>NC_134569.1:162280316-162609899 GCF_050947875.1 Dermacentor variabilis | reverse complement strand
GTTGCTGTATGGTTGTTTCTATAGCACCGGTGAATATTGAACAGAGCGACGTTTTTTCCGAACATGTTCTTACCCATAATCCTTGAGGCAACTCCTAAGCAAGTGACAGTTGTTTGTTCCCTGTTGCACTTGAGTGCCACCTCGACTTTGTCACATTAGTAGTCTACATATTGTAGTATACTGCTAGAGAGTCCATATTTGAGCTAACATTATTTATCCATGCAAGACCGCTCAAGCACAAATTGCACACGAACGAACTTTGCGACTTTGCACAATATCTCTTATAAGACTCACCGCACGCACTTCTGGAGTGATCATGTTTACGAACCAGTTAGAAAATCACAGTGATTAATATCATCATTAAACACGTGAATAGTGCGTAGAAGTGCATATGATACCTTTTCTTAAGGATTTCTGTTTTGTTTTCAGTTCCTTGTGCCACACGAGGTCACCAACACTACGGCGTAGAGCTGTTCTTTGGCTCTTTCAGAAAGAAATGAAATGATAGTGTCAATAAAAGTAAGAATGAAATCTGTCAATTGGTTTTAAGAAAGATACGTCAACATCTGACTGACAGGCATATTTGCTTAGAGAGAGAATGCGCCTTCAGCTTCAGGATGTTGTGTTCATAATCTGATGTCAACAACGCATTTCCGGGTCTGTAATTGATACCAGTGCATGTAGTCAAGAAAAGTATAGCCGTCGAGATTCGTTTCTATTACTCGGAGGGGGTCGTCGATAGGGCACTGATGCCGATGCCCCCTATACCTCACATTTTACCGCCTTTTGTAGACTCATTGTTACAGCTGCTAGTAGAAGTAGATGCCAGCTATTCAGTGTAGTCTTCTACATTAGTTTCTGTTACTCGGAAGGGGCCGTCGCTAGAGTGCTGATCTGGACTTCCCCTATACCCTGTATTTTTACCGCCTTCTGTAGACGGACTATTACAGCTTTTAGTAGTAGTAAATGCAAGCTGCTCCTGCAAATAAATATACATTTCGCCATCTAAATTTGACTCTGGTTTTTCTACGTACCTCAGAATTAATCTCTTCATCCGCAGCTAGGGTCTGGGCCACTTCCCGCAGGATCTCACCCACATGAACAGCATCGTGAGCGGCAGATTCGGCCGCCCTGTCGAGCGTTGCGTCAATGGTAGACTCTTCCTCGGGAATCGTGTGGGCGTCCACTGTAATGGTACGAGCAGGAGTTTCTGTTAGACGTTTGAACGTTTCTAACAAAGTATTTGCTTGAAATATTCGAAGTAGTACGGTGCAAAGCACTACGTGTGTTGGCAAACGAGGAACATCTAAGCAACCTTTGATTCACCGATGGTATTCTCTTGTAATGTAACGTGTATGCTTCATAATCACCTTTTAACAAGTTTCACTATCATATATTATCCTGTCATGAGAGCAAGATATTCAGAATTTGTCGTCTTCTGTCTTGAAACTGGCACCGGCTGTTTGCGAAAATAAAAATGATGTTAAGTGCACCTAGAACGCACTCTCAAGTCGTTGTTCGTAGCTTGCCAGTAGCCTTGAAATTAAAAGCGAATAATGAGCGAATTGCAACACAGATTATCCTGTGGCGTTGAAACCCCTGAGACAACATATATAGGTTGCCGGCGTATAAACCTTGTTGGTAGGTATATTACTGCTTCATTTACTATTGCTGAATTTCCATAGGTTTAATTCTATACAATGAATTCAACATATTTGTCTGGCTTTGTTCATTACTGTAATAAATGGTTATACGTGCCCGTAAATGCGACGAAGACCAGGAGACAAATGGCTGCCGAAATCTTCCTCATGACGTCTACAAAAAAAGTAAAAACATTGTAGTTTGGTAGCATAGGTTTGATATTTATGCGCAAATACACGTCTACAGTGCTTTGAATTGTTCCTATTCCTTCAGCAGCATCTTCTGAAACAGACAACCTAAGAAAACGTAGGTACATTTGATCTGAAATAAATCATTATTTAGGTATTTTTAACGAACGCAGCCGATATGTAGTAACCGTTCGCCTCGGTCTCAAAGGAACTGCTTATTTGTTGAGAGTGCCTTTTTTAAATTCTCAGATTATTTCACTGTGAGTCTAAGCGCGGATTCCTACCGAAAATGTTATTTTCAGTTAGGCTGGCTACGTCACATGCATCACCTAAGCAAGCTGCTTTGTGTGAGAAAGACCAGCAATATCCTTCTATGTATTGACCTTTGCAACGTAATGTCAAAAGGAAAAGAATTGTATTTCCTGTAGGTCATATCTCATAGTTCTTTATAATTGTAAAGGAGAATGCTTCTCATATTAGGAAAGGAACTGAAGCATTGTATGTTAAATCTACTTACCAAAAGCAGAAGCCCACAGGGTATTTCGCTTGTATCGAGCGAAATATGAGAAAGCTGCATTATCAGTCCGGCTTTTATGCTTTGCATGCTTGACAATCCGTTCTTTTTGTCCTTGTTGAAGAGATATGTTCCTCCAACAAGATAAACGGCCGCTGAATTGCCCATATTGAGACCTTGATACCACCTTTATCTCTAGTGGTGCCATCACAGCTATTGTTAATTGAACAGATTGGCGTGATTCACGAGCTTCCTTTCTTGCAGTCCACTAGGACTCAGATACCCCCTCTTATTGAATGATTTTCCTCCTCGTGTCTAGCTGGATCTCACAATGCTTTGAAGCTTGTTGCTGAGTAGGTGGTGGTGATGGTAAACTTTATTGAAAGGTGGAAGTGTAAAAGGGGACGTGGCTGAGGGATCGGGCTCAAGTAAGGCCCTGGGCCTGCTTGGCCTTCTGGGCCCAGTCCACCAGTTCAAGCTCTCGGTCAACCTTCCCGGAACTGAGTCAGGCTGTCCAGTCAGTTTCGCTGCTGACGGGGGGATGGGAAAACGGGAGCAGGCGCATTCCCACATTAAGTGTGTGAGTGTGCCTGTTTGTGAACAGAGCCTACATTGGTCGCTTTCCTTGCCCCCTGTGATTTTGTTAATGTACTTTGCGTGTGGGTATGTGTTTGCCTAGAGTCGCCTAAACGCGACCGCTTGCATTTTATCGAGTTGCTTGGCCGGTTGTGGGAGCGCGCGATGCCTCAAGCGATACCTATGGGCTATTTAATGATAATTATCCCAGGGTTCCTCGTGTCTCTCCTCCTAATTCACGCTGTCCGCATCCGCGGACGAGGCTCGGCGCGAGATCTCGACCCAAACTGTGAGCCGACGCCTTGCCAGGCACAGCCGCGTGAGCGGGGGTCCACATGAGGGTTTTCAAGTCGCTTAGGGGGGCCGCGTGCGGACCATGCTATGCCTGTTAGGAAATCCTACCGCGGACGAAACTGCCGATGCCCTGCTTGCTCTCGCTGAATACGGTATTCGCTTCCGCATGCATGGCCATGGCAATCGCGGTTTCCTCCGCTTCCACCACTCGGCCAGCCGTGATCGTTGTGTATTCTATCAATCCTCCGTTGTGATACGCTACAACCGCGGTCATGAGGTCGCCGCGAGTGTGTCTCGCTGCGTCTGTGTAGACCACTCCATCTTGAAAGTCGTAGCATCGCTAAATGGCTTCACTACGGGCCTGCCGATGGTCCTGATGCAACTCGGGGCTCATGTTGCGGGGTAGAGGCGGGGCATAAGTATGCCCCCTGACCTTTCGCGGAATCGTCATGTACTCTGTAACCTCGGGGATGGCCTCGAGACTGAGCTTCCGGAGGACTGTGCGGCCAGTCAAGGTTAGCGAGGGACGACGGACTTGGGCTGTGTGGTCCACGTCTAAGAGCTCCTCGATCGTGTTGTGCATGCCTAAGGCCTCTAGCCTTGCGGCGGCCGCGCGGTCCGGAAGACCCAGGGCTGCCTTTGTGCTTCGTCTGATGATTGTGTTTAATTTGGCTAACTCCGTGGCTGCGAGTTTGACATATGGTGTCGAGTACATGGTTCTGCTGGTTATGTATGACTGCACAAGTTGAAGCAGCGCGCCCTCGCTCATGCCATGGTACCGATTAGCCACCCGGCAAATGAGCTGCAGTGTGTAGTTATTCGCCCTCTGGAGTTTCTTTACCATGAGACCGCAGCGCAGTGTGTTCTGAAAGTCTAGCCCCGATATTTTGGTGCTGGGGCACTCCGGGATGGTAAGTTATCCGACTTTAAGTTCAAGGAAGCGCCTCCCCCGTGGTAATCCTTTGGGCAGCTACTTCGGCCAGGCTTGATCAGGAGGTATTCGGGTTTTTCCGCTGAGCACGTCAGGCCCCTTGACTCCCCATCAGCTAGTACGACATCGATGCCGCGTTGCATGATCTCTTGAAGAGGTTGTGGATCATCCCCCACTGCCTATAACGTATGTAATGGGGGCAATTGGGTTAACTACGCAAATGCGCTGTTATTAAGGTGTATTGATTGATTTATTTGTAGAGTTTATTGGCGCAAGGGCCAGATGTGGCCAAAGAGCGCCAAGTCGATGATCCGTGCTTGTCAGTGATATGTGAGTGTTGATTGTGGGGAGTATATGACACACGGCTGCATAGTGGCCTAAAAATATTTGCTAAAAACTGGAGAATATACATATGGTCCAATGTGGCTGTAAAACGGCCAAAAATTTATTCGCTCTGAAGTGCGTAAAATACAAGTATAAAAATCACAGTGATTGATCGTGTCTGGGATAAAAATAGATGTTTCGCGAGATATGGATGATCATATATGGATATGGATTATTAAGGTGTAACCGAATGATAAAAAAGGTCGCACGGAAATTAAGGTGCCTGAGTTTGTTGCTCACTTTGACATAGCGTTCCACATGTTACCTGCAAAAGAAGGCAATCGGCTTCTGTAGAGGTCTGTTTCTTGCGGCAGGCTGATTGAGAGTTTTGGCTTTCTAAAAGGGAGGTCCCCAGTTAGGAGTTGCAGAAAACGTTACTCAAGCTAGTAAAACACTACTTTTCTCAGCTAAACGTTGGGCAAAGTAAAATGACATTAAATTGTGTGGTACAACAATGGCAACGTTCTGTTGTGAAAGGATGGTCAGTTTATTGGGGCCATAAGAAACTAACATGATGTAGAACGGACTTGTGCCCACTAGCCTCAATTTCTACGAGTACGCTTTACGAGAATATGGGGCACTTTCATAAGCCCGTGTCGACCGGATGCGCTCTTTGCGCAGTTTTCCTCTTTTTTTTAATCTTATACACTTGAACAGATGATTGGGTCGTAGAAAGGGTGAAACGTTTTGCGCGCTCACAGTTTTTCATCTTGAAGTTCTCTTTTCTAGTGATGACTGAAACGTGGTACTGTCATGACGCGGATATTATGCATCTCGAGCAATAAAAAGCACTTGAAGGAACAAAAAGAAAAGCAAGCAGGGAGGCGAAATCTTTTTTTGCATTTAAGCTTAGGCTTCAACTAGGAGTTTATTGATAGTCTTTCAATACGTAACGATTTGCGAAGTGCCTACTGTGAAATGCTGAAGTTATATGTGTGGGTCAGAAATCCTCTTCACAGCAGTGGCCTCTATTGCTTTACGTTTCTTGACAAACTTTTTTCCTTTGCCTTCCTGTGTAACTACACAGTATTATTCAGTGGGGACCTTAAGACTGACATGTTCGAACAACGATAAAAATATGAACTGTATATTTCACTCTGTTAACAAACGATGTAGGATGCCATAGACTGCATACAAAATAATACGGAAGGTAAATGCGCGCAAAAACCATTGTTTACATCGGCACTTCTAAACATCTTGCGTATAGAAGGAAACAAGAATTCCGAATAGGTGAAAGAATGTCATTATTAAATCCAAAAAAGGGTGTCCCTAATAGCTATCTTTGAGGGACCCACTAGTTGTCATGTACAAAGAAGACGCTTGGCCATGGTCGCTAATGCAACATCATGTATCAAGAAAATGACTGCGAAGGAGACTGGCAACAGAAGAGTAAACTCCGACCATGGAGCAGTTGTGTTTTCCTGCACTTACAGTAAATAGTGTAAACTCACCTTTTCTGAAATACCGGCACCGAGATCTACGCCAGGAAACTTTCTAGAATTGTGATAGTGGAGCTTCTAGAGAGAAATTCTTGCTGTTTCGGATTCAATTAGTTTTCTTACAGTAAAAAAATATGTTGTGAAGATCAAGGAAAAAATCTTAGACGCGGTATAAAGGTCATATTTCAGGAAATAATTGAAGTCATTGGTTTTACAGCTATACTAAAACACCGGAAAAAATGACTAGTTTTTGATCTGTGAAGAAACGCTATTTCAAGCCAAGTATATCGCAACCGTCGCATTGGAGTCACATGGGAAGGGAATTACAACATGAGGTCTCGGAGTCCTGAAAAATTGCCAGTGCGATCGCCTATGATTACATAGGTACGGCTATTATGCAAAAGCGATGAATAAGTACCTATGTGTGAACAATAAAAATGTAAATTTGGCAACTTCGTTATTTAATGTAACAATTTATATACGGAAGTTCATGGTAAAGCTAAACGTTGAAAAGCATGAAAATAATAAAAAACGAGTGAACAAGCACAATAAACACAAATGTTACCATAAATGATCAAGGCGACATCACACATGAAACTGCCTTCCTTATCAGTAATATCAATTACTTATACAAGAAGAAAAGGTAAGCGGCAGAGTGAGATATAAATATTGACGGTTTACTAAAAATTGAGATGAGTTGGTTCATTTCTCCATGTAACATTTCTACCCACACTTGAAATTTATGAACTTTTCTGATGCTTTTATTTCGGAAGGCAATGAATTCTCTATTGTCTGCCAGAGAAAGGGTGTGAAGCTCCCGTAATTCGTCCTCAAGGCATGCGTCCTGCAGGATATTTATTAAAGTTTTTCCAATCGAATCGTCCTCAAGCATGCAAAACGATATTGTTGCGCAGGGGAAACCGAGCACTGTTGTGGTTAGTAATATGCCAACATCTCACGACATCGGAATAGAATCAGATGTCATGAGTGTTCAGCCTATAAATCGAGCCCCTAGGTTACCTCCCTTTCTTCTCGTTTATTACATAACGTGGGCCTCGAATCCGGCAATATTGATGCCTTCAGGTAGCATGTGCGGGTTTATTGACCGGTTGCTTTCACCCAAAAAGATAACGTTCTCGTGAGGCCTGTGGCATAAAGGATGTTCCTCATCCATTCCCAAAGTCTGTGAGTGGTGGCACTGGCTAACACTCCCGTGGTTCTACTGGGAAACACAAATACCCAAGAAAGTGGAGGGGGGAACGGCGTCGCGGTAGCTCCATTCGCATAGCATCGTACGCGAAATGCGAAGGTTGTGGGATCGTTCCCACCTGCGACAATTTGTTTTTTTATCCACTTTCCTTTCCATTATTTATCGTTTCTTTATTTCATTTATTAAGCACAAGAAATTTCCCCTATGTTGTCCTTGGTGCCAGTGTATGTTGACTTTTTATGACATGACCCATGATATGATATCATATGGCTGATCAGTGCTGCTACCACCCCTGGTCAGCCAGCTAGGCCTACGCAGAACGTGAACACAAAACAACCAGACCCTCGCGTATTTGGCGGTCTCCGCGGTTGCGACGATGAATGATTGGTTGGAGCATTACAACAGAGCAAGCCCTGTCTACCATTGCGACAACACACGCAGACTATGGTATGTCACTTTTTACGTCAGCGAGGATGCCGAGACTTGGTCCTTTAATCACGAAAGTAACTTTTCCGACTGGTCAACATTCACCCAGCATATTTGCCAGATATTCAGCATGTTCTCTGGACTCTCCGAAGTTGTGAAACAGAAGCTGTAATAAATATTCATGGTCTACTGAGCGATATGAACCGACTAGCCCAGAGACATGTACTTCTGGATTAAAGACGTCCTTGCTGTCTGCCACCGCGTATAGTCTGCCATGGCGCAGGCTGATCGCCACATAATGAAGGACATCAACTCAGTCGCGTTCAATGCTCTCGTCATTCAGTGCCCAAACAGCGTTCGTGATATTTTCACGGTATGCCAAGTTCTTGACACGTTCCAGTTCATTCAGCTTCGTAGAGTCTTTTACGAATATCGTTTCGAAGATGACGCCGAGTTGCGAGCGCTGATACATACTCTCATCAGGGAGAAACTTGAGGAACATGATTCTGGTGCTGCAATGCTTGCGTCCGTTCGCCCCGCTACGTCTGGACTGCACGGCTTCATCAAGGAAAACTGGTGTCGATGACAAGAGTCGAACTTGATAAGTCCACTGGACAATCTCGCACGCCCAGTTATGTGGACGTTGCCTCCCGGCGTACCTGAACCACTTATTCTACAATTGCCAAAGCTTACTGCGATCCATGGCTTCGATGGCAGCGAATACTCCGGCGCAACAGTACTGCTCTCCGCGGCGCTCGTCACGCCTTGTTTGCTTCTATTGTGGTATTTGCAGCCATATTTCTCGCTTCTGCAGTCGGCGTCAGCAAGATGAAAGGCTACGCTAACCTTTGAGTGAGAAAGGACATATAGGTTAGATACCTACGTTCCCTGACAGGGCACAACCTCTTCCTGTCACTCTCCCTCACCTTCCCAGGACATGCCTCGGGGTTCCCGCTCAGACAGGGCGTCGCTCTCCTTGACCTTGCTGCCATTCCTCATCTCCTTTGCGTACTGCTTCCCATGTTGTGGACACGCGTTGGGAAAAGTAGATGCAGCAGTTTTTGAAGAGAATACTACGTCGTATCGGAATGTCACAATTCCTCCTTCTCGCCCTGTGAATTTACTCTCGCTTTGCATAGAAGGTGTTCCTGTCGACGCTCTCGTAGACACTGAAGCCTTGATTTGTGTTGTCACGAACTGTTCGTCCGGCTGGGAAAAGCGCAAACGCCGTATGTTGGTCCAGTTCAATGGGGTGCCAATTACGTTCCCATTTATCCTACGGCACAGTGCGTAGCTCGCGTCCTGCTAGACGGTATGCGTCATCATGTACAGCTTGACATGCTTTCGACGTCCACTCATCCGGGGATATTAGGTCAATAAAGAATTTTGACCTAATCTCTACGCCCGCCACTCCACATTTGTGACCAACCATCATGCCTTCTGTTTGCTGACGTCTCTGACAAACATGTCTGGACGCCTGGGCCCTTCGGTACTGCGCTTGCTAGGAATACGACTTCACTGTTGCGTATAGGTCCGGCAAACTACATGAAGATGCCGATGCTTTGTCGCGTGGCCCGCTGTCGTCAAACGCCCATTATTCAACTTCTGTCTGCACGACACGATCTCGCAGAACGTTCAAGCTCACGCCCGGTAGCGCGGTACAGTCGGTGGCTTCAGTTGACTTTCTTCCGTGTACTGACCTAATCTCGCTTCAACCTCCTGATGCATATTGCCACACGCTGATCGACCGATTCAGTAGCTAAGCACGACCCCCCCACCCCCCCCCCTTCCCTCCAGTTGCTTAAGACGACAACTTTCAACTTTAAAACTTCAAGGTGGAGCGTTATTTCGATTAATTTACCATGCTTCCCGTAACTGATCGGTTTCGCTTATACCACGCTCACTTCGACTCCTAGTTCTAGAAGCACATCACAACGTCGCGGCGCCTGGCCATTTGGGGCTTTAACAAGACCTACGACCACATCAACACACGCTATATCTCGCCGGGCCTTCCACCTCTGTCGTCAAAGACGTTGTACCACGTTATACCAATGCGCGTTATATGCGCGTTATTATACAGCGCTATACCGATGCAGCAAACGCTCGACGTTCCTTCCAGCCGGTCCTCTGCAGCATTTAGCATGCCCGTCTACCCCCTTCGCATTTGTTGGCACACAATTACCCCGACCCCTGCCACTCACGGCCGATAGTCACCGCTGGACCTTCACCACAGTAGACCATTTAACGAGCTACGCCGAGACAGCAGCTCTTCGCTCTGGTACAGCCTCCGAAGTCGCGGAGTTTTTCGTGCACAGTATCATTTTGAGCCACGGCGCACCTGGTATACTTCCGAGTGACCGCGGCAAGACGTTCATTTTGCATGTGCTTTCTGAAGTCCTCCGCGCCTCTGACACCGCCCATAAGACCACATCAACGTACCATGCCCAGACAAATAGCACAGCAGAGTTTTTTCGTCGAACTTTGTCCGACATGATGTCTATACATATTCGACACGATAACAAAAACTGGGACACTTTCTACCTTTCAGGACGTTTGCTTCCAATACTACCTAAAACTAACTACAGTCGCTTCTTCATCGAATACGGCCCTCTACCGTCTTTTATTTACATTATTTTGGCCACATCCTTTCAGCATCTGCTGCACTATCGTCGTCCATTCTCGAAGAATTCCCTGCTTGCATCGCCCGCTGGCGTGAAATTGCGCGCGCCAACATCGCTACCATTGCGGACACAAGGAAAATTCCGTAGGATGGGACTCGCCGCGTTGCTTCGTTCCACCCACGCGACGAAGTTCTTTTGTCGACACATGTTTGGGCACTGGAGCTCTGTGAAAAATTTCTTCATAAATGTCTCGTTCCATTCACAGCGTTGCAAATAACTTCGGCCGTTACCTGTCGGGTCACTCCTCTTAGTTGAGCTACTTACTGCCGCTGCCGCACTATAGAAATTGTTCACGTTTCTCGCCTGGAAGCATGCATTAGCCGTACGTACCCTTTCTAGCTTGCGGTCTTGCTGACTTCTTTCGTTAAGAGGGGGAATTATTGCGAGCGCTATCTGAGCATATCATTGCCGTCATTCGCACATAGGGCTCATCATCATCCTTTAGATCGTGTAGTGCTTCGGGTTTATCTCAGGGGGCTGCTATGAAATAACATAATGACATCGGTAGATGTCGCGATATATATATATATATATATATATATATATATATATATATAGAAGAAAGGGAAGCGAGGGGCACGATGTTTATCAGTGAAATCATAAGAAGCTGACCAACAAAGGCACCAAAGGCTGCATAGGAAAAATTGCGCGTACTCAATAACTAATATAAAGAAATGATACAGTAACTTAGCAATTTATTTTGACAAAGTAAAGCTGCACGCGTAATGAGAGGACGTGAGTTCGTGCCCTATCTGGGAGCACCTGTTTCCTCATCCATTTTCATTTCGATTAATTTAACAATAATAAGTACAAGTAATTTCCCCGATTCTTTCCTTGGTGTCTTTGCTTCTTGGCATCTAATGGTATGACTAATAAGCATCGGGTCCTCTGTTTACCTTCTTCTTGTTCATCACATGGCAAGGGTCTCGAATCTGGCAGAATTGATGCCTTGAGGTAGCATGTGTGCATTTATTGACCAGTTGCCTTCACCCAAAAATTTCACGTACACGTGACCCCGCGGAAGAGAGGATGTTCGACGTCCACCGCCAAGGCTTCGTGCCTGCACCTTCGGTCAGTTGTTTATATATATATATATATATATATATATATATATATATATATATATATATATGAGAAGATAGCGGATTAACCGGGGGGCCAGTTTTTTCTTAGGCATATCATAGAAAGCAAACAAACACTGCCACCAAGGCCAACATAGAGGACAATACTTGTGCTTAATAAATGAAACAAAGAAACGATAAATTTATCGAAATGAAAGTGGATAAACAAACAACTTGCCGCAGGTGGTGAACGATCCCACAACCTTCGCATTTTGCGTGCGATGCTCGCACGCGAAATCAATAATAGTAATACCATCAATAATAGTAATACCAAGTTTGCACGTAAGTCCCATTTTCTACTGCCTGTGGATTCTAACTATGGAACAATTACACCATCATTCGCTACTAGAAAACTGTGGAATGGTTTGTCCAACACCATTAAATCTTCATCCTTTGATGCATTTGGTCATTCCCTTAAGCTTTTTTACATGTATAACTAAGTTTACATTATTCATTACACTACGTTTGCCATTTGTATGTATTCCAAATTTTTTTAGGCACTATGTGCTTGTATACAGACAATTTGTTTTCGATTGTTGAATTTTTCCGTGCTGTAGTTTTTCAATTGTGTTTGTTTCTTTTACATAGCTTGCTCATATTTCATACATCGCTCCAGTATTATTATTAACCGAAGGTTCTGTTGCAGTCTTTGACTTTGGCACACTCGTCTGCAGATTGTCTATTACCCATTCATTGTACTTAAAGAATAATAAACTGAAACTGAACTTCGATGTTCAAATGCATTGCGGCAAACAAGTACAGGCGGAGTTATCGCTCTCCATCTGGCCGTGACCATAGCATAGGCGTACGCTTGCTTTGTTCGTGGCCGTAGCATGCTGCTTCGTAAGAATTTACGTTGCCCGTGATCCCACAGTGGTCTGGCAGCCAGTAAAATTTTATTGCGTAGATTAGTTATCAACAGCACGGGTGAAAGATTTTTGGATATCAGATACCCGCTGTTCAAGCCGAGGTGACTGCAGTTTCGAAAGACGCCTTTTTCAACCGCAAAATATGGCACATCAGCCAGGTTGCTGTTGACGGAAGTTCCAACAGTGCGTCTGAGTGTCGGCTCTGCCGTGCCCGGAAGAGCCGACAGCACAAAGGCCTAAGCCGCTTATCCTGCTTTTGCAGATTTTCCTGTGCAATGCGTGCACTTCCGTACAAGGCTACCAGCAAGCGCTTCGTGGTTTTCAACCAAGAGGTAATCGATTGTCATGGATTATGCAACCAGCTGCTGTCTGGGACGAGCAACCATATCCTTAGGGGACGACAGCTACAGGAGAAACGGCTACGGAGCACAGGGGATGTACAAGCCCACGCGAAAGCGGGCTACTTCGCCAGCGCGGCAGAACCAACTGAGTGAAGCCGTCTGAACGACTTATTTTGCTCTTGCAAGCTAGTAAGCATGCCAAGTGTTTTAGAAGTGACAACAGTTGATTCTTGTTCGTCCATGCCTCGAAGTGGTTGCTGATGTTGTGTCGTAATGCGTTTCAATACTGTTGATGCTTACCGGCGATATTGAATCCAATCTGGGACCGGCTGTTCAATAAACGTTAGACGAGCTCTTGAGAGGAGGAAAGCCGCTGAGAGAGGACATTAGATAAGTCCAGGATAGCCAGAGCTTTCTCTCTAAGCAATAAGAAATTTTTATTCAGAAGGTTTTCTTAGTAGAAAATTCGCTCCATAACATGCAGAAAAATATAGAGAAGCTGGAACTAACAACGGAAAGCACGACAGGCACTACTTTTCATTCCGTGCAGCAAAAGTCAATTGAAATCGAAGACAATAGTCGTCGTAAGAACTTGATATTCTTTGGCGTTTCCAAGAAAGCAGAGTGAGATCACGGATGAGCTAAAGCAAGAAGTTCTGCGTGATATATTTTATGCACTGCTTGGCGTGAAAGTTGGGTGCACGGCTTGGTTGAAAACACAAGTTTTGAAAGAGACACCAAGATAAATCTCGGCCGGGCATCATAAAATTTCTTGACTACACCAAAAGAAAATGCAAATACTCAGAATTGCAAGAAGTTGAAGGGTAGCGAAATTTCTCTATCACACAACTACTCGCTGGCAACGTTGCGCAAAAGCAGAAATCTCTGGGAAAGTGCCAAAGCAAATATAGAAAACGGCACTAAAGTTCGACTTGTGCATGATAAGATTTTCATTGACAGCGAAGCGCTTCTCTCTGATGAACTAAAGAACGAACGTGTCAATAAAGATCACGGACGGGTGGTTCCCGACGAATAAACTTGATGATGCAGTACGGAAACCAAAGATCTTATATCGATCAAGCATGTTCCAGTCTTGCAAATAAGGTAGCCTAATTCGAACATCTTATCATGCGCTGTAGTCTTGATGTTGTAGTTTTTACAGAAACCCCTTACAATTCTGATACTCGGCATTATCAAGTTGTTCCTCCAGCATATAGAATTGTTCGCAAAAATCGTGACACATATGGCGGTGGTGTTGCAGTAATATTTAAAGAACAAATTTAGGTCATTGCCCTGAAAGACTGTCCTGATGTGGAAAGTATTTTGTGCAAAATGTCACTAGGATCCCCTTTTATATTACTATAGTACAATATTATATTACATATTATAATGTTGCTGCAGTTCATGGAGCCCCTTCGGCTTCTCTGCTTTTTCGTAGAAGCAATGCAGAATTACATCAGCGATAATAAATGCCCGCGTGATTATTGCAGGCGAGTTCAACTTCCCCAATATTAAATGAGATACTGTGCTTTTAATCAGTTGGCGCTAAACTTTGTGAGACATTGTTGGACATTGCATGTAATATCGATCTTACGGAAACCGTCCAGCAAAGAACAACGGGTTCGCACAACTTCAGAATATTTGTTAGGCTTGGTAGTCATTGGTAGAAAATATCTGAGTAAGACGCCATTATTTTCGAAGGTATCTCTGACCATAAGCTTGTGTCGCTTTCTTTAAAACAGGTTATGCCGCATAAAAACGGAAGATGAAAACTGTTTGTGTGCTCAATTTTTCAAAGGCTGATGTGAGCGTTTTGGATTACTTAGATATGGCATTAAACTCATTCGGTGAGGTACCGAACGTCAACTTCTTGTGGGATAGATTTCAGTAAAAAACTGCTTACTGTCTAAAACCATTTGTTCCACAACGAAAAAAAAAGAACGCGAGAAAGCGTAATCCCTGGATAAATGAAGAAATTATTCCATTAAAGGGTAAAATAAAATGCAGGAAATTTGAAGAACAAAAAGGAGACGGAAATTTCCCATATTTTTTTTTCGCTTTTTAAACACAAACCAGTGTCTGCCAAAGAAGAGTAGATCTCGAAGAAACTGACGCAATTCATGACAACTTCTCTTCAGCCATTTTTGCATCACCTGACTCCATCTTCAGAAGATATTAACTACGTCGACGTCGATGAAAGTATTAGTGATGCCTTGGCCATCGCTAAGGAATGCAATGAGTATTTCTGTTCTGTGTTAGCTCCTTTAGAGTGTATATTCTTAATCCCTCCTTAATAGGTTAAGAACGAGCAGGGAATATTTTCTTGGTATCGACACGAAAAAGTCAGTTGGCACAGATTCCTTTACAAGTTTTTACAGCGCTATGCAAAATGCGTCGCGAAGTACTTACAGGCAATGTTTAATGCATCACTTCAGCAAAAGATATTACCGTATCAGTGGCTAATTGCTCAGGTCGTACCTCCTTCTTAAATCTGGAAATAAACACAAGATTAAGAACTACAGACCAATTTCCATTACATGCACTTGTAAAATCTTTGAACATAGTATATACAAAGTGTATTTCATTACCTTGAAGATTGCAGCCTTTCTTCCAAAGAGCATGGCTATAGTCAGAAGCAGTCAGCGTTTACTGAGCCTGAAGAAACAGTCCATGAGTTTGAAAAATCCCTTACGAAACAGGACAAATCGACGCAGTGCGCCTTGACATGTCTAAGGCATTTCATAGGGTTCCTCACGGAGGGATGACCCTAAAATGTTTAGGTTTAGGAGTAGACCTCAAAATTGTGAGATTGAGAAATATGTATCTAACAGAATACAATTTGTGCAAGTGAACATTGCAAAACTATCTGTTCCAGGGGTAGCTTTAGGTGTATCTTAAGTCAACATGTTAGGTACAGTTCTACTTTTCTGCTGCGTAAACGATTTGTCAAGACACAATTCCTCCTAATATTACCATACGTTTGTTTGAGGATGATTGTTCAATGACCTCAGATATCAACGGCTGCCCGGATCATATCGCACTAAATCTTACCCGGCAGGATGTCGCGGCCTGGTGCGCGAAAAGCAAAATGAATATTACCTTAAGCAAGATTACATACTTGCGGCTGACTGAGATAACTAAAACTTGTTAGCATTTGATTGTAATATTAATGGACACCACTTAACACAACCTGTTTATTTATTTATTTATTTATTATACATACTTTCAAGGCCCTAAGGCACTACAGAAAGGAGTGGTACACGCAAAGCAATGTAATATGCAGACAATCGTATGCAGGCAACATTAAGCGATAGCGTGGTAGACTGCTGTTTTGAATGAAGTTACATCTTTGATCTGAATGATGGAAGCAGGAAGGTGGTTCCAGTCGACATTTGTGCGGGGTAAAAAGAATCATGATACTTGTTCTTTCGGGAGCATGGGACGGCAACTTCATATCTGTGGTCTGAAGGGGATGAAGTGTAGGTTAATTAATTCTTAATTAATTCTTTTAAACTTAATTAACTTAATTATTTTAAATACGCTGGCGTAACAATTGCATCAGATTTAAACTGGAAAGCACGCATTACGGACATTTGCTCAAAACCTGAGAGAAATATTGTGGCAACTCAAAAGGAAGGCAAAGCTTGCTACTCTGAAAGCGAAGTTCACCTCGCATGTAACCCCTTTGCGTCTCTGGCTAGAGTATGTGAGAGTTATATGGGATCCGCACCAAAAATTTTTTGCAGAGAAGATTGGAAACTTCCAGCAAAGAGCGATTCGAGCCGTGCTATCTAAATACAGAAACACAGATTTGGTCACAAATATGTTAAATGATCTTCAACTTCGTAAGCTTGTTGAACATAGAAGAATCTGGAGACTAAAATTCTTGTATCAATTAAGGCGTAATTCATTTATTTGTAGGCTGACCTTTACTTAAAATTACGTTTTTCTCGCGCCTTACGTTCCCATAAAGAACAATTGGAACCAATCACAGCGTGACAAAAGCGCTTTAAATATTCATTATTTTCTAAAACAATAAAAGAATTGAAACTCATACCCTCAAGAATTCTTCAGTCAGCCTCATTAAAAAATTTTGACCAGTCTCTTTCATATCATTTCCGTTGCGGCAAATAAAGTTTTAGGGTTACGTCGTACTGTTGATTTACAGCAAGTTGCGGTATGGTTGCTCTTGTCTTCAAGTTATTTTCTGAGCACAATGCATATGAATGGTTGCCAATTTTTTATGTTTTTCTTTTCTTTCATTTTGCCTTGTCATTGGTGTCGCATGTCATTTGCTCTGTAGCATATTATGCGCTACGTTCCTATTTGTACATTTAGATATGCCTATGATTGCTATTATTTTATGCTCGGCTAAAACAGTGCCTCTTATTCATGTATTGTATTAGGTATTTGTGCTTATTTTTCGCCCTTTAACCACCCTTGGATAAACAGTATTCATATATAAATTAAATACAGATAAATATTGTGTTGCCAGTAAACATAAACCTAATTGACGCCAGTCGTGTGGGATGAGCACTGCCCGGACAAGCTGTTGGCTGGAAACCACCCATCTGAATCTGCATGCGCACATTCAGTGTACGGTGACATAAGAGCTCTAAAGTGACATATTTCGGAGATACCTGTGGTCAGTCAACAGTGTTTTAAATTTCGGGCCCCTCAAAATTCACGGGAAGTTTGCTGAGGCACCACAAAGCCATCGATGGCTGTGTAGAGGGCGTGAAGCTTCATTCAATGCAGCGCATGGTCTTCGCTTGGCACAAAGGTCACGCGGTGAGATCGGACACGAGATAAGTGACGCATGTAAATTTTCGCTGATTAGATTATCAAGGAAGTAGACAGCGAAAGGTCTTCGGTAATAGGAATCGTTGTGCCTGAAGAGGCACAATATGGAAGGCCGAGATTTTACACTTTGTATCCTGAGGACGTAAGTCCTGCAACTGTTCCCCAAGATGGGCAGGCTTGAGAATACACGCATTATTCATATACTACTGGGAGGCTGCGTATTATATACATCATGCATATGAATAACCGATGAGTGTAAGAAATAACACGTACACAAGATCTTCTTCTAGGGAGTTCTTTTGCAAAAAGCATTGTGCGTGATCTGAGACCAATTTCCCTGTTAGAGTGAAAATTTCGCTATTTAGGCAATAATAACACTGAAAATTTGCCCTGAATGTTCTTGATGTCATAGTTTGCACAAGAACATTTCGGATTTTACAGCTGAATAAGAGAACCATATATCCATTGAACATGATCGTTTTACTCTAATTGGATCACGCACGAAAATGCCGGGACGTGAGTTCAAAATGCGGGATACCGCTATTATTGAGCATACTCTAATAATGAGGTCGAAGCTGGTGGAGTGAGCTCGAGTGAAGCAGACGCCAACACGTTGTTTCTTTTCGTTTTCAGCAAGCGTGGATACTTCCATTTGGGTAAGAAAACTGCAAGTTGTTATCCTGGTGTCCAACATTCAGTAATATTTTGCAGGCATCTGCAGTACAGCATACAGTACATCGGGGCTCATCATTAACCTCGGCACGTCCGAGGTGGACAACGTCATGACGAATATTCTCCCAAGCGACGCGTCCCGACAAAGTGTGTACATCCTCAAAGTGTACAACAGCCTCAGACAAAAGAGTCAACGTTTCCGACGCCTATTCCAGAGGTCCATCCGTCTTGCAGGCTCGAACCCGCTCGTGATAGCTGGCGACTTTAACGCTGCGCATCGCACATGGGGTTACGTATATGACACCCCCAAGGGCACCGCGCTGTGGCAGCATGCGAACGAGCTGCATGTCACCCTAGTGACAGATAAAACGTTCCCTACCCGCATCGGCACGTCCACGCACACAGACCCCACCTCGGTTCTCTGCTTCGTGAAGAACGCAGCCGATGCCCGCTGGTCCAATATTGCGGAGGATCTTGGCAGCGACCATCTCATACTGGCCGTGCACTTACCCAGCATCGTCAGGAAGCCCAAGTCATACACATTGGTCGACTGGGACCTCTTTCGGAAGACTTGCGCCTCACAACTACCTCCCGACACTGCCCCAAACCTCCAGTCGTCGACGGCTCAGCTCAAGGCTGACGTCGCTAAGGCCACGAAAACATTCAGCTAGGATGGAAGATGGGCAGCCGCCTCACCCACTTTCTCGAGGCCAAACAGTCTCTACTGACAGGATGGAAGAGCCAGCGTCTCGACCATATGCTCCGCAAACGCATTGCAGAACTGAACAAGACCATAATGAAACACTGCAGCACCCTGTCCAAACAGCAATGGGACGAGGTGTGTAACTAGGTCGACGGAAAGGTCCGCAACGGGAAGACGCGGAACCTCCTCAAACACCTGCTCGGCGACACCAACACCCGCACGAACCAGCGCCACTTGTTCACCAAAGACCATCAGGCGAAAGGCACCACTTCGCCGGATGACGTCGTCAAGACCCTTGTGCATAAGTACCTGGCGATACCCACAGGCCCGCCAACCCTACATTCCGATTACACAGTTGCCGACAACACCCTCCTCGACGCCGAATTTTCCGTCGAAGAGGTGCGTCGCGCTCTCCACGAAGTAAACGGCCGTTCCGCCCCGGGCCCCGATCGCATAACCAACAACCTCCTACAAAATTTAGACGACCCTTCGGTCATGTACCTCACGAGCGCCATCAATGACATATGGGGGCTGGGCGAGTTACCTGACGCCCGAAAACTCACCCAGACGATCCTCTTTCCGAAACTGGGCAAGGCGCCTGGCGTCGATAGCCTTCGCCCCATCTCTCTGACGTCGTGCGTGAGTAAGGTCGCCGAGCATGCCTTACTCAACAGAGTCGGCCGGTATCTCGAAAACCAGGACTCTTTAACACACCGCATGATTGGCCTCCGACCCGGGCTCTCGGCGCAAGATACGATGCTTCCTGAGACACCAGATCATAGACGCCAGGGCCACTTGAGGCACCCGCGCCATACTCGGCCTCGACCTGCAGAATTCGTTCGACAACATCGAGCACTCGGCAATACATAAGGCGATCGCGGATCTATGGCTCGGGCGCCGGTCCTACGAGTTCGTCCCCTCCTTCCTAACCCCGTGCTCCGTGCCGGAGACCTCACGTCGGAAGAAGTCGAGCTCAGACAGCGTGGCACCCCTAGGGCTCCGTCATCCCGCCGACGCTGTCCAACCTGGTGATGATCGGGCTCTCCGAACACCTCTCGAAGATACAAGGCCTCAACCATACGGTATACACGGGCGACATCACCTTCTGGTGCTCCGCGGGGTCGTACGGCTTCATCGAATCCGCTCTGCAGGAGGCAGTCGAAACCGCCGAGTCTTACCTCGACCACACGGGCATCAAGTGCTCCTCCGCAAAATCGGAACTGTTGTTGCACTGCCCCAAACGGCAAGGAAAAAGGCCTAAGGGTTGGATACCACCGACTGAGCGCAACATCACCGTCCGCTCCAGAGACGGTCGCCCAATCTCCGGGGTCGACTCTATCCGAGTACTGGCAGTGATTATGGAGGCGGGCGGATCAAACATGCTGACGACAAAGACGGACAACGCAATACGACTCGTACGCAGAGTGGCCGACCATTGCCACGGCCTCAAAGAAGACAATCTGCTGCGTCTCGTACACGCGTTCGTCCTGTCACTTTACATACGTCGTAGCAATGAATAAGTGGAAACAATCGGAGCGTGACAAGCTGTATACACTCATCCGAAAGGTAGTGAAGTGGGCCCTTGGGCTCCTGATCACCACGCCAACGTATCGACTCCTGGAGCTCGGGGTGCCCAATACGCTCGAAGAGATTGCTGAGGCTCAGAATAGAGCGCAGAAGATACGACTGACGATGACCAAGACCGGCCGTCACATCTTGCGTGAGCTCGGCTACTTCCTGCTGAACACCTATGATCCACCGGAGTTTACGTGAGTTCCCCACGAGCTCCGCGACCAGATCACGATCGCACAGATTCCGCTAAACGTACATCCGGAACGCAATCGAGGCAGGCGCTTAGCCCGTGCCACCGAATTCCTGAAACGCACAAACAAGCAAGCAGTCGACGTCGCTTTCGTGGACGCTGCCGCCTACCGATGCAACCGAGCCTTCGCCGCGATAGCGGTCTCGTCCTCACAACGGACTTTAAACGGGTACGCCAGGGTACGCACACGTAACCCCGAGGTGGCGGAGCAAGTGGCCATAGCCAAGGCAATGCTCGACGATAAGCGAAAGACAATATTCAGTGACTCGAGACCGGCCATCAAAGTGTTCGAGAGAGGAGTCGTCTCCGGCCATGCGTTAGGCGTCCTCCGCGGCGCTGATCCGAGCACCCTCAAACACCACACCGTAATCTGGCTTCCTGCCCACCTGGGTTGGATCTCGGGCGCCCAACCTAACCTCAACGATGCAGCCCACAACTATGCGCGCGCGCTTACTGACCGCGCCGTCACCCCGGACAACCACGTCTTGATGAGTTGGAGGCGAACAAGGACGCCCCAGTAACGTATAATAAAATCACCAAACACTTTTACTTGGGGCGACGTCTCTTTCCACCCCTGTACCCCAAACTGAACAGGCCACAGGCCCTAACGCTGCGCTTGTTACAGACAAATACTTATCCAAACGCCGCCACCTTACACATAATCAACCCGGACGTCTACCCCGACGATGCCTGCCCCCCGTGCGGGGTCACGGTGACACTCGCACACGTGCTCTGGGATCCAGAAACGCTCCGCCTGACTCTACCTCCGACAAGTGGGAGAAGATAATACGAAGCCCGCTTCCGCAAAACTAGCAATACCAGTAGCACCAGCAAAACCAGCAAAACCAGCAAAACCAGCAACCAGCAACTAGCAAAACCACTTCTACAAGTCCAGCAGGCTCGCGCAGCGCCCGCAAGGTACTCCCTGTCTATCCCTGCATGGGAGACGCGCACTGCGGGCTGACGTGCGTCCTGCAGTACTTTTATTAAGGTTCGTGGTGACAACATCAACTTCTCTCTGTAGGTAATGGGGGTGTACAACGGCCATTAAATATTGCACACTATATTCAGAAATAATGTTAACTACTAAGAAAGGTCTCAGTGCCTGCCAACATTCTTCAATTAGTAAAGCGAACCAACAATTTCATGAATCTTGCCCGGCCTATAAATTCTGACAAGGAAAGAAAACCCAAAGCTACGTGCTTGGTTCCTTTTTTCCAACATCACTAAGTCGAACGACAACATATGTTTACTCAATGTTTCCAGACCACTACAGCATAATAGATGACTTTATATGTTTTTGGCTGGACCGGAACGTATTTGCCATGCATAGGGCGCGGTGCTCTGATTTGCTTTATTGGTGATTGTTAAATGGTAACTCAAGAACGCAATCTGTTGCAATGAGTAGTAAATCACAACACCTCACTATATATAGAGTACTAAAAGTGAACAAAAAGGAAGGCGGAAGGAGTAATAAAAGGGAACGGAGAGCAGAGCGAGCGCTAACAACATCTCTTCCGGTGGTTTACAAGATTCCACCACGAACTTAGGTCCCAACGCCAATATGTTGAGGATGTGTTCTGGTAGTCCAAGTTTTCCGGCGGGTGAACAGTGTTTCCATGAGTCCGTCTTCTCTCGGTACGATGGCCGTGAAGTTCACGCAACTGGCCCTGCCGCAAGCACTCGGCTTTCTGGTCAGCCAAGCGTAGAAAATTCCGCAGTGTCGGACCCAGTGAAGAAGGTTTCATATAAACCTTTAGCTGAGTACAGTGCAGCTGGCGCTGTAGTCGAGCCTGCGTGTGCAACTCGGATTTGAGAATCTTGGAACCGACTCCTGCAAACACTGTTCACGCGCCGGAAAACTTGGACCTACCAGAACACATCCACGACATTTTTCCATTTGGGCCTAAGTTCGCGGTGGAATCTAGTAAAGCACCGGAAGAGATGCTGTTAGCCCTCACTCTGTTCTCCGTTCCCTTTCATTACCCCTTCCACCTTTCTTTTTCCTCTTTCTGAGCTGCGCTACAAGCCTAAAAAAGTCATGACATACGAACTTGCCCAAACCGCCAAGCTTTAGACCTTCATTTCAAGTTCAACGGGCCCGTTTCTTGCTGCAACTCGTGACCCGTATGCTACTGTTCCACTCATTGCGGCAACCATGTGCAAATCGAGTACCTTGGCATTTTGTGCTCGCCGCAAGATCATCCCACTGGAAGTAGGTTCCCTTTTTTGTGCATTAATTCCCTCATCAGGCCATTGCAGCAGAACCTGCATGATGCTCAAATCCGAGTTGCACAGGCAGGCTCGACTCTACCGCCAGCTGCTCTCAACTCAGCTAAAGGTTTCTACGGAACCTTCTGCTCTGGGTCCGACACCGCGGAAATTTTTACGCTTGACTGACCAGAAAACAGAGTGCTTGCGGCAGTGCCAGTTGCGTGAACTTCACGGCTATCGTTCCGAGAGAAGACCGACTCCTGGAAACACTGTTCACTCACCGGAAAACTTGGACCGACCAGAACACATCCACAACATTTTGGCGTTGGGACCTAAGTTCGCTGTGGAATCTAGTAAACCACCAGAAGAGATGCTGTTAGCGCTCTCTCTGTTCTCCGTTCCCTTTCATTACCCCTTCCACCTTCCATTTGGCTCTATCTGAGCTACGCTACACGCCTAAAAAAGTCATGACATGCCAACTCGTCCAAATTGCCACGCCTTTGACTAAAATAGAAAGCATCGTATTGGCTACGTCCATTCGAGTATGATGAGGTGCATGGCACAGATAAAGATATTAAGCTAGTGTACAGTGGCTTTCTCAATGCGTTCTCCGGCGGCCAGCTACTGTGCCGTCAGCTGAGTGCAATGCCGTTCCATCAGACTTGCGCAACACCGCAAAAATATCGTAGTGGGAAGCTCACGTCAATCGGGCAAACTAAACAGTGCAAACACACATCATCCTCAACAGCAGAAATTTGAAGATTGTTGCAATACTTTCGTGCAACGTTTTCAATGCGGCAGCATCTTACGTCCCATTAAGAAAAAGTCCGTCGGTCGTGGCGTCACCGAAAAATGCTACTAAAAATGGTCGACGCCGCAGAGACTAAAAACACGTCAAGAAATGCAGGAATTGACGTCGAAATTCTTAGGGACGTTCCTGTAAACAAAGTAACCGAATGGGTTTCAAAGCACCATTTGGAACACTTAGCTCTTGTTGGGAACAGAGCCCGGGCCTCCAGGGTGCGAGCCGAGCACGCTTCCCCGACACTACCGTGGCTCCACGGTTTTCGTTCACTAAAGCTGTGCCTAGAGCGTTGCTCATTGCACACTCCATGTTGCAGCCATCGGGCTGACTAAAGGTGCGGCCTGGTGCGCGCCTCATTTTGCACGTGACGGTGCAGACAATGGGGAGGAGGTTGCGCCACGTCATGAGTACAGGAAATGAGCGCGTTCATGATATTGCGAGGTCCCCAAATGGTATGATGCTTCCGCGTAAGCAGTCATAAGTGTCTCTGTCGATTGTTGTCTTTTTTTTGCAAGCACCTGAGTGTACAAACTTTTTCGTTGATCGCATATTCGAATGCAACAATGTTTCACAAGCTACGTAGATTTTGAACACGCTCACACTAATTACTACAAGCGTGATTTCAATCACTTCGTACTTTGACACACCCCTTCGTTCCTTGAGACACCACAAAAAGACGCCGTCGGCATACACCATAAGACACAAACTCATACAACCGCCATCTCCAATACATGACGGTACGGGCATCCACTGCGTTGGTGTTGTCGTGAATAAGAAATTACTGTATTCAATTAATCCCATCCGGAGAATTCATATACTACTACGACTTTTTCTCACTTTAGAAACCATACAGAGAAACATTTGAATTGAAGGAGCGAGCAGGAACTTGGTAATTATAGGAATTAATTTCTTTTAGAAGGACCTTCATTGTTAGGAAATAAAGGGAATTATTTGGAACATAACTTTTGAACTAAAAGTGGTAAGTACACCTTTTTAGCCTGTTCACTTTAATTTCTCGAAGGATCGTACCCGCATGAGAGAACGCAATGTACAAATACCCATTAAAGAGTTCGTTAATTATTGCTTGAGCAAGCGCAATGTCCAGGTAGCTACTATAAGTTGAAGCAACTACCTTTTTTAGTTACCCGAATTAATCACTGCGGTCGCTTCGCACATAGTTTAGTGCTTTGTGGTGACGCAGAACTGTAGAAACACTGTAAGTAGTTGCAGCATTATTTAAGCAAATATAGAAAAAGAAACAATGAATACCAGCATTAACCCTTACAAAATCACTCGACATGCTGCAGCTATCTACTGCAACGAATAATTAGAAGCGTATGCCGAAATATCCCGAGCTATGGGCTATGCGGACTCTCGCAATAATAATAGGGCGCACTATTTTCATACTGCGCGTGTTACGGAACGCTGCAGACAGACACGCGACCGCCACCAGTGTTGCCACTTTAGCGATGTTGCCGCTACGTTTAGCGACTTCCTTGATTTTTCAGTGAAAAAATTTTTCTACTTGGTGAGCGAGGACGTATTTATTGACATGGCAGAAGATTTGACGAGTGTCCATCAGCTTCGAAGTTAGAAAACATTCTTGAAAATTTGCGCTCTTTTATTGCCAACCAAACCACAAGCAAGTATCTCAGATTTTGACTTTACGGCTCATGGTCGTTGTTACCATGATAAAGCGACCGTTGTCTTCACATCTGTGATGCTCACGTCGAGCTTCAGCTTCATAGCACTGTGGACCTATTAAGCGTTACGACGAGCTGCAGTATCAAGATTGTTTTTTTTTTCGTTTTAAACAAAAGACAACTGAATACGTTTCAGCTCTGCATGTTCGGCAACTTCACTAAATGCGTTCGCATGCAAACATTCGGAACCGCGGTTGCAAATAATTTTCTCGTGCTAATTGCAATAAACTGCATGATGAGATTTATAACGCAGGAAGTGGATAAATAGAGAGATCTACTGTAGTAAGGCTCAAGAATCGGAGCTGCTATACGCGTTAACACTAATTTGGGCGCATTGTCCTTCTTTTCCATGGCTCTCGGACGAATGAACAATTCACGAAGCTTTCAAGTGAATTAAAGGGAAGACGCCCAGTATTTGACTTTCAAGAAGCTGACGCAATGTTAATCGCCGTGTTAACAACATACGGCCAAGCGCGTGCGCAAGAATTGTTTTATCGCACGATCGTCGAACACTACTAATTCTGTGAGGTTAATATTTTCCTATGTACCTGAATTGTTTTGCTCAAAGGCACGTGTCCTGCTTCTTGCTCGTATGCGCTGTACTTGCTATACACATATATATATATATATATATATGGCTGAGGAAATCACGCTCGCCTTGGTAGCAAAATGAAGAAGGCGAGTACGACGTACGTTCATGAAGCACAGTATATTGGACAAGCTGCACTTTGACAAAGGCTGGTAGAAAGACATGGAGTGAGGGAATCGTGTGGTACAGTTAATTACACTCGAATACAAATCCGCTGCAAAAACTTCTACAAGGTAACAAAAGTATGCAATCTTCAAATATGGCATTACGACTTATGAAATAAAAAAAAGCAAGCATGAAACAAAAAAAGCCAGCCTCATACACACACACTACACGGTCAGGAAACGCCTCGGCAGAAGATTTACGCCACGTTTTAAAACACCTATGTTATTTAACATTCAGTGGACATATTTAGCAAAAATATAAGGGACTTTAAACAGTCTAGTGTGAACTTAAGGACTCTTTTTTTCTCAGTTTGGACTCAGCTACAAAAATAGTATGGCAGCGCTTACCGCCCCGATTACAGCGGAGGTTTCACGTTGTACAGATTTTCATCGCGATAGTGTAGGGTTGCAAACTGCAAGGCTGGCAGAGTTGTTTAACCCTCATATCTAAAACAGCACAATCGGGGTAGAAGACAATGTAACGCTTGTCGTGAGTATTTTACAGCGAAGCTGTTAGCCTATAGTTCGTCCGCATTTTTTCCTGCCCTCGTCCGTCAGCAAAAATGTGAACCGATGTCGGCGGCAGTACAGGGCCAGGAGCAGTCGCTCGTATCCCCGTGATACAGAGGCTTCAAGCTGTGAGCAGAGTGAAGTGATCAGCGCCTATATTCTTCCAAATCACGCGCACAACACGAAGATCAGCATATGTTTCAATAAAGAAGAAGCAGAGATGAATTATCTGAGCCACATAATTGATGATAAGGCGCTCCTGATAACAATGCGAATCGCAGAACGCTTCCCACATACGTTTCTTGGTAAAGATTACGATTTTGCATGCTGCCCCGTCGACGGCAGCTCCCAACGTGGGGAGGGACATTCGTAGTCTTTGGTGTATAAGAAAGCCAGCCTAACAACCGATTTCAATTTTGGTGCAGCATCGCTATGGGCGGCGGCGTGCTGTCAAAATAACCATTACTCCCACTATACTAGAGACAGTTTCGTTTCCTGCCAAAGCATCGTCCGCTACCGGTAACATATGTTGCTAAAGTTGGCGCCATTACTTTAAATTACCATTATTACCATTAGCCTAAAGGAAGAAATCATTGCACTCCTACCCCTCTCAGCAGTTGTAGTGGTGGTATGCCGCAGCTTTGCTGGGCATTCACTTTCGCAGGACCGGGATAGCGAGTAAATTTGTTTCCCGTGGCTTTTGTCCAGTTTGCATTGTCCAAAATATGCGACTAAAGTCTCTCGACATAGGCCAATGGTGCCTGCCGTTTCAGCCACACGCACGAAATAAGAAATCATGGAAATTCTGGAACAAACCAATCCTTCACAGCGCCCCTTTGTGAAGTGGCAATTAACAATATTGGAGCATACTTACAAAGTTAGTAAGAGCAAAAGGCATGTTATCATCCGCTGAGGGCATATGTACTTAAAGGGGAGGACTGAAGGGCGTGAAATCTTTTGACATGAAGTTATACGCCTAGCTGCTCCTTTAACACAACATAAAGAATACAAATGTGCATCACTTCGCTGTCACAATATCACGATGTTTACTTTTTAAGACAAACAATATATTGATTCTGTATGCCTGCCGTAACGGTAAGCTGAGCATATAGATAACTGCTTTTAAAGTACATAGAGCGAGAGCTATTTTGCAATATCGGAAAAACGTTTTGCAAAGATGCATGAACTGAGCAGCACTGATGTTTAATTACCGCAAAAATTTTCGTAATATCACAAGGCGAAAACTGCACAGCTGTCTGCAGCACTATAAAAACAAACATTAGTAAAGTATTGTAATACTCTCGTGAGTGCTAACAATAACGCCGACACTTACATTCTACCTCGATAGCTATTATTCGCTTGCACCTTCGGCCGCTTTGATGTTATGGGGTAAATGTTTAATGCTAAATGCAATTGCGAGAGTATTACGTGGACCTGAAAATACAAGGTTTCGTTTTGTTGCGCGATGTTTCGGACCTATGACGAGAAGATTGGATGTCCAGGATCCTCCTTGACCACTTTAGTGATTTTAAACCGATGGAGAAGATTGATCCGCCAGAGTGCTCCATGTGATTCTGCCAGCAAGTACCATGATTGGCTAACGCCATTTCAGCATTTCCTCTCAAGAGAAAGCGAGCGTCAGCACCTTTTTCGTGGTCTAGTGATAATACTGATGATACACATTTATCGCGAACACGCTAACGTGGACAGGCCTGGCGCATCTGCTTCCTCTGTGTATCTTATTCTAGCGTTCCACTTTTTGTGGTGTTTACTGAGTAGCGCTGATGATTTCTAGAAGCATAACGTAAAGTCATATAGCAGAACAGCCGAAGTTGAAGCTACAGAAAAGCCGAGAGAATACTGCTGTAATAATTAGAACAGTTAACCTCAACAAACACCACAGGAATAATTTGAGAACCTTCCATGTGCATTGCTTTTCAACATATAGGTAGGTTGCGTCTATGGTTACAAAGACAATATATCGAACTTACAAATACTTGGGGATTCCAAGTAGTGCATCCAGAAAGTACATTGTTGCTGCAAGGAATGCTTAAGAGGAAGCTTTAGCTCGGGTGCTCCTGTCTAAATACATGTAAAAGGAGATTTCGTTTTTCTCGGCAACCACTGCCCCAAATTTGACGAGGTTTGTTGTATTTAAAAGAAAAAAATTAAATCTAGTGACTGCTGGTCTCGAATTTTTGAGTTCGGTCGACAATGTTTTATTAAAAATTGGCAGAAATCTTCAAGAAACGAAAATATCAAGCTTAGAACTTTGTAACTCAACAGCGAAAACTGATAATACAATTCGGTGAATTGCATCTAATAGTACATCTGAAGCGGACAATATTGATATGTTACATATGAATATAAAAAAAATTTATTAATAGGTAAATACAACTTTTGCAGAACCTTTGTAACCAATGTAACAAGTTCACATAAGATGTAAAATGAAATATAGAATCTCTCCGCTTTGAATGATCTGATGCATGCAGTTCACAGAACCGCGATATCAGTTTTTGATGCAGAGTTATGAATTTGTAAACTTCGTGCTTCTATTTTTTTCATACGGTCAAATATTTGAAAATTTTTTAAAGGAACTTCAAGCCCTAAATTAATATTTCGCTTCCAACAGTCGCTAGAATTTAACTTTCTCTCTCAAATGCAACAAAGTTCATTAAAATCGGTCCAGGGGTTATCTCATAAAAACGTTTTTGCGTTTTACATGTATTTGAATAGGCCACGTCGGAGTTGGGCACGAACTTAAGGTTCCTCTTAAGGAAAGGGCTCAATAATGAGTAATTTACCGTGGGAGTCATTAAAGAAATCGAGAATGGTCATCTATCTGTCGGCTAATGCCCCCGTTAACTCACTCGCAGCCATCTAAATAAATTTACCACGCACAGTATAGCTGAGACAAACCGTTCGTAAAATTGCGATGCTGTAATGTGCTAAGCAGGTCTGCATGTAGGCCTCTGAATGTGTAATATACATTTATCTATGCAACGAATTCCTTGCCACACATATAACTATATAAACGTTCCAGCTATATTTAATGCTTCATCCAGAAAATTGTATCCTGTATCGTCCGCAGCCGAGATTAAAATGGAGGGCAACTTTTTTTTTCGCAACGTACCACAACATTTAATGACTGTTAGGTATTATTGTAGAACACAATGCAGTTTCTCTAACAGCAATTTCTGGTTAGGGCCGGCGTGATTATTGTCATCGACTCATAGGGTATATACTTTCAGTGCTTTTCAGAGATTGGAGTACTTTACCCTCGTTATGTGACAAAGGTTCAAGCCATTGAAAACACGGGGAGGGTGGGACATGGAAATACGAGACGATGAGCCAAACGAGAACAAGGTGAAAGCAGAAACCAACATTCGAAAAGTGGACTTGCCTTCCTCAAGGCGACTTATTATTTGCGCGCCACAGCATATATAGGCGGCGTTCTCCTAAAGGGGAGAGGGCGTGAGGTGGGTGGGTGCGGTAACGACCGAAGGTTTGTTAGTGGCGAAGGTATAGAAATGAGGATAAAGGAGTGCTGTGCACAAGGCCACTGACACGACCGTCTGTCAATCACGTGTCAACGGCCATGTGTCAGCCGGTGTGTCAACGGCGTGCATAGCGCCCCTCTATTACGTGTTGCGCTGGTGGTCGTGGGCTATCGTGTCTCTGAAAGAGGTAATAGAGCGAGCGGCAGAAACCAGTGCCCCTGAAAAAAAAACAACAACAAATAACCGCCCCCCCATACCTAAATGTAATAAATAAATAAAAAAAACGCTAAGCAACCAAGCTAAGCGTGTTTGCCTGTAGCTAGAAATTCAGCATAGCGATTACATTCTAATGCTCCCTTTGGGACGTTTATGCATATTGGTTGCGATGTCTTGAACTTAGGGATTACGTATGATTCCCTGTATTTTCTTTCTCGTTCAGATTTCGTTTGTTGATTTAGTGTCCCGCTTCACCGATATATTATTTCTTACAGAAGGGACATTCAAGCGTATAATTCACATCGTGACTTGTGCAAGTGAAGTTAGATTTTACTTCGCGTGTATAACTATTTGCAGTGCTTTTAATTTTAATGTCACTTTGTAGGTGCCTGCAGGTTTTGCACCTGGGGCGACAGCATGCTTTTATTACGGGGGAATGATGTTGGCTGACTCTTGCGAGCACTGACATGTCTTAAAAGTTCCTGATGCGCAATAGGTAACCATTGGTACATCCGGGAATGATTTTTGCAGACGCTCTGAGAAGACGGGAACTCTTTTCTCAGAGCGTCTGCAAAAATCATTCCCGGATGTACCAATCATTATCTATCGAAGCAACTCGAAATTTGAAGACATTTTACTGTTCGCAAAGGTCAGCTAAAATCATTCCCCCGTAATAAAAGCATGTTGCCGCCCCTCGTGCAAGACCTGCAGGCACTTTCAAAGTGACATTAAAATAAGAACACCCCAAATACCGTCTTAGACAATACCGATTTAAAACAACGCATATAACGCGAAAAGTAGATGAAAATTTCAACGCGTGTAAATGGCTCACTCCAAGCGGCCTACTTCGTATGCAGCCTATTTTAAGCGGTTCGCATTTAAAAGTTCGTTGCAGAGAAGGGGGTCGCCGCTTGGAAAATGTTACGCGTAACGCGAAATGTTTTCGCTGTTTTTCCGATCAAATGTGTCAGCTTACTAAACTGCTCAAATATTATGTGGCTCAAAATTATGCTGCGCAATGGGCGTTTGTCATGAAAATATATTTTTTTATGGATAGGTGCCGCCCAGAGGTGCTGTGGTGCACATAGTTTCATGCACATACCTGAGAAGCACATTTTAGGAAATCGGTAACACTCATCACACAAACTTTGAAATACACATTGCACGAACATGGACTCCCTGGGAATCGAACCCGTGTATACCGCGAGATACACGTACGCATTAACCAGTACACCACATCGCTATGCTGAGATGAACGTTTCGCATGACTATATGTACGTACATTTGTGCTTCCGAGGCTGTCATTTTATGTGATTTGTCACCGACGGCGATCATGGGGGGTATTCATATTTCGTATAACTGTTGCCGATGATTATGTGATTGGTGATAGTAAAGATGTATTTAAATAAGTAGCAGTGTACGCCTTCAACAGCTGTCATGTGCCGTGGAAAGGCTAAAAGTGGTAAGACAACCGATCATGGGAGCTGCGCGAAAACAATCTGCTTCGCCAGGCGAATGTTGTTCTTCAATGTTTCTTCTTTATTCCCTATAGTGTATGCTGCGGATTGTTCACCGCAGTCGCTGTTTAGCCGGGAACTTGGCTTTGTATGAGAAACTCTCAACCTCGTTCACAAGGTTCAATCAACTATGATCTGCCGCCAACATGCACACCTGCAACTGCACTTCCTTAAAAGCGGCGCTGCCTCGACGTTATACCGGTAATACGACTACACTATTCTAAGAAGTCGAATGAGCGGGCGGGATTTTTCCGGCCCGTCTGTAAGTTTGTTGAACCTAAGAAATGTTCTGTTCACTTCCGCTGGCAGCAACAAGGATGCCCTATCCGTAAGACTGACAGGTACAGCGTTTGTGAGTGCGAGAAAAATGCTCCCGAAGCGTGAATTTTCTTCCGCTCCATTGTACTTATCGATTCAGTGTTTATTTTGAAGCAGCAAGGCGCGTAACGATCTCCGTTCGTGAGCATAACGTAACTGTATTGTCAATATTGAAAAATTCACCACTTTGCATACGCTAGCTTGTTTTCGCCTGTTTATCTGCCAGGTGCATGTCATCTCTCCCGCGCTGTTCAACGTCGCCAAGATCGGTCTCGCAAGCAAATTGCAGGACGTAGCAGGTCTTCGGCACGCAATCTATGCAGACGATATAACGCTCTGGACCACAACAGGGTCCTTCGTTGAAAAAGAAGAACGGTTGCAAACTGCAGCAAACCTCATCCAAGATTACGTCAGCCAACGGGGTCTACAATGCTCCTCCGAGAAATCTGAGCTCCTACGAGTCTGGCGAAGCCGGGGTAACCACACAGTCCCCACAGACCCAACAAGAGGACTCGAGGTACGCTTCAACGGGGGCCTCATACCAGAGAAGCCATTGCTGAGGGTGCCGGGCAAGTGGCTGCAGTCCAACGAGCGGGCCACGCACACCCTTACACTCCTTAAAACCAGTGTCAAGGCGATATCACGCATGATCTCCCGCGTAACATCCAAGAACAGAGGCATGAAGGAAAGGGACACCCTCCGACCCTCCGACTGGTCAGTAGCCTGGTGGTGAGCAGAATCACATACAGCCTTCCTTACTACCGCCTCACACAGTCCGAGACAAAGCAGGCCGACACACTTTTGAGGATGGCTTTGAAGACCGCTCTCCGCCTGCCGATAAGTACATCGACTGAAAAATTATTGGCGCTAGGGTTGCACAAGACCCTCAGTGAACTGGCAGAAGCCCATTACATCTCGCAACAGAGACTTGCGCGAACTCGCACGGGCCGGCAGGTCCTACAAACCTTGGGGTTCCCAGCAATAACAACACGAACCCAAGAAACCTGTTCCATACCTCGTCACGTCCAGGACAGGTTTCACGTTGCCCCGATACCACGCAACAACATAGACCCTAATCTACACTCCGGCAGGAGGAGAGCAAGGGCCCAGTACATCGAGAAAGCGTTCAGATTCAATACCACGGCCCGTTTTATGAACGCTGCCATGTATGGCACAAACAACAAGGGCGCAGTTGCAGTGGAATGCGACTACCGAGGCCACGTTACCTCCGCTGCATCGACCCGCCCCTGCACGATTACGGACGCCGAGGAGCTGGCCATCGCGTTAGCCATCCGCAAGGGCCTACACGCAAACCAACCACTGACGATCCTCACGGATTCCCAGCAGGCCTGCCGCAACTTCGTACAGGGAAGAATTGGAAGACCTGCTGCAGAAGTCCTAGCCGGAATACTCAAGGAGGACCCTGAGGACTTCACCACCCAAACCATCATCTGGATACCGGGCCACACTGGCATCACGGGCAACCTGCAGGCCGATAGAGCAGCTCGAGGATTCATAATAACCGAGCACTCAACACGCCGGCTGCAGAAGACCTGTACCCTGTCGACCTCGAGTATTCAGCCATCGTGAACTACCACAGAGGGCGTCGCTTGCGATATCCACCACCCCATAGAAATCTAAACACAGAAGATGCCGCTGCCTGGCGTCGGCTCCAGACAGGCACTTACACGAACTTACACATATTACATAGGATACACCCCACAGCCTACAGGGACGAATGCCTATGCTGTGGGGCCACACCAACCCTATACCACATTACGTGGGAGTGCGCACTACACAACATAGAACACCCAGACACGAACACCACGAGGGAGCAATGGGAGGCACTGCTGTCCAGCTCGGCCCTCGGCGGCCAGCTCAAGCTGATAAAGAGAGCTGAGAAGATGGCAAGAGGCAGCGGAGCCCTGGACTAGGGGCCCCGACCATTAGCTGTGTTTTATTATTATTTTAATAAAGTTTTTCTATCTATCTATCAGCGCAGCTACCGTGGCCGTACCTGCAGTGCTGTTGATGTTAAAAGAAGGAAGGGAGGAAAGAAATCATGGTATCGCTAAAGAATTTCCATTGTGCGGCTTAGCATACCGAGGCGCTTGCGGATTACGGGGGACGAAGTAATGAAGAGCTCCGGAATAATTGTCACCCCCTGGGGTTAATTAACACGCACCCAAAGGGTTACACAAACGTTCTTGCATTTCCGTCGGAATGCGACAGGCGGGGCCAAAGCGCTAGATCCACCAGGTTACCGCGGCAACTGTCGTCAAGATAACAATGCAGGTGTTTGAAAATGTATAACGCGGCAGGATATTGCCTGCGTATCGAAGCTGAAACCGGCTACATTCCTAGCCTTTAAAGTCGATGGCGCCGACGCAGAATGAACACAGAATAATCATGATTTACCCATTGCCTTGTGCTACATTTGTATGATCAGCACCACTGCATTGAGCATTTTCTGCTGTCTGGAATGCAAGCGATTCCGCGTGCGCAAGACGAGCCGTATTCATGCACAAACTAGTTTCAGTCATGTCCATATATATATATATATATATATATATATATATATATATATATATATATATATATATATATATATATATATATATATATATATATATATATATATATATATATATATACATATATATATATATATATATATATATATACATATATATATATATATATGCCAACGGTAATAAAATAGACGTGCTGTATTAAGCGGGTACGACGCTGTTGTGCTTTGCGTCGTGCAAAGTAAGGTGTGCCAGGCAGTGGTTGCAAGCAGGTGAGATGGACTGCACACCTGCATACGCAATTATCTCGAAGGAACGACTAATCAGGGTTTAGGTATTGTGTAGAACAGAGAAGTACATCTGCCTTCGTTATATTTGTTATGTCAACTGCACCCATATACGCAGTTATTAAAAGCCTGTTTTTCTCTTACCGCCTGAAGTATGCTTTAGTGCAACGTCCACTTCATCTGTGTACGCAATCTGAAAGGATGCTGCACATTCAGGCAGATATGTTTATGCAGACTTTGACACAGAACATATTTTTCGAAGGAGGATTTAGAAGGATTTATTTACGATACAACAAAGTGCACAGCATAGTTTCACTGTAGCTTCTTAACACAGAATGTCCTCGCTATATACCGTGTAAGAACTAAAAGACAAACTGTGAAAGGAAATACAAATGCAGATAGGCAGTGTTTTCATGCCTGTAGCTTTTAAACTGTGAAACAAGTAAAATGCTTGAACTTGCATGAACTTCATGCGGTTGTGACCGACAAAATTTGGGCCTCTCAGTCTGTTCCTTTCTCATTCCTTAAAAAGTTTTATTTGGAACGAAAATTATGTAAAATAGCAGACAAGTACAATATCAGGAACAGAACATACATACGTCCCAAACATAGTGTAAGGCCACATTTTTGTGGATAGGTTATCTAAGGAGGAACTTAGTGAAATTCGCGCAGCTAATGAAAAGATAGCTTTCCATACCTAGCATGACAAAAGAAAGACTGAGAATGCTGCAAGAAAATGTACGTATTTGAATTGAAGAAATCTTGTGGGAGCCAAGCAATATAATTTCTTTTATTGTCCTGTCGAGGATACTCCGTATACATGTCCCAGTGTTTGGGTGAATGCAGGGAGACGCAAGTGAAGTTATTAATATATACATTGCCAATAAGAGAAAGAAGAAGCCTGTTTCAAATGAGTATTTCTTGTTGACATTATTGTTTCTTCACCACTAACACGTCAGATATTCTTCGTATATGTTCAGAATTATTTGTCCTGATGACTCCTGGACCTCTAGTTGATCGCTTTACCTGAAAGGAAAAAGAAATTCCACTCAGTGTTAGAGAATTCCAGAAACTGTTTCACCTTGGCCCTATTAGGGCAATGATTTGTTCAATAGTTGCTCAAGGCCAATATAGTAGTGATCTTGTACTAAAAGGTATCTATGTTAGCCGTAAACTTCTGTGGCTGTGAGACAACGATCGAGATCTCTTATGTGTCTGCCGTCATCGTGGTGTGACTATAAAGCTGAATTGGACTGCACTTATTTGCATCTTGTCGGGAGAGAGAACCAGTGTCGAGACTGCCTAACACCCTTGCATAGCCCTGTTACTCTTTATGCGGGCTGTTGCTAGAGTGCGCTACGTCGCGTTGATGTGCACACATTCACTCACTTCTTAATTTAGATCTCCGCTGTCCTGTTTCCTTTCATTCCCTTTATACCCTTTCCCCAGCACAGACTACTTCGCTTGTATGTACGCTTGATAACCTTCCTATCTTCCTATTTATCTCATTCCTCCAAGAGCATGTGTCAGCATTATAAAACTGATCTAATGCGAAAGGCGCGAAGACGACAGACAACCTAGTCATGCCAGTCTAATCAATCTAGCAAAATGCAACATGGCTTATATGTGACAGCTGAACGTTTTGAAGTCCGGCCCATATCAAGCTGCGAAGAGTTTTCTTAAGCAGATTTAACGACTAATGGAGGCAGGCTACCCACAACTTGTGCCAGTTTCCTTAGCAGAAAAAGTCCTGAAGAAGTTCCGCTCGCCAACTGGCTCGAGAGATACCTCGCGAAAAGTATGGTACCTTTTATACCTTACGTACATCGCATGTCGAATAATTTGAAGAAGATATCCGAGCGAACTATTGTAAAAGTCATGTTTTCTGCGTCATGGAAGCTTTGAAGCGTCTGCAGAATGGCCAACCCTTTTTTCGCATGTTACCGGCCTGTGTCACAAATCACAAAGATAAACACATCACGTCGTACATGTAATGCAGAAGTAATATTGAAATTCCTTTGTCATGTGGTATAAAGTACGTGGGAGAAACCGAGGACTGCGTAGATGATAGGCCGGGGCAACATCAAAACAATGTTAGAATTAAGGATATAGAACATTGTTAGAAGATGCTGCAAACGTAAGCCAAATTTTCATACCTGCCTGGAGCCGTGACAAATGGGTTAGATTAGAAATTGAGGCCAAAAGGATCATTGAGGCAGGATATAGGGGTATCAGTGTTGCATCAATCTCATTTGTCGCAAAAAAAGAACTGCTGTATTGTTTCTGCTATGCAAAAAGAGTAGCCATCACCATTATATGGTGACTACGTCTGTTCCTTTTATATTCATTTCAATAAAACAAATCTGCTTCACCAGAACTCCAATGTGCACATGAATCGTGATAGCACACCTTGTATACAATAGTGGCGTTTTTTCCTGACTGAACATTGTTGGAAGTAAGTAAGGTGCCCGGGTGGCGTGTTTATCTTTTTGTTTCTCGTCTTTGCACATCTCGCATCAGATCATGCGTAATCAACACACACAGTTTTCCATCTTAATATTGTAAAACTAGGTGACGATGATTTACTACAGAAAGCAGAGCATCTTGTGTCACATTCTTCACATGTGCGTAACTCATACGAAACTGTGAACATGTCATTTTGTGCGACCTTTTAGGTTACAGCACTGCGTTTGAAATTTTAATGGCATCATTCGCACCAAAGTGTACCCCTACTTAGCCAGAATACAATAAGTGCATGCATAGCGTAAACAAAGTAGTGAAGTCATGGCACTACACGAACACACGTAATGCTCAGAGCAAGCAACTAAAGCGAGCGAAATGAGCTCAGTTGCGTTCTCCACATTCTGCACGAACACATTTTACACATACTTGTCGTCTTCGAAATGAACTCAATCTGCTTGGGCTGATGGTTTATTTCACAGTCATAATTCTTTCCACTTGCAGGTAAGAACTAATTGGCCCACATTGTCTGCTGGCACTCAGGGGCACTCCTTTACTGGCATTCACTTACTTACTGGCGTTCAGGCGCACTTGCGCTTATTTACAGTCTGACTAACTTACACTAAATGACTCAGCGACTTCCCACTCTTGCAAAACCAGCGGAAATGTGTGAGAGGGCTCACGAATGCGTTTAATGATTGACAGTATACAGCGCAGGCAAAGCTTCAATGTCAGCAGCATGCGAGCAGTGCTGCAAACACTTGTCTCTTTCTGCACCCCACCGCAGATTTCTGCTGGCAAAACATCTTTTTTTTTCGTGTGCTTCATCATGAGGGTAAGATCTTTTCACAGTGCAATAAACAGCCATTCTGGGCCAGTTTTTAACTTACCAGTGCTGTGGCCCACTCTATAGTGGCACTGGAGATCCGGCGGTTCTGCTTTCTTTAGCGGCATTGTTATTAGTGTCGACCTCTCCCGCTTGAACCCTGACTAGAAAACAAAATTCAGTTAGGTGAGAATAAAAAGAAATTGCATACATGTGATCATGTCAGAGACAAAAGTTAGCAATAAACGTCGCATTAAGACCTATTTTGGGGCTAGTGGATACCTCGTAGATGGAAATCAACACTAAATAAAATGAAACTTGAAATAAAACATGAAACTGATAGCTCGACGTGAAATATTGCGCCGTTGTGATTTCGCCAGTGGCATAGAACTTCGCGCTTTCCACAAGTACCGAATGTGCTACTCCTCTCCAAGAGATATTGTAGCACATTTTGCTTCTATCGCAAACCGCTACTTTTTCTCTGCTGCTGCGTCGTCGGAGTTAAATGATTATTTTCGCGTCAAAAGAAGCTTCGAGCTAAATTTGGCTTTGAATTCCTGTGAACTCGACGCATTGAAAGGGAAAGCCAGAAACACACGCAAATCCGCACATCACACCCAGGAAAGTGCGTAACCCACCAGAAAACTGTCGAAATAAAGCCGTCGTTCCACAAACTTAACCTATAAAATGCAATGAATTCATTTCGAAAAGTCCACGAAGGCGATAAAAAAGAAAACGGAAGATTTCACGGTTAGAAGGCTACTCGCCATTATTAGCGGCGCATAAAACGCAGGCCCTAGCGGAAATCCACGGATGAAATTTCAGCGAAAGGACACCTGGCTACGCAAGCAAAAAAACATCGCTAGCAATAATGCAATTTGGAGAAACCGAAACGGAGCCACACATGAAGTTACAGGTAGTTCACACGCCAGAACGTCAATGCGCATGTGCGCATTAGTACTGCACGTACAGATGTTCAGTCACCAAGATTCGTTATGTGCTGGCTCATAATAATGGAATTGCAGAAATTAAGCATTTAGTACTATGGTAAGCAAAATTCAAGCTACCATCATCAACACTGGTTCGCAGCTCCAGGACCAGACGATCCAGCGCACATGGAGGCACACCGATGCTGATTGTCGCCCTGTGGTCGCGCTCGCACGAGTTGTCGAAGTGGCACTAGCTTCTTACAATTTCCGGTAACATCGGCGGAAGCTAACATCACTGAAATCACCGAGAGTGTTCATCGACGCGGCCAGATGCCTTCACAACGCGAACGCCGTCGCATAACGTCACTGGTACAAAGAAATGACGATAATTGCCACCGAATAGGATCGCCTCGTCCACCGGCTCACGTCTATAATTTTTTTTTTTTGCTTCTTCGGGCCGGCGCAGTCTTTCCTCCTTCTCCGCCACTCAAGCTACGCGCACAGGCGACGACTTCTTTCTTAGTCTATTCGCTCTCTCCTTTTGCCTTTCGCTTTTCTTTCTCCCTCGCAGCTTCTTCCTCGACACTCCTTGCACCTTTCGCTTTGTAACGTTCTTTCAACTCTTCTGCGCACTTCTTGGGCGCCAAAATTGCAGGGCTGCATATAAGCGTTGCGTTTGCTCACTGGCCGCATACAGCCGTGAACAGCGGGTCGGCCGCGTTTTGTCACGCACGATCTCGCTTGAAAGAACGCTTATATGCGGTGGTCTGGCATGAACCACGAATGAACCGCCGCTTATACGGGGGACGCTATCCAGGACTTGACTAAGACTGTAGATATACAGACGAAGTAAAATCTAGCTTCACTTGTACAAGTTCGGATCTGAGTTACATGCTTGAATGTTCGCTCTGTAAGAAACAATATATCGGTGAAACGGGACAATCAATGAACGTCAGATTAAACGGTCATCGCACGGACACAGCTAGAAAGCTTATCAAAGCCTTCGCCGAGTATTTCAACCAAACAGATCATAAATTTGATGAACTTAAACTCTACATCTTAGTCAAATTTCCGCTCTGAACGTGAAAGAGTTTACAGGGAATTATACCTTATGCATAAAGTTCAAGACATTGCAACCAGTAGACATAAACGTTTCAAGGGGAGCATTACAACCTATGCGCTATGCTAAATTTCAAGCTATAGGCAACAACACTTAGCTCGGTTGCTTAGTGTTTTTTCTCGTTTTTTTTCCTTTTATTTTTAGATTTATTCCATTTCAGCATTTCCTTTAATTTCTTTTCCGCGAGCACCTGTTTCTGCCGCTGCTTTTATTGTCTCTTTCAGAGACACGATAGCCCATGACCACCAGCGAAAAAGGGTGATAGAGGGGAGATGGGCACGCCGGTGACACGCCGGCTGACACACGGCTGTTCACACGTGATTGACAGGCGGCCGTGTCACTGGCTTTGGACACAGCATTCCTTTATCCTCAATTCTACACTCTCGCCACTAAGAATCATTCGCTCGTTGCTGCACCCACCCACCTTACGCCATCTCCCCTTTAGAAAAACCCCACCTATATAGGCTGCAGCGAGGAAAGCATATGTCGCCTTGAAGAAGACAAGTCCACTTACCGAAACGTCGGCTTCTGTTTCACCTCGTTCTCGCTTTGCTCAAAGGTTCAAGTCAGTAGTATCAAGTGTCACACAAATGGTGAAGGGAGCCGTGTGGACTGCATACAACGAATACACAAAGCACAGCACAATATGTGCTAAAACGTTAAGCAAATGTGAAAACGAAGATTGCCTAGACGATGCCTAGTCTTCTAACCAGGGGAACAGCAAGCTACGCACTCAGAGATCTGCACGGCATCATCGATTTTGTGGATAACATATGCGAATGCACTGACCGTGTCAGGCAGCGTCTCGTAAGTTAGAAGAAAACGTTGTGCAACGCTAACATGAGATGAAATAAAACACCTGAATAACTCGAACCACTGAACCAAACTAATTTCTTTTTGGTTTATCTCCGCTATTTGAAAAGTAGACAGAATGTTACCATACCTAACGTTCCGATTTGTTTTATAACTGGCAAAGTTATGCCTACTACAGGACAGAGCTTTCAAAATGATTTTCTCGAAGTCTACTATGAAACGCCAAGCGACCAGATAATACGCAGTAAAAAAGGCAAAATAAATACTAAGAGATTTAATACTACAAAGATGATATGCACAGAGCACTCTAAAACTGCGGATAGGTTTTGTATTGGAGATGAGCAAAGCAAAGATAAAGCAACACTGTCATTGACCGAATTCAACGCATCATAGCATCTTGGTTACAATGTGAACAAATAGTCTCAAGGACACTCATCATGATAAAAGAAATGATACAACTACAAAAACAATATGAGGACAAATTGATGCATTGAATAAAATCAGAACGTTAAAAAGAAGTCTATAACATATGCGGGATAATAAGGCAAACTATGAAGAATAAAGTACAATGAAAGCGCTATCTACCCTCTTAGTCCAAACTGGCTTAAAACAACGCATATAAGCCGGAAAGTAGATAAAAATTTCAACGCTTATTAAATAGCTCACTCCAAGCGGCCCACAGCATATTTGACCTAATTTTTACGGGTTTTACATGTACGGCGCGCATTTAAACAGCTCCATCGTTTGCTCAATCTTTATTCACTATTTCAGGTCAAATCTGTGTGGCTTACTAAGGGGTCAAATTAATGCGGCTCAACAATATGTGGCCCAATGGGCCGTTTTCATGTAAAAAACGATTTTTATGTAGAGAGGTGCTGCCTAGAATCGTTTGGCGCGCAGTTTCACACATATAGCTTGGAACCAAATAACAAACATTTTGTAACTGATCGCACAAACAATGAAACACATATTTCTGTATACGTATTTTGAACATGAACATTCTGGTAATCGAACCGTGGTACACCGCGTGACAATCAAACACTCTAACCACTACGGCACATTACTACACTGACACAGAGGACTCGCATAGTTATTTCTACATACATTTGTGCTTCCGACGCTGTCGCTTTGTGTCGAGTGTTCACCATCGGCATTCGTGCGTGGTATACATATAGTTTGTGTCATTGTTTGTTAGGCTTGTGTGGTTGGTGATAGCAATGGTGTATATAAATGAATAGCAGTATACGACTACCGCTTGCTGTCCTGTACGGTCATCATCATCATCATCATCCTGGTTACGCCCACTGCAGGGCAAAGCCCTCTCCCATACTTCTCCAACTACCCCGGTCATGTACTAATTGTGGCCATGTTGTCCCTGCAAACTTCTTAATCTCATCCGCCCATCTAACTTTCTGCCGCCCCTTACTACGCTTCCCTTCCCTTGGAATCCATTGCGTAACTCTTAATGACCATCGGTTATCTTCCCTCCTTATTACGTGTCCTGCCCAAGCCCATTTCTTTTTCTTGATTTCAACAAAGATATCATTAACTCTCGTTTTTTCCCTCATCCAATCTGCCCTTTTCTTATCCCTTAACGTTACACCTATCATTCTTCTTTCCGTAGCTCGCTGCGTCGTCCTCAATTTAAGTAGAACCCTTTTCGTAAGCCTCCAGGTTTCTGCCCCGTACGTGAGTACTGGTAAGACACAGCTGTTATAAGCTTTTCTCTTGAGGGATAATGGCTATCTGCTGTTCATGATGTGAGAATGCCTATACGGTGGAAAGGCTTGAAAGGGTAAGATTATGGAGTGGGGGACCTGTGCGAATAGAAAACTGCTTCGCCAGGCGAATGTTGTTCTTCATTTTATTCTCTTTATTCGCCATGCTGCCACCGTTCGCTGCAGACGCTGTTTAACCGAGAACTCGGCTTTGAGTGAGAATCTTTCAACCTCGTTCACAAGGTTCAGTTAAATATGATCCGCGGCCGGCATGCACACCTGCAACCATGGGCAGCAGCACTTGCTTAAGAGTTGCGCTGTCTCGACGATATAACCGCAATACAGATCCGTTATTGTGAGACATCGAATAAGGCGGCTGTATTTTGCCGGCACATCTAATTTTGTGAAGCCGACAAATATTTCCATTCACTTCCGCTGGTAGCAACACGGGTGCCCCGTCCATAAGACTGACAGATATATCTATTATGAGTAGGAGAAAAATGCTCCCGAACCGTGCCTTTTAAGCAGCTACATTGTAGTTACTGATTTAGTGTCTATTTTGAAGCAGCAAGGGGCGTCACTATCTCCCTTCGAGAAACTAGCGTCACTGTATTGCAAATGTGGGAAGCTTCACCGCTTTGCACAAGCTAGCTTGTTTTCGCGTATTCACCTGCCGGGCGCAAGTGGCGTTATGAGTAGCTACGATGGCCATACCTGCTGTGCCGTCGAGGTTAAAGGAAACAAGGGAGGGAAGAAATGGAGGCGTGGTTAAAAAGTTAGTATTGTGGCCCTCAGCATCCTGCGACGGCTTTGGATTACGAGGGATGCAGTAATAGACAGCACCGGATTAAATAACGCTCGCCCAAAGGGTGACAACGGTCTTTCGCATTTTCTGTCGTAATGCGACCGGCAGGGCCGAGCGCTAAAACAAACTGGCAACTGTGGCATCTATCGCCAAAGGAACGATCCAGCTGTTTGAAAATTTGTAGCCAGGCGCGATTTTGCTGGCGTACCGAAGGTGACAACAGCTCTATTCTAAGCCTTGCAAGTCGATGGCTCCGACGCAAGATGAACCTAGAAAAACGGCGATTTTCCCATTGTGTCTTTTGCGACATGTATATAATGACGACCACCGCAATGAGCACTTTCTGTCATCTGGGATGCAAAAAATTATCCGTGAAGGAAACGATCAGTATTCATGCACGAAGTAGTTTTTAGTTATGTCAATAAAGAAGAATAAGAAACTGCCGACTGTATTAAAATGGACGCGCGCTATTAAGCTGGCAAGATGCTATTGTGCTGTGTGTCTAGCAGGGTAAGGTGTTCCCGGAAGTGGTTGCAAGCAGGTGAGATGGGCTGCACGCTTGTATAATTAATTATTTTGATGGAGAGATCGAATTCGGCTTTAGGTATCGTTTACATTAGTTGAGTGCCTCTGGCTTCGTTATATCCTTTATATGAACGGCGCCCTGTATATATGGTTATTAAAAGCATAAGTTTTTATTTTACCACCTGAAGTATCCTTTCGCGAAATGTCCACTTCGTGTACGTAGCAATATGAAAGCATGAAGTATACAGATGCAGACACGTTGATGCAGACTTAGACACAGAGCATATTTTTCAAAGGAGAATGATTTACTTAGAATACAACAAATGCCCAGAATTGTTTCACTGTAGGTTCTTAAGATAGAATGAGGGCTGATACATCAAGCTGGTGACAGTAAAAAGGAAAAGACAAACTAAAATATGAAATAGAAAAGCAGATGGGCAGTTTTCGCGCATCCAGCTTTTAAATGTGACAAAAAAAAAACAAAAAACTATGCCGCTCAATTCGTCGCTTTCCCGTTCATTAAAAAAAGGCATGTTTAATACCAAAATTGTGCAACCTGTCACATAAGCACAATATCAGGAACAGAACACACATACTTCCCAAACTTAGTGTAAGGTGACATATTTTATATATAAATTATCTCATCAAGAGCATAGACAGCCAAGTGGTCACCCCTAATGAAAAGATACCTATCCATCACTAGCATGAAAAAGAAAGAAAGAATGAAAGTGCTGCAAGAAAATGTACGTATTTCAATTAAGAGCTCTCCTGGGAGCCAAGGAACATTAACTTTATTTTTCTTTCCTCCGGAGCACACTACTTATACCTGCCCCAGTGTTTGGGTGAACGCAGAGAGGTGCGTGAAATTTTGTATTTATACATTGTCAATAAGAGAAAGAAAACGCCTTTTCAAATATGTATTACATTGTCACATAATTCTTTTGTCATCACAAACAAACCAGATGTACATCGTATACGTTCATAATTATTTGTCTTAACTCCTGAACCTATGGGCGATCGTAGCACCCGGAACGAAAAAAAAATTCCACTCAATATTGCACAATTCCAGAAATTGTATCCCTTTGGCCTGCTTAGCCGCTGTATTGTTCAATAGTAGTTCAAGGCCAAAAGAGTATTGATCTTGAACAAAACAAGTGCCAATGATAACCGTAAACTTCTGAGGCTGCTAGATAACAATCCGACGCCCTTTATGTGACTGCGCTCATTCGCGTGCGGCCTGAAAAACAATATCGACTGTTGCTTATTTGTACTTGGTTGGAGGAGAGAATCATTGTCCAGACTGTGCTCGACAACCCGTGTTTCCCCCTATTACTTCTTATGCGGGCTGTTTCAATAGTGCTCTGCATCGCACTGATGTGCACATATTCTTTTCCTTTTCATTTTATATCTCGAATCTGCTATTTCATTTCGTTCCCTTTATAGTCTTTCCCCAGCACAGAGTAGGTCACTCTTGTATTTACACTTGCAAACCTTCCTGAATTCCTATCTTTGTTCCTTCTTCCCCCAAGATCACGTGTCAGAATTATAAAACTGATACGATATGAAAGGCGCAAAGACGATGACAGACAATCTAGTCAAACTAGTCAAACGCAACACTGCTAACCATTGCTTGCTGAACGTTTTCAAAAAGACGTGTCCGTGCCGAACTGCGGAGAGTTTTATTAAGCAGATTGAATGATTAGAAGAGGTACGCTACTCAGAACTTGTGCTAGTTTCCGTAGCAGAAAAAATTCTGAAATCGCGAACCCTCCAACAGGCCCAGCAGCCACCTCGTGAAAAAGAAGAGGTAGCCGCCATACCGTACATACACCACATGTAAAATAATTTCAAGAAGATTGCCGAGCAAGCTGACCTAAAGGTGGTGTGTTCTTCCCCTTGCAAGCTTTCAAGGATCTGCAGAATGACCAACCCTTCTTTCGCAACGCACTGGGCTGGGTCACAAATCACGCACATCAATGCGTCAATTGTCAGGCAGGAGTCGTTTATGAAATTTCTTTGTCGTGTGGTAGAAAGTGCGTGGGCCAAACTGAGCAATGACTCCGCCCTCTTGTCAGACTAAACGCCGCACGCAACACCCGCGCCACATCAACGAGGAGCTTTACGCTTATCCTCACTCTCTTGAATGCGTAATTATACGTACGACAATTAAAGTTTGGAGTCTGATATCTCGGAGCACAGGCACACTAGTAAAATTCCTCCAAATGGTACTGTGGAGGACCACGACTGCCTCTAACTTTTCATTGCGAACATACCCACTTTCTGCAGTCAACAAAAAGGTAATTATTCAATTTTAGTTAATTGGGCTGCTAACAGTAATAATTATCACCTTCCTTTGTGTCCCCCAGGCCACATAATTTATTTGCACAGGTGGTCTTCGCGTGCCTCCCGATGCCTAATTTTCAGAAAACCATAAAGCTTCATTTCCAATACACTGTGTATCACACACTTCACATGTACATAACTCACAAGCCATTGTGAATGACATGGGAATGTGTCCGACCTCTCAAGTTAAAGCACTGTATTTGAAAGTTTGCTGGCATTATTAACATCAAAGTATGTCCCTACCTAACCCCAATACAATGAGCGGACCCGCCGTGGTTGCTCAGCGGCTATGGCGTTGCGTTGTGGAGCACGAGGTCGCGGGACCCAATCCCGGCCACGGCGGCCGCATTTCGACGGGGGCGAAACGCGAGAACATCCGTGTACTTGGATATAGGTGCACGTTAAAGAACCCCAGGTGATCGAAATTTCCGAGTCCTCCACTACGTCGTGCCTCATAATCAGAAAGTGATTTTGCCACGTAAAACCCCATTATTTAATACAATGAGGGCGTACGTAGTGTGAACAGAGTATACTCTTTGTTACAATAGATGGACTCACGAAATTCTCTGAACAAGCAACTTAAGCGATAAAAACACGCTCTGCTGCGTTCTCCACATCCTGCACAACCACATTTCTGATAAACTTGTCCTCTTCGAAATGAAATCAATGTGATTGGGCATAGTCTTTATATCACAGTCATATTCCTTCATACTTGCAGGTAATAACTAATGGGCCCACATTGTCAGCTGGCACTCAAGGGCACCCATTAATGCTCCTTACACTTAATGGCGTTCAGCTGCAGTTGCGTTCATTTATACTCGCCTAAACTTACTCATTGATTTGCCACTCCTGTGAGATCAGCATAAATGAGTGAGAGGGTTCTTCAATATGTGTCTGCCTGTAGTGATAGTACAGCGCGTGCGAGTGCTTCAATGTCGTCCACATGCTAGCGATATTAGAAACACTTGTCTCTTTCTGTGCGCCACCACACTTTCGTGCTGGCAATATTTCACCTTTTTCTTCCTGTCTTTTGTCACAATCATATGATCTAACATACTGCAACGAACAGCCATTCTGGGCCTGATATTCTCTTACCGGTGCTGTGCCCCACTCTATAGTTGCACTGGAGAGCCGGGGGTTCTGCTTTTTTTTGGTGGCGTTTTTACTAGTGTCGGCCTCTCCCAATTTAATCCCTTGCGAGACAAAAAAGGAACGTTATCACAAACTTCAGGCCGTAAGTCGAATTCCGCTTCCAACAATCACTAGAATTTAGCTTTCTCTCTCAAATGCAACAAATTTCATTAAAAGCGGTCCAGGGGTTATCTCAGAAAAGCGTTCTTGCATTTTACACACATTTGAATAGGCCGCGTCGGAGTTGGGCCCGCGCTAAAGCGCCCTCTTAACAGTTAGGAGCGGGCACTGTGCGCCGCATCCAGTGGCTAAAAAAGCATCCCCCGAAGCATCCTGCAAACCCAGAAAAAGCCTGCCTGAAGGTTGTCGTGCTCCCTGTTGCGGAATTAGACGGAGACCCTCTCCATATCTCCGTGTAATCATGGAACACAAATCACCACAATTTTGCGTAGCATAATCTGGCCTTTCGTTTACCAACAAGACCACACCTTTGTTCAGCTGCTCCTTAGTAAACTGCTTCTTGAGTTTGGGTCTTTTCAAAGTTGTTTTAGGTGTCACGCTATGAGAGTTTTTTTTATCCAAAGTGCATTTTTAAGCTTTTTGTTCTCTTAAATTATCTGCCCATGATATTTGTAAATTTGCTAAAGGGAAACATACTACTCACACATACGGCCATAACTAGAAAGCCAATTAGACGCTTTCACTAATTAATGTGTTAATTATTTTCATTTATGGCCTATGCTGTGACTGCGAATTTGAAGTTGAGCGGCTGGGAAGTAACTTAAAGTCTGCTTATCGCGAATGGTACAAGTAGTACCAATTTCGAGATATATCTTCCCGAAAATTGCCAAAAGTGCTCTGACGTCATCATAAGGTCGTACTGACTTCCGCATTTTTATCCAATTTGGAACTTGTTAATTGGAGTGCCGACGTATTTTGAGCACATTTTACTAACGGAATCCCGCGTGCTGTTCTGAAGTTAGAATTTATCACAAGAGCGATTACGATCCCACCTGCACAACTGCATTTTGGAAATCGAAACGTAAGCCTGAATTTATTAAAGATAACTTAAGCAGGCATAACTTTGCGAACCTATTTCTACGTAGCAATATCTCGCAGCATAATATCAGCAAGTTGTCGAGATCCACCTCAAAAGGTGTAATGGCCTGATCTGTAAAAGTAGAATCGAACTAGAAAGAAACACGTTTATTGTTTTAGTGGCACAAAACTACTTGCTCTGTTCTTAGACTGACCATCTCAATTCTGAAACATAAATAATCCTTTGTTTCGCACGCTGTTACGTCCCTGTGGCAATTATTAGCCGCATCATGTCTTTCGGAGCATTCCTCAACAAACCATAGAGCTCCCCAAGACCTTGTGGCCATGTCGATGTTTTGGAAGTTTTGCTTAAGAGTAGAGCTGCGCGTAAGATTGAAACTACGGTATATTTGGTTCGCATAAGTCAAGAAACAATTCTTGACTTATAACAAATTATCATATGGCCCATGTAAACAGCTGTAGTCGTACGTACTTAATAAGTGATGACATGGCCCTTTGCTGTTCCATCTACACAGGCTCACCTGTTCTGTCAGACGCAAGGGCTATGTTAATCATCAAATGGTGACGCAGGCAGCCTTCGAGTCCTTCCGTTCGGGTGCTAGCCAACTTTTCTGTGATGACATTATCAATAAAACTGATCTGAAGTAGCATACGTAAAATTTTCAGAGGCATTTCTGTCTGTTTACAAAAAGCATTTCGTCGATAAAATTACTAAAGTGGATAGCGGTTACCGCAAGCCGTGGGTTATATGTGACCTACCATGAACAATAAAAAAGGAAGACCGAATGTTCAAAAATATATGCGTACTCCCCATGAGATTGACCTTACGGCATTCTAGAAATTTAGGAACACACTTAACAAGGAACTACGACAGACGAAGGACAGTGACTACTTAGGATCCTTTTCTTGGTGCTCTGGACGGGCGGGTCTTTTCTGGAATCAATTAAACAATCTTATAAATATGCATGAAAGGACCGTTCCCGTCAGTAAGATTCTAGCTTATGGAGGGATCCTTAGTGGCATGATCCTTACTGGTGTGGGCATGCCGAATGCCTTCAATTCACACTTTGTACACAAAGGCAGTGATTTATCTCCAAGTAGACTTACTGGTACGTTGGGTCTTGGAAATGCCAACTCCATATATTTAGAACCCACAGATAATTACGAGGTGTGCTCTTAATTTATGGGTTTGAAGAATTCGCGGAGCTGCGACGTGGACGGCATACAGAATAAGCCTATAAAGCATGTAATTGACATTATTGTGCCAGTCTTAGCAGACCTCTTCAATCTTTGTAAATAAACAGGTGTCTTTCTATTTGAGGTGCAGATAGCACGCGTCATTCCGTTGCATAAGTAAGTAGCAATGTAATTTTTACAAATTGCTGACCAATATTGATCATTACAACCTTTTCGAAGGGTCTGAAATGAGTAATTGAATGAGACTCATGAGTATCTGCAATATTCAGAGCATCATAACAAAAGCTGAATATGGCTTCCAAAAACACCGCTGAATTGAGCTTGTTTTGCTTGACCGAAAGCAATACTTGCTATCAAAATTTATGGACGAAAAAGTACTTGTTGTTTTTTATGGATTTTATTGAGGTGTTCGACTTTATAGATCATCGTATCGTTTCGACAAAATTAAACCACTGTGGTATATGCGGTCGCCCTCTCAAACTCTTAAAAAGTCACCTATCAAATATATTTAATTCGTTTCCACAGGTGATGAAACGTCAGCGAAAATTAATATAATTTCCAGGGTTCGCCAAGGAAGATTTGTTGGTCGTTTATTTTTGGGCTTGTACATAAATGACATAGTACACATGCTTCGTGCGTAGCCAGGTAGCCTGTATGCTTCATCGCCACCTGCCATGTCATAGGGAATACCTGCCTGTCCAACCAGGAGAGGATCATCGTCTCTTCACTTTGCCTCTGTTCCTGGCCATGAACGCACTTTCCGTCTGGCAACCTGGCTCTACTATCAGTGAGGCCGTCCCGTCCCAGCTGCTACTTAGCCTGGAACTGTTTCTCAGCCAGTCGGGGCACACCACCGTACGAAACAAGGTCAACTGCCATTCTTTCTGCAGGTTGCACGCCGTGGTTGCTGAGTGGCTATGGTGTTGGACGGCTGAGCACGAGGTCGCGGGATCGAAACCCGGCCACGGCGGCCGCATTTCGATGGGGGCGAAATGCGAAGACACCCTTGTACTTAGATTTAGGTTCACGTTAAAGAACCCCAGGTTGTCGAAATTTCCTGAGTTCTCCACTAATACCCATGTTACACAGGCACCGCTAACCGCGGTTAATGCAACCGCGGTAACGCGAAACCTTGGTTGGCGCACTTTAGACGGCGTACGAAACCGCAGTTACGCTGATAACCACGGTTGTGGCAAACCGAGCTTGGTAACCTCGGTTACCGAGAAATCGAGAAAATGGCGGCGTGTATAGACGGAAGGTGCACGGCAGTGTCCGCGGGCGATATGCGCACCAGTTGGTGTCGATCAACTACGGCGAGCCTTATCGCCTTGTGGGAGAGTAATCTAAAATATCTGCGGGAGACGATGCGGAACGCGAAAAGAAATGCAACAATCACGGCCGAATTAAACGCCGGACTGCCTTCAGGAGTGGAGCCGTTCACTGTAAAGCAAGTGCGGCTGAAGATCGACAACCTCAAAAAGAGTATATTTTGAGGCACATAGTACATGTTTTGCTGGTTGCTGTTCAATATACGCGGAGTTAACGTGCTCCAGGAGCAGCGTTGTCAAGTGTTCAAGCTTCTACTTGCGTGGTAGTGTTGGGTCTTTTTTGCACGAGGCTAAATATTTACCTCGAACGTCTCGTCTTTCGTCGGGTTGGAACCAGACACCATACAAGTAATCTTCTCGTAAAATGGAACTCTGCCGATAGCATAACCCTCTCGCTGCAGAGTCATTACTACTGCATTGCATGCGATCAAAGTGGTAACGTGAGCGGTTTAATGCCTTTTAACAGTGTGTGGACTATGAGGGACGCCGCTGTGAATGGCTCCGAAATAATTGAGACCATGATGGCTTTCCTGACGTTCACTTGCATCGCACAGCACACGGGCGCATTCTGTGTTTTATTTCGCTCGAAATGCGGCCGCTGCGGCCTGGATCGAACACGAGTACTCGGGTCGACAGTCGACTGCCATAACCACTGAGCCAAGGCATTAAAAGTAGCGCTCTGTCATTGCCGATACGGGCAGTTTTGTGATCATGCAGCATGATATTTCGCTTCCATTTCTACATACTTTCATCCCCGGTGCTCAGCAAGCATGCTTTCACATTTCTTTTGATAGCATTGCACCGATAGGACCTTTAGCGGATTGTGTCTGCAGTGACAATTTTTTTAGGAAGCTGAGAAGTGGAAGGAACGACAACCGGCTCAAAAGGTGTCGAGTGGGAATATTATTGGAGCCTCCATAAATTTTTGGGCACCTTAGCAACCAACGACGACCAGCTGGTTGAAGAAAGTTTCCAGATATAATGTGCTTATAAACTAACTTGGAAAGTTTTACCACCATAATTAATGTTGGAATACTCATCATGCCGTGCAAGATTATTTTTATTGCATGACTTTTCACAATGATGTTGTTAACCAAATAGTTTGTGAGTTGTATTGTACAATACTTTTCTTTGTGAGAGTAGCACTGGTTAGCACGTGACAAATGGACTAATGATGAGCACCGAGTAACATCCATCTTGGATGCGCTACATTGCTGGGCGATTTACATTTGTCCTGTTGAAAGCGTGCTTGCTTGTTTGTGCAAGAGCACCTGAGATGTCGTGATTGTGTGGTACGATAATCCAAGGTCACAACCGTGCAGGTTGACGTAGTCGAAGATGTGACCGAAGACGCGGAGCTGCTGGCCTCTTGGGATGACACCATCCCCACTGAGTCCAACAAAGATATAGAAAATGTTGCAAACGGCAACAGCTGCAGCAGCCCTGTTCTTGCAAATAGCAGCAGCACCAGACCCAACAGTGGAAATGAACAAGGCAACTCTGTTGCAGTTGATCGCACCGACTCCTCCAGCGGGAAGAGGAAACGGCCAGGAGCTTCAATCATGCAGCAGCTGCTGGATTTGCACAAAGAAGAATGGAGCACTTCTAAAAAATGCAGCCAGAAAAACGAGAAAGCTTATGAAGGAAGGGCTGAAACTGCAAAAAGACTGTAATGACATGCAAGCAGCCATGCTGCGACTGATGCAGCCACATTTTGCTAAAAACTAAAAAAGTAGAAACTGAATTGCAGCATTTCTTAGCAGCCACGGAGAGGCATGTAATTGTAAGCGATGGGGGCAGCATTTAAACTTTCAGAGCAAGGCTTGACGCATGCAAAGTGCTAACTTGGAACAGCTACAAAGGTATTCAGGGCAGGTGCTGATGCAAGTTGTTATATAACATTTGATGCCCAGTAGTAGTTCATTCGTAGCAGTAAAATTTATTACACATAAAGGTAAAAAAAGAAAACAAATGGAACATTCTTCAAGGCATGGTTAGCAATGACATCTTTACTTTGCACTCCTTTCACTTTGTTTCCTTTCCTTAGCAATGGGTTCAGCATAGTGGAGCATCTTTTTCGCTGACCCTATTTTGTGTGAAGGCTCCCATTTTGGGATACTTAGGCTGCCGACATTCATTATGGAGCTTTGTCTTCTTGATTTATGGTTTGGCTTGCCTGGCTGACTATCCTTAATTACGCGTGTAGAGCCCATGACAACCTTAACATCTGCCTTCAGTGGAACTGCAGATGTACTTAGACCATACCTGCCGGTAAAAGCCTGAATGGTGCACAAAACATTTATACTTGCTAGGGAGAGGTCACTACAAATATGTGCATGCCGATGATTTTTACTAAAGCAGTTTTTATTCTCAGCTTTCCCCTGCGCCACATTAAGGATAGCAAAAAGTACTTAGAAGACCGATTATTTCTATTTAGCGTAAATAAGCGCCAGACATCCAGATGTTCATGTCGGTCATGGTGCAATGATTCGGTTCAGAGAAGCGCAAGCTCGTCCAAGTTGTGCCGTGATAGTAAGTTCACTGAGAACTCAGTGAAGGAAAAGCTGAAAAGCATAATTGAAAACTGATTTTATACCAGAGTATTGATTTTAATTACAACAGCAAAGTTGTGCTTATTCTTCCAGGCTTTCTAAACAAACACATGTAAACATAAGTACAGGCAGTGCTCTGTCATACTGAGAGGCTGCATATGGTAGCCACACAAGAAACTCGCAGCTGCTAATCTGTTTTTCATATAAAACTTGGGTGACTGCTGTAGCACAAAAGATAACTAACAGTCTTTAGTTTATATGGTAAAGTACGCTGAAAATCCCACTGCTTCACCCATTCCCAGTGTCACAGATTTGCAACCAGAAAACACAGCATAACACTGGGTGCCAAAGCAACCGCACAGTTATGCACACTGAAGTGGCCTTGCAGAGGTAATCCATGTGCTCTTTTAGCTGCCAGCAAGGAATGCTGCTAACGCATTTCGTACTTTTGCACCGCCTGGTTCTGACCGGTTGGTTTTGCTCTGTTGTTGAGGCCTACTGGCATCAACAGAGTTCAGACATTCAAGCCAGCTTGTTTCGCATCGATCACTCAGTTCTTCGCAAATGTTGTGCAGCACACAACCAGCACGGATGATGCCTCTCGCGTTACTAATGTTATTTTCCAGGCCTTTGTGCAAAATTCTGAATCTTGCTTTCAGGCGACCAAACCAATTTTCCACAACCCTTCGTGCACTAGACAGATGATAATTAAAAACCTGTGAAGCAGAACCTGCAGCCCCTGGCACTGGAAAAGGCTTCATCACTTCCTTTTGAAGTGGGAAAGCTTGATCTGCACGAAGTACAGGGCCAACTGTCACTCCATGGATCACTTTTTTTCCACATCAAACAACTTGCTTGAAAATGTGTTCTTGAGTTTTGACTTCTGAAAGACATCAGCATCATGCTTTCTTCCAGGTGTGCCTACATTTGCATACATGAACTTGTACTTTTGATCTACCACAGCCTAGAGTATTATACTATACCGTCCTTTATAGTTATAATAGTCACAAGCTTATTCTTGTGGTGGGCACACTTCTATATGGCATCCATCTAGGGCTCCCACACCTTGGGGAACCCGGTTAGTGCTGCGAACTGCCTCATGTGTTCCGGAAATTCGTGCAGTGTTGGGAAGCGCACAAATCGCGGCTCAAGGACACGTACAACCACTTCGCAAACCTCGCGGAAGATAATATTTACCGAAGAACGGCTGACGCCAAAGACGTTTGCCACAGTCCTGTTTTCCGCAGATGAAGCCAAGCGGTAGATCGCGATGGCCACCCTTTTGTCCAATGGGATGGCTTTGCGCTTTTGGTGTCGGCGCGTCTCATACACTCACATACACTTATTACATAACTGAATGTACTTCGACTCATTCTAAATTTTCCTTGAAGTCGTCATCCGAAATATGACGCTGGGTAGTCTCCCACGACGACAGACCCCGAGGGTATGACCACAGACGCCTCTCACGAGAGCACAGTCGTGCAGCGATCACCATAAGGCATTTACATCGTCTCTCCGCTCTTCTTCGCTCGGCGTTCAGCTCCTGAACTTGAGTAAAAATGCTGCGATTCCGGATTCGCCACTGTTGCAGCAATACCTGCTGAGCCATGAAAAAGGCCCAGAATGGTGCATCGTCGTCGCTGTCATTGACTGTCACATCAAGTGCAGGCTTGCTCTGGGCCATCGCCGCAAGACTCGAAGCGCACAAGCACACCTCGGTGCACAAGGGACATTAGATGCAATGAAAATCTCTGGGCCGTCGCCCCAAAGACTCGAAGCGCGCAAGAGTACCTCGGTGCACAAGCGATATTAGATGCACAAAGTGAAAAACAAACTCAGCTGCTGCTACGACGCATCACTGAAGCACGAGAACAGCAATGTTGAAAGACTGTTTTTGCGTCCCGTCCAACTTCGCGCACTCCAGAACTAGTTCATGTTGCAAACTATTCTGGACAACTATGTTGCGACTGAAATACATATAGTTTTGCATGAAATTGTGTTTTCGAAAGAATATTTTTGTAATAACTTACATATCTGCATACGGCGCTTTATTCCGCCGATTGACGCGTTAGTTTGTTTGTTGCATTCCTGGGGGCGTTAGTTGTCTTAACCGAGAGCATTGGCGACCTGTGTAACAGCGGCGAACGGCGTTTGCGATAACCGCAGTTAAGTTTGGTAACCGTGGTTTAGCGTAACTACGGTTAAGTCGGCCGTGTAACTAGGGTATAAGGTGCGCCTCATTATCAGAAAATGGTTTTGGCACTTAAAACCCTATTATTAAATTTTTTTCTGCAGGTTAGTTACATTGCAAACGCAAGCTGCTTCCATGCCAATGACCGTTTTCTAATTGCGGTGTCATGCCCCCTTTAGTTGATCAACAGTTGTCGCAATCATTTATGCAAGTTTATATGCTCCTGTTGCGTTACTTCTCACAATGTATTCCTTTTGCTTATACTCGCTGGCGACGTGGAATTGAACCCCGGCCCGGTCACAGGCACTGCTTCTTCACTTGAATCTATTTCCAAAGCATAAACTCGTTTAGAATCTTTCCAAAGCACCGTACTTAATGAACTCGCACTAATCCGTACTTCCCAAACTAACATTGAAGCTGCGATCAGTGCCCTTTCTGCTCGTGTTGATATCTTAGAAAAAAGGGTTGATGAAGTTCGATCACTGCACTCACAGCCTTCTTATGGCACAAGGGACTACGTCGCTAATCTGGGTTGCCACTTAAAAGCACCGGCGGAAAAATGTGACGACGCGGAAAACCGACAGAGGTGTTCTAACCGGCTGTTCTTGGGAATTCCCGATGCTAACAACGAAAGCTGGGCACAATAAGAAATGCACGTAACCTCATTCTTTTCCGAGAAGCTTAACATTTCCATTGCAGCGGCTGATTTATAGCGTGCACACAGACTAGGTGACTTCCAGAAAGGAAAATCGTTCCATCATCGTCAAATTCGCATGTTTTAAAGATAAAACCACCATCCTTCAAGAAGCTGCCAAACTTAAAGGCTCCTCTCATGCGGTTCGCGAGGATTTCTCTACGCGCATGCACGCTGTGAGGAAAAAGTTATACTCGTTTGATATACAAACGGGTTCCAACTTAAAATTCGTTTTGACAGGCTCATCCCAGAAGACAAGCAGTTTGTCTATGACGCCGAGTCTGATTCAGTCATAGAACTAACAAAGTAGCCATCAACTCGAATTGAAAATTTGCCGTTTTGCCACTCTACCATACCAAGTTATGCGCCGTCAAGGAGCCCCATGTTTCACACGATTAAAGTTATGCTAACGAATGCTCGAAGCTTCATGCCGAAAAAAGAAACACTGGAAACGATCATCACGGATGATGACACTGACATTGTTGCTATCACAGAGTCATGGCTAAACTCTGGTATCGAGGACCATGAACTTCTGAACAACCCATTGTATACCGTTTATAGGCAAGATAGGACCGGTCGTCGGAGGGTTGGGGTCTTGGTATTTGTCAAACAATGGCTAGTCTGTTCTCGCTTATCTACTGAAGGTCACCACAAGATCCTTTGTCTCAAGATAGTACTGCCGACAAGCACGGCCATACTGATTTCTGGTTACCGTCCCCCTGATTCTGACAGTACATTTACAAGCGAACTTAATTCCATCACATCCAATCTAATCTCCCGTTTTGCTCGTGCTAATCTCGTGCTATGCGCTGACTTCAACTTTCCGGATATTGACTGGGAAAACTGCATCGCTTCAACCCGCGCGTCCAAAGGTTTCCTGGAAGCAGTTCTTATGTAAAACCTTAGCCAAGTAGTTACCAGACCTACTCGCAGTAATAACATTCTTGATTTAGTACTTACTACCAATAATGAACTAATAAATTCATTACAGCATGGTAAAGGTGTTAGCGATCACAACATTTTGTTTTTTAACATAGCTATAGAACTTCCTACCCGCCAGCCGTCTACTAAATACATCCGATATTAAAATAATGCAAACTTTGCAGAAATCACAAATCATCTAGAATCGTTTTTTGCAGACTTCCATCAATCAGGCCCTTCCAAAGCAGTTGAGCAAAACTGGTTACTCTATAAACCTGAACTCTTGTCTCTTCATGATACCCACGCTCCTCTTGTATGAATTAGCGGAGATGCCGGCAGACCCTGGTATTTGAACAACCTTAAAAACTACATAGGAAAAAAAGCGCATTTTCCGCGAACTCAAACCACTTAACAATGCGCAAAGATGGAAAAAAATACTTCACGCTATTGCGGGAATACACAAGTTTGCTGAGACAATCTAAGCGCAAATTTTTCCACCAGGACCTGCCGAGCATTCTGCATGACAACCTTCACAAATTCTGCAACTCATTATCACTTAAACGTACTTTATGTCATACTATCGCATTGATCAACTCGGATGGGTCTCCTGTTTGAGTGAATCAGCGTCCCGATGTCAAAAACTCTTATTTTTGCTCGGTTTTCACTAATGAACCTTCCTACGTTGCCATCTACTCACTTTTCAGAAATGCCGGCTGTTATTATGACTACTCAAGGAATCTCCCCCGCCCCCCCAATTGAATCGATAACCTTAATCTTTCCAGTGCGCTAGGCCTAGACGGCATAATGGCCAAAGTTTTCAAGGGCACCAAATCTCAGTCTAGCCGCTTCTTGAAATTGATTTTCACTCAATCTATTGCCTCTTCCACAATTTCGAATGATTGGAAAATTACCAGTATTGTACCTGTGCACAAGTCTGGTAGTCGTTCCAGTCCATGTAATTACCGTCCTATTTGCCTAACTTGCATACCTTCTAAATTCAAGAGCTTATATTGTTCTCCAGCATTGCATCTCACTTAGACAAGCACTCTTTTTTTCTTTCCCAATCAACATGGATTTAGACGAGGCCACTTATGTGAAACGCAGCTGTTCGAATTCACCACACACCTTCACCTCCACCTTGACTCTCGTTTCCAAACCGATGTTATCTATCTTGACTTTGCAAAGGCGTTTGATCATGTCGCCCATCTACGTCTTACCACAAAACTTGCTTGTCTTAATCTCGATCCACTTGTACTGTACTGGATTGAATGTTTTTTCACAAACCGCTCACAACATACTGTCATCGATAACCTCAAGTCGTCAAGTAGCCCAGTCTTGACAGGTGTACCACAGGGCTCTGTGCTCGGACATCTTTTGTTTCTAATTTTTATAAATGACCTCCCTAAGAGCGTTTTTTCATCAATTCGGTTATTCGCTGATGACTGCGTCTTGTATCGGCGCATATCATCCCATAATCACAAAACTAATATGCGAGGAAGACCTAAGCAAAATAGCAAATTGGTGCTCTATTTGGCTGATTTCCCTCAATGTTTCCAAGTGCAAGTACATGTGTGTAACTCGCAAGCGGGACATCCTTAACCACCAGTACCCTCTTAATTCCACAGCCCTGACTAAACTTGACTCTTACCGTTATCTAGGCGTTACTATCACTAATCAGCTTACGTGGTCTGCACACGTAACTCAGCTTATAAACCACTGTTCTAAATCACTTGTCCTACTCAAAAGATCGATTTTACTCTCTCATGTTCCCGTGCGCAAGCTCGCCTATGTAACGTTCATTCGGACTAAACTTTAGTATGCCTCAGCAATTTAGAACCCTCACCAGTCTTGTCTTGTTAACTAGCTCGAAGCAGTGCAGAATCGCGCGGCACGTTTTATCGCTTCAAACTATGACTGGTGTACAAGTATAAGCGGCATTAAATCATCCATAAAAATCCCTAGCCTAACACTTCGTAGGAAGGATTCACAAGCTTCCCTTTTCCACATACTCTATTATAAGTTCCCACATCTCAGGGACACTTTTTCACTTCCGCCCAACTGCTTTTCTAAGCGTCTCTTTAACAACCTGAGCCTACAACGTCTTCATGGTTCCTCTAATGCGTTCAACGACTCGTTCTTACCTAGTGCTATTAAATTGTGGAACGCGCTACCCAACAGCACAGTAAATGAAAGTAATCCAGACAAATTTAGACACCTATTGTCACGTTTTCTAAAGCCTTAACCTACCACTACTATGCTGTCACTCTAACGTCTAACTTTTTTTTTACTTCTCTGTTATATTGTCGGTTGTGTTGCCATTTCTACTGCCGGTTCGTACCTTACTTTGTTTTGTTTTTCATTTTTCTTGCCCATCGTCTAATAGCATGTATACTAAGTTTTGTTTACCCTTGTACAAATGAGTTAACCATAGGATAATTATGACCATAGTGTTTCTTGATGCTTGTGCCCCCCCCCTTTATGTAGTACCCTGAAAGGGGTCCTTAAGGGACAATAAATGATGATAAATGATGCACATTTCTTCCTTCCCTAAATATTTAATATATGCTGATGACACTAGAATCTCTGTAGCCTCTTCGTCTCCAGACGAGACATTCTTAAAGGTGCATAAGCTTATGAAAGAGTTTGATTCGTGGACTAAAAGAAACAAGCCTTGTATCAATAAAAATAAAACCGATTCAGTTATTTCTCAAGCTAAACGCAAACAAATTCCCACAGAATATAACACCACTTTTCGTTCTTCAAAAAGTGAAATTGTCAAATATCTAAAGACTTCTGCTGTTTATTTTTCTGAGACAGTAATATGGGAAGACCGGGTGAGTTAGATATTGCAAGAATTAGGCCATATTACAGGTATATTAAACAGCAATCGCTATTTTTTACCACAGTTCGTGAAATTATTAGCGCAGATATCACTTTCTGCTTCCCATTTCAATCACTGTAATTTAGTATGGGGCACAACGGCACAAAGTAATCGCATGAGGCTCAGAAAAGCTCAAAAAAGAATTCTGCGGCTTATTGCAAACTTCGCCTATAGCGAGATTGCGTCGCACTTGTTCAGTAGATGCAAAACGTTGAAGTTGAGCGATCTATACCGCTTTAGGCTAGCGGTGAGAGTATTCTTCAGTTGTAAAGCAGAATAATTTTTTTGTATGCGGAAATTGCGAATTTAGAAGGAAGTATTGCCACATGCGAAGCTCGGGGGACGGAACTTTGTGAATCAAATGAAATGAAATCATTTTATTCAAAAATCCTGAGATGCCAAGGGGCACGGACAAAAAGCCCTGAAAAGGCTTGACGCGAGTCCGTGCCCCATACGAGGCATACAGTGGAAATCGCGGTATGTTAAAATACGCACCGTGAATTTCCAGGACGCAGCTGCTCACGAACAGAAATGGGCACAAAAACAAAACGAAATAATGATATAAATAACCAAAGCAAAGAATATCCCGCTGGGAAACATGAATGAGCTGGTGTACACAGATATGCGTGAAACAAAGAAAAGACCTCAAAAAGAAAAAAGAAAAGAATGAAAAAGAGGAGAAAGAAACGCTCGGACAATACACTTCACACCAAGACTAAGAATACCTTAGTACAAAATATGCGGGATAAGAAAATACTGGCACTATACACATGACAACAGAGAAAAACAACTCACCGCATATATATTCTATATATATCTTTGAATAATTTATTTATCACAGCTGGATGTATGTTCTTCGTAAAGTTCATTCAGGATTGACGGCAAACAAAATTTCAATATGTGCTTTCCGTTATTTGTGTTGCACACATTAACTTTCAATTTTTTCGGGGTTTCGTGTACGATACATAGGATGCTGCGCTGTAAGCCCGGCTAATTCAGCTAATGAATTGTCGTGCTTAACTATTCCTGACTTGTAATAACGGATAAGTCCATCGGTGTACAAAAAATGTGCACGGATAATGTTACATCTAGGAAAATGATCTGCCATGTGGGAATAGCAAAGGACCTTAGCTAATATGCGCATTACAAGTTTTGGTAAACGCGATAGTTTATGAATATTTTCAACTGTTGTCGTTACCCAGACCAAAGCGCCGTCATTCATGATCGAGGAAAACAGGGAATCGAAGAGCAGCATATTGACTAAAATGGAAAAAGAAAGAAATAGCGGCACCAATACCCAGCCATGCGTGAAAGCTTCTGCACAAGGTTGGCGACGTTCCCACTTGCCGTTCCACGCATGGCTTTCAATCACTGAACAATTATTTGCCGCACCTATTCCATGGATTTTATATATTGGGCATGAACGTTTTGCTAGTTAAATAATCTGATTTTCCTACGCTATTCTGTATGTAAACTGCTTACTTCTGTTAATCGAAATTGTTTTTGAGTGCTTTTCGTCAAGAAGGTACTTCGTGGCCTACTGCGTTTTGTTGTTATTACCGTTTCTTGTTTTCTATTGACAAATTTCACACCATACCTTATAGATTTTAAGTGTGTGTCAGTGTGCACAGAAGGAACGGTGGTGTTGTCTGTGTGTGCGGGCATGTTGCAGCAAATTCCTGATTTTATTGTCTTTTCTGTATGAAATGTATGAAAGCCTCTAACCCTACAGCTAGAATAGAACGGGCAGAACTTTGGAAGTTAATCAACAAGCGTAAGACAGCTGACATAAGCAAGTATAATATGAATAGAATTCAACAACCTCACAGGAACGGAGGAAGCTTAAAAGCAGTGAAGAAGAAACTAGAAATAGGCAACAATCAGATGTATGCGTTAAGAGACAAAGCCGGCAATATCTTTACTAATAGGGATGAGATCGTTCAAGTGGCTGAGGAGTTCTATAGAGATCTCTACGGTACCAGTGACACCCACGACGATAATGAAAGAGAGAATAATCGAGAGGAATTTGAGATCCCACAAGTAACGCCGGAAGAAGTAAAGAAAGCGTTGGGAGCTATGCAAAGGGGGAAAGCAGCTGGGGAGGATCAGGTAACAGCAGATTTGTTGAAGGATGGCGGGCAGATTGTTCTAGAAAAACTGGCCACCCTGTATACGCAATGCCTCATGACTTCGAGCATACCGTAATCTTGGAAAAACGCTAACATAATCCTAATCCATAAAAAAGGGGGCGCCAAAGACTTGAAAAATTATAGACCGATTACCTTACTTCCCGTTGCCTACAAAGTATTTACTAAGGTAATTGCAAATAGACTCAGGAACACCTTAGACTTTCGTCAACCAAAGGACCCGGCAGGGTTCCGTAAAGGCTACTCAACAATAGACCATATTCACACTATCAATCAGGTGATAGAGAAATGTGCTGAATATAACCAACCCTCATATATAGTTTTCATTGATTATGAAAAAGCGTTTGATTCAGTCGAAACCTCAGCAGTCATGGAGGCATTAAGGAATCAGGGTGTAGACGAGCCGTATGCAAAAATACTGAAAGATATCTATAGCGCGTCAACAGCCCCCGTAGTCCTCCATAAAGAAAGCAACATAATCGCAATAAAGAAAGGCGTCAGGCAGGGTGATGCGATCTCTCCAATGCTATTCGCAGCGTGTTTACAAGAGGCATTCAGAGACCTGGATTGGGAAGAATTGGGGATAAGAGTTAATGAAGAATACCTTAGTAACTTGCGATTCATTTATATTGCCTAGCTTAGTAACTCAGGGGACCAACTGCAGTGCATGCTCACCGACCAGGAGAGGCAAAGCCGAAGGGTGGGTCTAAAATTTCATCTGCAGAAAACTAAAGTGATGTTTAACAGTCTCGGAAGAGAACAGCAGTTTACAATACGTAGCGAGGCACTGGAAGTGGTAAGGGAATATATCTACTTAGGACAGGTAGTGACTGCGGATCCGCATCATGAGACTGAAATAATCAGAACAAGAAGAATGGGCTGGGGTGCGTTTTCCAGGCATTTTCAGATCCCGAACAGCAAGTTGCCATTATCCCTCAAAGGAAAGTATATAACAGCTGTGTCTTACCAGTACTCATGTACGAGGCAGAAACCTGGAGGCTTAGGAAAAGGGTTCTACTGAAATTGAGAACGACGCAACGAGCTATATAAAGAAGGATAATAGGTGTAACGTTAAGGGATAAGAAAAGAGCAGAGTGTGTGAGTTACACACGCGAGTTAATGATATCTTAGTTGACATCAAGAAAGAGCAATGAGCAGGGGCAGGACATGTAATGAGGAGGGAAGATAACCGATGGTCATTAAGGGTTACGGACTGGATTGCAAGGGAAGGGAAAAGTAGCAGAGGGCGGCAGAAAGTTAAGTGGGTGGATGAGATTATGAAGTTTGCAGGCACAATTAGTACATGACCGGGGCAGTTGGAGAAGTATGGGAGAGGAGTTTGCCCTGCAGTGGGCGTAACCAGGGTGATGCTGATGATGATGTAATTTCTGTTCGCTATTACTTCTCTTTATTGCGTGTTTTTCTGACCTGCCTCACTGCCATTTGCTGTAAGGGGGTTGAGAGTTGTCAAGCCGTCTCTTTATGGCTTTTCTTCTCAAAGTTTTTTACGTTCAAGGGGTAATCAAGCTTCATTCATTCATGTAATAAAAATACATGTGACAGTAATCAAGCTCGACTAATGACGGGAATTGGCAGTAAGACTGGCTCAAAGAGCCAACTTTCATGAAGAGTGCCCATGCTCCCCATAGCGTCAGATCTTGTATTTAGGACAAACTCACGCACCCTACAAAATTCATAACATGCACCTGTTTCAAAAGGGCAAATTTTGGTAGTGGGATGTTTGATTACTGATTGGGAAGCAGCATGCTCGCACGACGTCGTAACGACCAGGATGCAACATCGTCCCCTGCGCTACCATCGACAGGATCGAAGGTACGTACGTCATCATGCGCCAGCAGTACGTCTCCAGCTTGAAATTGTGGTGTATGCTTGGGTCTCACCGTACGGGCAGAACACAAAAGCTGCTAATGTTCCAGGCCCAAACACGTATATAGGCGGTCTCCTAAACTTCCAGCGGTTGAATTTGACAGCGATGATTGGCACTTGTTGAAAGCGGCTCCACAGTTTTCACAAAGAACATTACGTATAGGTTCAAGAAAAGATTATGTAGCCACTGAACCACCTGAAAGGTATGCTAGGTTGTAACTGTTCAGGCCAGACAGGAGATACGGTATGCGTCAAAAGCCACGGAGCTGCATTGTACGTTGTTACCGAGTCAGGACGTTCTTTCAGCAGGCGTGAAGGGTACGCTCAGAAAGAAACAGGTGAACCCGGTAGCATCTTTATTTCTTTCAGATGTATTGGTCGAAGCAGTATGAAACGTTAACGTGGTAATTTTGACCTTCAAGCGTCTGTTCCGCGCGTCTATCATCGGGCGAAAGAACAAAGAATACTAATTTCTTTCCAAGAGGCTTTTCAATGGCGAAGAATGGTATCGTTTCTATGTGGTGCACACTATGCAGCAGCCATTGAATTTTGCCTCGACTGCCCGTTCAAAATGTACTTCAAGTCAACTTAGAGCAATACTAAAGGAATCTGTGCAGTACAACAATTTGGTGCAACCGATACAACCATTTGACTTTACTTTTGGTTCCCGAAGCTCAGCTGGCCAGGACATACGTGCCAGTGTAACGCTGGAAGAAGCGGCTGATGTACATGAATTATGATTCACATAATTGTTATTTTACACCTCACTTATGACACGCTTGCACAACTGCCACGAGCATCACTTTGCGGTGTACGGCCAGTAGCATCTAGTGCTAAAAATAGGCTTAATACATTTTCAGTCGCTAAGCTGTGCTGATGTATTCTCTCGCCACTTTCTTTTCTGGGTTATAGTTTCAAATTAGCTCGTGAGATAACATGTTTAATTTACAAAGTTACCTCCAGGACTGTGAGAATTTCAGAAAGTGCAGTGATACATCCAAGTCGCAATGAATTTCGGGCAGCCAGTTCAAGGGGGCATCGTCTCTTTTATTTTTCAATTCAATTCTATTTCTGTACTTCAAACATCAAAAATGGAGGAAAGCGGGACAGAAGGCTCTGTCAATCGACGAGGTTGACGGGATCCCGATGCCCTTACAGACAGTAAATGGCAGGGCGACAGTAGTCGTTATCAATATTAGTGCAATATACAATATCATAAAAACTTCGAATCTAGTGGGAATGCAAAAAAAACCGCTTTTGCAATGCCAAAATTTGTAACAGGCGAAAACATACATGAAGTGAAGCACAAAAGAAAAAAAGTACCGCATTTAACAAATTCAGAAGAAATTAGTAGGGTTACATGTGGAAAAAAAAGGGCACCCTACCGCGGACTCAGCTAGCTAACCGCTCACTTGGTTAGAAAACTAGCTCTGGTCGACAGGGGCCCGCAAATGTGCCACTGTGGACCAGAAACACGCGACGAAAAGTAAGGCACACACGTACAGTCGCCCCAAGCGGCTCCCACGCAAGAAGGGTGCCTCGCAAACTTGAGGGAGCAAAGAGACACACAACATTTCTATTTGAAACGCAACTTTATTCTCTCAACGACGCAGGCTACTGTACACCGCCAGGGTCGTAAGACGCGGGACTCGAGGCGGAGAGAGATGCCTGCGGTCAGTGAAGGGGGTCGAACCGGGGGTGGCGGTGAGGCTGCAGGCATGCAGCCCGCCGCTTGCGGGGCTGTCTCCTCAATGTGTTTGAGGCACCTCAGATTCTGAGAAAAACAGGGCCTGGTAGTGAGGGCGCCGTGTTCGTTGCGTACACATGATAATGTATTATAAAAGCTACCGGAAGCTGCTTAGAAAGGAAAATTTAACATCACGGTGCCTCATATCGAGGGCGTGTATACCAGAAGAAATACGTTCATTTAAAAGTCTGCTTAAGTGATGTTCTGTGTTAGAGCCTTGATGTGTCCTACACAAATTCGTCCAGACTGTCTTGCTCCGCGAACTGAACGCTTTTTTGGAGCTCTAATTGAGGTGCACATTGACAGAAATCTGACATGAGCCTAAAGTTATACTTTCGACTCATTTTGTAACGGAGTAATAATCAGTACTTATTGCACTGCTCAAACGGTACAAAGAAACATGTAGAAGCACTCTTGGACGAGCAATCGAAAAGGTTGGCGACAGATTGTGTCGAATGACACCAGTCGTTTGCACAATCGAATTGAGTAACTGATCTCCAGAATTTCCAAAGGGCAACCTTTCTTCCTAATCAAGATCCGGCTAACAGATCCGGCAAGATCCGGCACACACTGAACAATGAGGGACAAATAACCGGTGGGTGATTCAGTTGTTTCGGCAATCGATCGCTGACTTCAACGAGCATTGTCTCCTCTGTACTCTGCATTTGCTTATTTTTACCTGCTTTCCTGATATTTCTTGATAAAGGAAATGAAGGTAAGAAGTTATGAGTGCCTAAAACACATAAAAGCAGGTCACTAGTAGCATTTTCTATACGACGAAGTTGTCCCGACGTCTTTCTGTAAACGTAAAGGCATTTACATCTCGTAAGTGAAACCACCCTTCAGTTTACATAAAATGTACTTTCGTAAGTTCAAGCGTTCTATATCTATAAGCTGTGTGAAACAAAGATGGAAGATATTGCTTTCTGCAGATTTCCTGTAAATGTGACGATGTAGACATGCGTTGCCCTAGTTTGCGTTGTGTTCTGTTATATTTTGTTTACACGTGTTGCCCTAGTTACTGATGTCATTCACTACATCCGTCGGGAGGTAGTGTACATACCAATTTGACACAAGTGATGTGAAAAGTTGAGAATTCTACGGGAACATTTTAACAAAAAATTCTAACAGTTCTGGGTAACGGGCCATGCTACCTAAAAAAACAAGATAATTACTCACGTGGTCAAAATTGATCTTCTATTTGTGAGAGAGATACCGTCTAGCGTGGACTTACCAATCTATATTGGCGATACAGTGTTACTATTTTAAACAATAAGGCTTTATGTTTCCATCAATAATGTCGAACTTCAACTTAACGAATCAAATTCCGCTGCTAGAACATTTCTAGAAGTAAGAAATATCAAAAATAAAGCAGTGCTCATTGGTTTAGTGTTGTCATAATTGTCAGTAAAACGAGGGTGCCAAGAATAACTAAATTTAGGTGGTCCAGCTTTATGTCACATCAAAACGCACCTTATCACAAGCTTGCTGGTCTGGAATTTGCCAAAATGACCTACACGTCCGGAACAAGTGTAAGCGTTGTATATAATTTTTATTCAAGGTTTCAGTCGAACCGCAGTTTCTGAAGATTTGTATTTACATTATCATGTAGACTACACTGTTATAAGCACTATAGCGTTGTTTGTACGTCTAAGCGTGTCTACCCGCTGTGGTTGCTCAGTGACTATGGTGTTGGGCTGCTGAGAACTAGGTCGCGAGATCGAGTCCCGGCCACTGCAACAGCCGTTCGGTGGGGGCGAAATGCAAAAACACCCGCACACTGAGAATTAGGTACACGATAAAGGACCCCAGCTGGTCGAAATTTTCGGTGTCCTTGACTACGGTGTGCCCCATAATCAGAAAGTGGTTTTGGCACGTAAAACCCCATAATTTGATTTCTTTTCATCAAAATGTGTCTCTGCGATCACAATTTTCTAGAGTTATATGGTCTCTGTTATGGGCTGGTGTTACGTTTTGTATGTTTCAATATCTTCCAATTGACAAATTGTGGTGTGGACTTATATTTGCGGAATCATCCCGAGAACTTTAGATCTTGTAAAATGTTGAAGTCTACCTACTTGGCTGAACACTTCCTCAGGAAACCGGTATAAGATTAAGCATTTTCTTTCAGGCATCATGAATGGAACTATCGGTGCCATTTGCGTACTCAGCTTCATCACATCCACAGGTAGGTTTAATTTTATAACACGTTAACAAAGGTAATGTGAAAAACTCAACGCTTCAAGTTGAATCCACGTCAACCAGTCTAGGATGGCAGCGAAAAGCTGCAAATTTAGCAGAATGAGCAAATCCTTCACTCACTTCGCTAAGAAACTGTAGGCATCGTTTGTTTATGTTCTAATGCTCTCACGCTCCTCTAAAGCGCCAAGCTACTTGAAAAGGGGTCACCTCTCCCTTATGGTGAATGATGTGCAGATTTATGCCTTGAAAAAGAAACGAACTTACTGTTGTTATAAATAATGTTGCATTTGTTTACAGACAGGGAAACATTTTATTTGACTGCGGGTGTAAGAAATTTCTTACGTACCGGCCGCAGCTACAATTTTGAAATTCGAGTATAAGAAGCAGTAATAATTTATCAAAGAAGCACAATGTTGATACTAAACTGATCGTAACCTGAGTAAACTCTCGAAGATTGGCAACATTTTCATGTTTGGAGATATTTTATAAGATGGCCACCATCTCATCACGGGATGGAACAACGATACCAGAGGGAAGGTCTTAGGAAGAGCGTAGTAATAATGTGACTGCGCATGATAAATACCACTGAAATACTGCTTCATATTTTTACAGCCATGGCGGCAACGCTGACTCAGAAAATCCCCAGCGTTGAAGCCATATTCAAGGGCCAGGCCAACTCTGCTGCCGATGAAGCATTCCAGCTCGGGGAGATCCTCCTCAGTGTGGCGCGCAAGTTGGACGGAGACAATCAACTTGCCGTTGAGGTGCAGAGAAATAACAGATTACTTTCACATATATCAACATATATTCATGTAAATGATTGGCAGATTTGAGCGGCTTCTCTACACCATCTCTTGCCGTCATCAGAACGATGTGCATAAGAAATGAAATGAAAGTTTATTTCCATCTTGTAAGGTACAGATGGGAGGTGGTGGAAAAAAAGCTGTCCATTGGACAGCTTGACAATTCCACCATCCGTACATTAGAAGAAATACAGAAATGTACAGTGTACAAGTATCCGTACATTACAAGAAACAGTGAAATTCAATGATGTCGGCAGGTAATTCTGCGTTGTCACAAGGGTTACGACGTCATTTAGCTATCACGTACCTGTTTGCACCACGGTATTAGCCGTGTCGCGCATTTATGCGACCAGTATGCTGCCTTCCGATTACAGCACTAGTGAAATTTGCAAACTGCCCTCGCAAAGACATATCTGACTCGCTGATCCACTAATGACGAAGAACTTGCAAGAATACTTACACAAGAAATCGAAATAGTGTATACCGAATTACGCCAGGCATCATATAAGAACTATGATACGTACTGAAAGAATGCTCAGGCGTATAGGGGACATCGTGCGAGAGGATGGAGATATATTTTTATCCTGTCAACGCTGTTACCTAGCCCTTAAACTGAGGCCTGGGACGTCAAGTGCAATAGCTAAAAGGAAATGTATGTAAATCTAGGGAACTTCTAATGCTCGTTGCAGTGGTGATTTCTAGTTATTGAAAATTTACAGAACGTTTTCATGTAAAACACCACTGTTATTACTCGTCTGTGCATATAATTAAAACGCCGAAGCAATCTCGAACACTTATTTAAAAGAAAGGTCACGGCTACTGCGAGGATAAGGAATTTTGCTAATAGATACTACTACTTAACACTAGATGCACTATATTCCTTATATTCTTAATTTTTTGGTCCTCTCCCTGCTTTTACGCTTTCTACGACTTTTTTAGAGCGCAGCTCTTAGGAGCCCGTTCCTACAGGAAGCGTCGCCTTTGTCCCTCGTAACCGAGCCAATGAATACAGCGAAGGGTGGAAGCGAATGAGGATCGCAGCGGAAGATGAACGGAAGCAATAGGGAAGAAATGTGTAAGGAGGAAAGTGGAGGAAGAGGGTGCAGAGGAACTGCGAGGCGGAAAGCGGAGGTGCAAAGCGTGTCGAAATAGTGAGACGAAAAGCGTAGTGCCGCGCAAGACGGGTTGTACAGCCCCAATGGCTGCGAGATAGCGCTATATGCAAAGAAAGCGCTACATGAGCGTATGTCTGTCTGCAACGGCTGCTGTGAAATGCGCCCGTGCGTCCCCCACATGCAGTCTCTAGCGACCCCCCGATTAGCTAGGCAGTCGCGCCCGATTTGGCTCCGCTTTGAACATGGCGCATGAGACCGATTGTGCACGCCAGCCAATATCTTGCGAAATGAAAACACCGACACAGCTGGGCTCAAAATTTGCTTTAGAGGTTATTGTAATATACGATAAATTTTCTTTGCGTTTCCTTGAAGCCGTTGGTAGTTGTGTTAAAATGTATCCAGTGATTAAACATTTGCTTCGCGCTGTTTACGCTCTTCATCAAGCCAGCGTTGTCACAGCGATCGTTCATCGAGATCTTGTCATGTTTTAGCGTGCGTGGCACCAGCCTCGTTAAAATGATTGCTCAGGAAATCTTTACCACAACCTGTACGACCTATCAAAATTTGAACCACGGTTCTTGTCCCGTAAAGTTCTAAACAAATAAAATTAAATTAATAGTTATTTTTATAGCAAGATTAGCACAACATGATTGCTTGTAATTCAGCTACAATGTATCACATTTTCCGTAAAGATAAAATATGAAGCTTCTGTCTGTCATGAAATTATCAGGAACGTTTTCTTGTTTTTCAGACCGAAGAGTACTTTACAAGTGTTATGTGGGAAAAAATCAAGTCGGCGGTGTCAAATGCCCCAACAACGGTCAAGGGAGCCGTGGTGGATGCCTACAATAAAGCCTCCAACCACATCTCGAATGCTGCTAGCAACGTTCAACGAAAATTGAAACGTAAAACTGCCGAGATCCTCGCCGACCTGATAGTTAAGGCCATTATGGGCTACGCCTCAGAAGACTCCGACAGTAGGGTCGATCTTGTGAAGAACCTGAGCCGAGACATTGAGCGTGTCGGGCAGCGGCTCATACAACACAGCAGGTTTTTGCGCAACCCTGAGATCTAATAAAATAAAGTATCTGATTCAAGCGGCCCGCCGAAAGGAAGTGATTATTTTGGTCTAGCAAGTGTCCCTCAAAACTAGACCATCACCGGCATTGTGATAATCGGGGTAACCAGCAAAATCTTTAATGCTTCCAGTCAAAGCATTCTCCATGCCTTGGTTGAGATTCACTTAAAAATGTCAACTCAGTAGAGAATGTCCTGTAAAAGATAAGAAAAACAAACTGACGGTAGGAGGTTCTAAAACGAATTGGGTGATTATTCGAAATTCTGATTACAATTCGAATACTATGCAGTAGATTTCGTATTGGTAGACAAAAAGAAAGTATTCGGCATTCTCGAATATTTGAAACTAATCAATCTTTTTGCACCAGTCGAATCCTAAATTCGCGTTACTGCTTTCTCTCTGCTATGCTAACTGTTCTAAATTATCATAGTTGTCAAATCAAATCAAATAAATCAGTTCAATTTCATCTCAATGATGAGGGCAGGCTTGGGATAAAAGTGACATTAGTCACTTGAGGGAAACCCGAGCCACCCTGTTACATGGAAAGCATTGAGGACAGACGAACAAAATTCATTCATAGCAAGAAGGGGTTAATACATGACAATTTGTAATACACATAGATTCATCATGAACTGAAAATATAGATACACAGATTCATTTACGGTTAACTTACACAGTACAATACATGAAGACAAATTACAATATAAACTGAAACTTTAGTTAGCGATAAATAATGTTGCGTTAATTTCAGGATAGAAGTGCTTCCCTAATCACACATGCGCCACATTCTTCAATTGTTATTCTTTTTTGAATTAATTTGCTTAATAAAAGAGGAACAGTGAAACGAAGCATTTGTCGGCCAAAGTGTGTTCTGCACAATGGAATGTTCCAGTGTTGTTGGTGACGAGTAGGGTATGGGATAGTGTGTCGTTCTAGTTGAAAAATATCCAAAAAAAGCGCCATCGCTGTTCAGCAGGGATTTTTTATATCTTATTGCTAGGTAATACTCGTAAAGCTGATGAATTGGGATAATGTTAAACCGCTTAAATAATTCACCCGTGCGTGCATAATAGTCAACATTAGCAAGGTGCCTAATCGCTTTTTTCTGTAGTTTGTACAGTCCATTAATGTTCGTCGCCGTTGTACTTCCCCATAGCAAAAAACAATAACTGTCATACAATAAAAAACAAGCCGTTATAAAGTGTTATCTTATACCTACACATATGGAATGATTAGTTTTTAACTTAATAATGTGTGGTTCCCCCATGACATTATACAATTAAAAACCACTCCTAAAGTTTTAACCGTCTCTATAATTTCAATCGTCTCACTACCTAAGCGTAAGGCATCGCCTGGAGAAGTAATCTGCATCCGCGAGTGAGAAATGGCAGCTTTTCTTTTTGATGCGACAATGCCTAATGAATTTTGCTCACTCCATGCATTTAGGCTCTCTAATGTAGTGTTGACAAGTGCAGTCAATGCACCCATATCCTTCCCAGTGAAGAAAACGCTAGTGTCATCGGCATAGATGACACTAGCATTAGTTTGATCACTGATTTTTATAATATCGTTGATGCATAAGTTAAAAAGCAGCGGCCCTAAAATGCTACCTTGTTGTACCCCAGTGATTATCGGCTGAAGAAAAGAGAAGTAATTGTTAATTTTTACACATTCCGATCGGTACTTAAGTTATGATTTCAAGAGTGAAAGTGGGATGCCACGAATACCATGTATTTCTAGTTTTTCAATTAAAGTGTAATGACAGAGACGATCAAAAGCCCTGCAAAAATCTACAAAGATTCCAATGCACAGTTTCTTATCTTCAAAAGATTTCAGAATTATTTCTTTTGTGGGCTAGTAAATCAGTCTCAGTCTACCTGCCCTTCATGAAACCGTATTGTGATTTCGTTATTATGTGAAATTTGGTGCAAAAGCTTGTGACTTCTTTAAAACAAAATTTCAAAGCCTTTTGAAAATATCGGTAATATAGAAATGGGTCGGTAGTGCATAAGGTCATTTTTGTCTCCTTTTTTATATAGCACAGTGACAACAGACGTTTGGATTTGTTTTGGAAAGCAGCCTGTCGATAAAGAGAGGTTATAAATGTAAGTGAGCACAGGAGCTCTAATATGGAGAACATGCTTGATCAGAGATATCTGAAAGCCGTCTATGTCACGTGCGCTGGTGTTCTTTAGCGCAGAGAACGTTGAGGCTAATTCTTGATCGTCGGTTGGTCCGAAAAAGATGCTGTTCGTTTCTGTAGCCTCTGCACGAGTTACCGTTGCCTGTAATTCTTGCGTTGGCTGTAGAACGTTTATGAGCAAGTGGTTAAATTTTTGTGCAATCTCTAGTTATTTAACAATTTTCTATTGATTTCTATTTCTAACAATTCTAGTTATTTCTATTTCCGTAATTCCTGAGCAAATAGGTGTTCTGTGAAGTAACATGTTAGAGGGACACTAAAGCGAAACAATAAATTAGTTTAGACTAATGAAGCATTGTTTGAGAACCCTGCAAGCAGTCACTTAAAAAATTGTTTGATGATTAGGTGAGAAAATGAAGGTACAAGTATCAGTGTTTAAATTTCGCGCTGAAACCACAGCGCCGGTACCCAATTGTGACGTCAGGAATGACAAAGTATGTTTTGGCATTTGGGCGGCGTTGGCATAATAAAGGTACCCGAAACTTGCCATGTTTAATATTTGGTTCCTTTAGAACCCAATGCAGTCAATCTGTACCGCTATATATAATTAGTAGGCCCTAGAAGATGCCATCAAATTCCAAGACGTCACAGCCGCCTGGTGCGGGAACTTACGTAGGCGTCGCCACCAGTATTTCGTTCTTGCGCTTTTTCTGGCTTACCAAACGTCTTATCGCTGTAAGATTGATGTTTTTGGTGTTGTAGAACGACAATTTACTAAAGCAGAAGAAACAATTTTTCACTTTAGTGTCCCTTTAAGCTTCCTCCAGATGTTCGCACTCACATTGCAGCAGTCTGGATGAAACTGTTGACTTAAATAATTTCTTTTTTTCTTTTCTAATACACGCATTTACTTTGTTGCGGAATTCTTTAAATGTCTTTAGGTGTGATACGTCTCTAGTTTTTAAAACCTCCGGAAGAGTTCTGTTTTCTTTTCGATCATTTTTAAACATTCATAATTTATCCATAGTTTTCGAATTTTTACGGCATTCTTTTACGACCTTTTCTTTAAAATGCTTAAGATTAATTTGTTTAAGAGTAGCTACGAATGTGTCGTAGGCTGAATCTGCAGTTAGTGAAACGTAGGCTGTACTCCAATCTGTTTGGGAAAGACTTGTGCTAAAAGCAGCTAAGGTAAGAGGCGTGGTGTCTTGAATTGTTCTAGTCGGGAACTCCGTGGGCTTTTTGGTAGCACTGTCTGTAATAGATAATGTGCTATGTGGTCGCTCATATCGCAACACAATGCACCTGACTCCACGTTATTGTTGTTTATGTAGGTAATAAATACATCAATTAAAGTTGCCGAATTTGGTGTGACACATGTGGGGGTATCTGTGACTATATCGTAACCATTTGACGCAACCGTAGTCACAAACTCACTTACGAGGGGAGAAGACTCCAGTACGTTAATGTTAATGTCGCCATCAAGAATTAGTCTTAAGTTGTTGTCATTTACTAATTGAATGATTTTTCAAGAACACTGGTTAAATTATTTACGTTGAATCAGGTGGTCTGTATATGACAGAGTAAACTTAATTTCGTAACGTTAGAGTTAAGCATTCAATGTCAGAATGAATAAAAGAAAATTCTCGTACTATGTGAAAGTCTATGCCATTATTTATTAAAGCGGCTAGGCCACCACCTTTTTTCTTTGTACGGTTAAGGAAGTAAGTGTTATAACTATCTTGCCTGTAAACCTGGACTTCTAGAGTATACCAAGTCTCCGTAATCATTATAATGTCAAAAGTAAAAGAAAAGCTATAAACAAAAGCAGATAGTTCATCTTCCTTGTGTCGTGCTGAAGGAATGTAGCGACTCGCTACAAGATTATTGACGTCACGAGATGATATCGCCATGGCGAAAGAAAAGATGCCCCACAACAGCGCATAGCGATTCTAAGCAATCTTTTCAATGTCGGATTCTTCATGAATGTGAAATACATGCGAGTTTTCTTCTTCCCGTGCAAGAATACGCCCATCATTCGTTCACACAAACTTCCAGTTTGCTGTTTTCTTTTTAGTTATTGCCCTGCCAAAAAGTTGCTTTAAAACTGGGCATAAGTGTTCATTGATGAACACAGGCGTGTTAGAGGAGTGGCCAAGATCCTTTGTCCAGATACTCGTTTTCCTTGCTTTTTAAAGCACCGAATCGCGTTTGGAGCGGCTCCTGAATTGCACTACTATGTTCGGGTTTGAAGTGGCATTTTTTGCAAGGTACACGGTGACACTTTTCAACATCATCTTTTGAGATGGGGACATTTAACGGTGTGTCAATCTCGTGAAGGGTACTAAGAAGGTGCTCATCGGCAAGTTTGGGTATTCCCGTAATCTCAAGGTTATATTTTCGAGAGTATTGTTCAGAGGCAGTGATCATGTGATCCTGTTGAGACATTTGTTGTCTCATAGCTTCGCACTCAGTTGTTAGCCTTTCATTGGTGCTCCTTAGAGACTTGTTTTCCCTTACAAGATCAGCGTGTTCTCTCTTAATTTTTTGACTTCATCATTCCAAAAGCTGACACTGTTTTTAGGTATCTTATTTCATTCCGCAGTTCTCTCTGAATTGCAGATTTGAATTCAAGCATTTCATCAACATCTCTTCTCGAAGCTTTGCTAATTTACTCACACTCAAAACAAATTATCACTTTGTAAGCAGAGAGGCAGCAATTTGATTGTTACTTGCATAGTAAGAAAATGATTGCTAACCTGCAATAAACGAAAGCAGGCGTGCGAGGAACAAACTTTCGCTGCCCTCGCTGCTGCCAAGTGAAGTCCAGGGCTCCAAAGCAGCAGGTGTTATAGGAGCGTTCCCCCTGGCGGTGTCCTGCGTCGGTAGTGTCTTCGCTTAGTCAGGTAGTGTTCGTACATCGACACATCTCGTTGCGTCGATTTGTCGCTCGATGCATCCGGTGCAGTCAGCAATGCGTGCAGGTATAGTCCGTAGACCATGTGTAGATGCGTCGATTGGGCCAGCGTGCCGTCAACTGCAATAAACGTAAGCAGGCGTGTGAGGAACGAACTTCCGCTGCCTGGCTGCTCCCAAGTGTAGTTCAGGGCTCGAATGCAGCAGATCTCATAGGAGGGTTCCCCATGGCGGTGTCCTGCGTCTGTAGTGTCCCTGCTTCGTCAGGTAGTGTTTGTGCCTCGACATGTGTCCTTGCGTCGATTTGCCTCTCTATGCGTCCGGTGCCGTAAGCAATGGGTGGCGGTACAATCAGTAGACCACGTGTAGAGGCGTCGATTTGGCCACCGCGCCGTCAGCTCCAATAAACGAAACCAGGCGTGTGAGGAACGAACTTTCGCTGCCCTCGCTGCTGCCAAGTGAAGTGCACGGCTATAATGCAGCAGGTGTTATAGGAAGGTTCCCCTTGGCGGTGCCCTGCGTCGGTACTGTCCTTGCTTCGTCAGGTAGTGTTCGTGCCTCGACACGTGCCAATGCGTCGATTGGCCTCTCGATGCCTGCGGTGCACTCAACAATGCATGGCGCTACACTCAGTGGACCACCTGTAGATGCGTCCATTAGGTCAGCGTGCCGTCAACTGCAATAAACGTAAGCTGGCGTGTGAGGAACGAACTTTCGCTGCCCTGGCTGCTCCCAAGTGCTGTGCAAGGTTCGAATGCAGCAGATTTTATAGGAGGGTTCCCCTTGGCGGTGTCTTGCGTCGGTAGTGTCCTTGCTTCGTCAGGTAGTGTTCGTGCCTCGACACGTGTCAATACATTGATTTGCCTCTCGATGCGTGCGGTGCAGTCAGCAATGCGTGATGGTACAGTCAGTAGACCACGTGTAGATGCGTCGATTTGGCCAGCGCGCCGTCAATTGCAATAAACGAAAGCGGGCGTGTGAGGAAGCAACTTTCGCTGCCCTCGCTGCTGCCAAGTATGAGAATTATCAAAGCTTTTATCAAAGTATGGAATTATCAATGACAAAAGCTTTTGAAGTAATGCCGAAACAAAATAGGCAGTGGAAACTTCGTTCTTGTTTTTGTGGCTTCAGGTAGCGTGTGTGGATTTATTGACCAGTTGCTAGAAGGAGAAAAGTTCGTGTACACGTGACGCCTGCGGCAACAAGGCTTTTATGTATCCGCCTCCAAGGCTTGTGAGCGGTAGCGCTGGCAAACACTTCCCCGGTTAGTTATAGTAGATAAACATAAATACACCAGAAAGTGGTTGAGAAATTGGTGCTGAGGTATAGCTCAATTGGAAAGAGCCTCGCACGCGTAATGGGAACACGCAGGTTCGTATCCCAGATGCGGCCAGTTGTTTATCCTTCCCTTTCATTTGCACATACACACACACATGCCAACCCATACAAATTTCACTTTATCTGCTGAGTTCTCTAAGGCTAATTCTCGTCGATACTTCGACACTTTGAGCGGTCGTCAGGGGTTCACTTAGAAGAGCGCGTACCTTGCGCCGTAGCTCGCTGCGCAAGAACGTCATGAGAGCTCCCCTGAACATGGGCGTCAGAATGTAGCTTCAATTGAGGCTAACGCTCGTGACGTCATGAGCACTTCCACGAATGAGAGGAGTGTTCTGCTTGCAACTCAATCCCTAAAATGATACAGCTCTTCGCGCGTCAGAGGAGGGAAAACTCAACGATTGCGCCCGTCGTCGTTCCATCAAAATCATTCCTGCTTTGTAATTTCAACGTAGTCATGCTGTTTTGATTTAATACTGATTATGACAAGGCTTTCACGCTACCCTATCGTCGCCAACGGCTTTTTGCCAACCTTCTGTACTATCAAGCGCAAGTTCATTGAAAGATCCCTTGAAAAGAAGGCTGGCAGACATGGATACACAAATGGTTGTACGGACCGCCTACAGGGAACCGCGTGTGCCTTGCTCACCTGAAAAGGACAATGCGCACATTGTCGCAGCTGCTTCGCAGCCGAGGAGTGAGCAGAGCGGCCGCTTACTTCTGCTTCTTTACAAGGTTGGAAATCACGTTTAATTTGTACTTTATTACTTCACCTGCTGCCTCGCGTGCTCAAACACAGGTTGCTGTTCAGTGCAAGCCCTGTCGTGGTGACCATGGTAAAACAATCTGTTGATCTGTAAAGTACTCAAACAAAATTTCCAAGTCGAGATAACTTGTGGGATCTACTGTGAGACGTCTACATGACGAATTCTCAGATGCCGCGGGCTGTAATATTTTTTCTTGTTAAACCTGCACTGGCAAGTACAGAGCACAAGTCCCGGATGGACGCAATTTCACTAGAAAAAGCCTGCCTCAACATAAAGTAGTTGTGTTTCGGCATGTGGTTCCTAAGAATGACAACGACGGAACGACTACGGCAGAATTACGACCACGGAACGACTCTGGCAGAATGACGACGATTGTACGACGAAGTCGGCCTAAGGACGACACTACTACGACGGAGCAATGACTACGATGAAAGGCCGAAGAAACAATGACAGTGATGGAGTGACGAAAACCAATTGACGATAACGGCACGGAAACAATTCGATAACCACTGAGAAATGATGCAAGTAACATGACAACGTTGGCACGGCGGCGATAAGACGTTGACGATTACATGACGAAGATGGCGTGAAGACGAATGCTTGACGACAATAACATGGAAAATATGGAGTGATGACGTTGTAACTATTGCTCTCAAACAGCGATGATGTGTTTGCGATGGAGCTCGCGTCCGCGCTAACGTTCATCACGTGCCACCCCAGGCCACATTTGTTTGCACTATATCCGATGACTTTGCGTATTTCCAGTACCAATCAATCAATCAATCAATCAATCAATCAATCAATCAATCAATCAATCGGTTGATCCATCAAGCAATGAATCCTTTTTATTAGACATTAACACAATTACAATGTAAATGTAATACAGAAGGAGGGCGCAAAAGCAGCATTTTCGAATATAGATTTTGCGGATATGTCCTACAAGACGCGGAACAACTCTGCAACAGATAGCAGCCGGCTGCCAGATAGGATCCGGGAGGTTTGTTTATTATACTAGCGCTTTATTTCTAGCTTGTTCCCGAAATCCAGCTGTAAAAGGCGAGACTACGCTGCCACAGCCAATAAGGAAAACAGCTAGAAGAAAGTGTCTTCATTTTATTTTTCTATAGCACAATCAGTTGTACGACTTTCACGCTGGTAAGTGCATTTGTCAAAGATAATTTATGTCTTTGTTCGAAGCCTCCGAATGCTTGCCTGTGGCAAAAAGTACCGACATCACATCTTACAGAGCATTTTTTTAAACCACATGAAGGATATATAGGATATATAGGACATATATACGATATATAAGATACAGTTCATAGCATATGTAAGACTATATGTGCATTTATTTTAACCCGTTCCTCTGCGTCCTCTTTCTAACTCTTATCTCCCAACTCCAGTGTAGGGTAGCAAACCACAGACTAATATCTGGGTAACCTCCTTTCCTCTGCACCTCTCTCTTCAAACAGATAGCTTTCTTTGGGCACTCGGAGCCTTCTGCGAATTACATGTTTCAATCAGTATATTTATTTATTTATTTATTTATTTATTTTACATTGCAGGTCGAATGAGAGGCATTCACTAAGGGAGAGGAAATAATAATTGGTGCTGCAGTATCAAACAAAGCAGTTGCAAACTCAGGAAAGCTATGCCTTTCATTAAAGGCTTCTCCCTCTCTGTCTCCCTATCAGGAAAGCAATGATTCCTGTGCTCACACACGAAAGTGAAGAGTGAAACAAGTACGCAGAACAGATGAACGTGGCAGCTTGCGAATATTATTACAGATAACTAACAAAATATTCAAGGGGCACTTAGTCCCTCTTTGGATGAATGCAAAAGCCACGTCAGCAGGAGTGCGGCGACGCCCTGTGGAGCCACTGGCGCAGTCAGGTGACTCTAGCGGCCATGTCAGTGACGTGACCAACGGTGTTCATCACAAGTTGCGCAAAACGCAAGGTCTGGGTTCGACTCCCACCAAAGGTTGTGGGTTCGTGTGTTTTAATTGACTTGAGGGAGGCGGCGCGAAGAGGTAGCCTCCGTAGCCCCAATTTACTTAGGCCAGCCAGACATGGGGCCGCGGGTGCGGGAGCGGTCGGCACCATGGCCTCCCAAGTCGAATGCGTCAGCGTGTTCTCTTCTCGCGCCACATCGACGTAAGCCGTCTTCTTCACCGACTCTGCACGAGATAGCCGTGCTGCTACAAGGCCCCCTCCTTGAACGCAGTGCATTTTAAACGTGTGCAAGAGGCGCGCTTATATATATAATAGAGTCTGAAAGCCTATGTACATTAGTGGTAATTCGTAGCGTTCGTTATAAAGTACAGGTAAAGTCCGTGCTGCGGAGAAGGCCATAAACATCTCACTGGAAGTCGAGGCTGAGATTGTCTGGGCACAAGGCGTATTGTCTTGTGCGTTTAGGACGTCGTCTTGCAATGTCGACGTCTGCGTGCGCAGGGAAGTGCAACTCGGTAAGTAAAGGTTAGGCGTCTTGCTCGTTTCTTGGCGCGTGCCAAGAGTTCAGGTCAGGAAGCGGAACGAGATAGAAGACCATGTCGTCGAACGGCGTGCAACAGTTGTAGTGGCGGAGAACTGCGAATAGCGCTGTGCCTTTTTGTTTTTGCTAATCCATGCTGCGTCACCATTTCAGATGTGGGTACGGTTGTTCAGGGCGGCGTATTGTTCCGACCAGCAAGACGTTGTTCTCAAGATGGCGTGGTCAGTCCGGCCGCTGCTCCTTCGGTGCGTAATTTGCCACGGCTTTCGTCAGAGGAGTACGGAAAGCGGAAGCTGCCGTCGTTTGAATCATTGTCATAGAATCACTTTTGCGATTTAATGTATGAAACAGCGGTTGCTTAAAAAAAGTTACCGGGACGTCAATGTATATGCAATGCAAAGCTGCAAGCAGGCGTTTAGCACTGCCCATACGTGAGCTGATACTGAAGACAGTGCAATGCCGGGCGGACCCGCGGCAGATGTTTTCACTAATTGTATTAAAAACTTTATTTAATAAATGGGAAAGACAAGGGAACGGGAAGGGTGGGTCCCTACTACATGACCCCAGTGGCCGTTGCTGTACGCTGAGCCTGAATAAAACAGCTTTCTCGTCAGCTCGAACGAAGACGGCCTCCTAAGGCTACCTGAGTGAGGTCAGTATTAAGGGCGAGATTATGTTCAGTGTCCTATATACACATTCCCACATAATGGGGGGAAGGGACGGCCGCCTCCCGCACCAGGGACACTGACCGGCACATACGGTTGCCACATTGTGTGCCACAGTCTTAAATGCAGAAAGCTACGAGTCTGGATTTTTCTATATTTCTGAGCGTCTCCTACTCCGAGCCGCATATGCGGACACACGCAGGTTTGTCGTTCGTGATGCTGACACTCCAGGATGTCGTGCGAGCTGTGATCTTTTCTCATCTCACTCGGTGCGCTGCCAGCTCGGTTCGCTAGTTCGCGAGCTAGTATGTTCGCCCGTTCCTTTCCCGGGCAACATGCAATGCGGTGGGATGCGCGAAGTGTTTCGCCTAATGGCTTGAAGATTATGCGCCGTTGATGTCCATTTATGAATGTCCCGTCCGCCACTTGCGAGTCCATCAGGACCACTATCGAATTATCGCTTGCGTCGGCTTGTCTAATTGCTAGAGTTATTGCAGTTCCTTCAGCTGTGTCCATGCATTGGGCGCGCACTGATGCCGAGATTTTGATGTTTCATATGTGGAGTAGTTGACTGCCATTAGAACATGACCATGGTCAGAATTCTGGACGTCTGTTAAATGAAGTCATGGTGCCTGACTAACGTTTTAGATATTTGTCTCGCTCTAGCCACGCATCTTGCGCCATGTTAGAGTGGAGTCATGTTCTTCCGAATTGGTAAAACTGCCAGTTGTTCTCGTAAAGCCTCAGGGACTGAAATGAGGTCCTCTTCGCAGTAATAGGCTCGAATAGGGAAATATAAATCAGCGAGATCCCGTCCGCCTGGCTTTGAGCGGGTGCCGCGCTGAGCTCCTCGAAAGTATTATGAAGTTCGAGCGCTTTTAGTCTCTTAGTTGGTTTGATGGGTGGGAGTCCCAGTGCCGTTTTGCAGCACAGTTGAAGCAGGTGTTAAGCGCTCCCCCTACATGGGCCGATCCCGAAGATTGTGCAATACCGGGCCGATCCGCGGCGGAGGTGAAGCATGTGTTAAGCACTCCCCATATGTGGGCCCATCCCGAAGATAGTGGAATACCGGGTCGACCCCCGGTGGAGGTGAAGCAAGCGCTAAGCACTCCCCATATGTGGGCCAATCCCGAAGGTTGTGGGATGCCGGGCCGAGCCGCGATGGAGCTGAAGCAGGCGTTAAGCACCCCGCATACGTGGGCCGATCGCCAATGCAGTGCAATGCCGGGTTGAACCGTGGTGGATGTGCGGTTAATCATTAGCCCCACATACACAGCTTCGGTGGGCTTTCTTCTTCATAGAGTGGAAGGGCACTGAGTTTTTTCACTTGCCGCTCCTCGTATTCACACGGCTCCTCGCGAGTCCTAACTATGCGTTTCCTAGCCTTACCTGTGCCGCAATGAAATCAGTTGCTAGGCTGGTTCTAGTATATACAAAAGGCTAGTGACATCACTCACCCCGCCGCAAGGGGCCGCAGCCGTGGCAGCTTGCGCAACAGTAATCTGTACTGGGAAACGTATGCGGGGAACGCATACGTGCTTAGTATTCTTATCAGAAACGCCTTATCATCAATTATGTGGTTATGATGCTTGTTTTATTGCGATAACGTTAAACCAAGCATAAAAAGCAATAGGCTGTTGTAGAAAAAGAGGTGTTGGCGTCCGCCGTCGGCGGCGTTTCCCGCCTGAAAAAGTCATGCCGAACCACAACCACGCCGGCCCTTCGGGTGGCACAGAGGTTTTCCTGAACTAATTGAATTTCTCAAAGTAAAATGCGCCATAAAATTGGTCAAGTCCAACTTACACGCAACCTGCTGACATGATAACATCGGATTGTACTTTGAATATACGAGAAATTAATTTGAATAGACTAGAAAAACAGAATTCGGTAACATGAAAACTCAAACACAAACCCCTTTTTCCATGCATATGGGGCTATAAACCATTGATGTGTCACCGCTTGTAGCCTCTGCCTCAAGGATGCATGAGCCATTGCGCTGCCCTGCACTGAAACCGGAATCGGCCTGCCATTGCTTTTTATTGGTTCCCATGACGTTATATATACGCTGACTGTGTCGGCGTCAAGGGATCCCGATAACGCTATCAGGTTCCGCTCCTAAAGCGAAGCTTAAGTGACCTCGAAGTTTCTTTGTGCTTGGTATTTGTTGAAACGAATGCAGTTCTGCGGGCTATATGCCCGATTCCAAAGAATGCATGCGGTTTTCGCTTCGCTTTGCTGACTGCTTGAGTCCTGCTCCACCTTCGGCGTGGGTGGGCCCGGTATTACACAACCTCTGAAATTGGCCCACATTTTTTCCAACGGACGCGGACACGGAAAATGCTGCCGGACGAGAGGCCCTTAGCTTCGCTGTAAAACAGGTTTAATACATTCGTTTATCAGAGTCAGTTGCAACATCCCGGCGTTAATACACGCCATTTCACAAACATAAATTATATTTTATTTCGCACCTAACATGCTTGTCAAAATTATTCGCGGTATCACATCTTGCTGGGGAGTCTATGCCATAGAGCTTATCACACAGCCTGCAGCTACACCAAGGTTTTTCAAGCTATGTTTAAAAGTAAAAGTGTGCATTACATATATCAAAACAGCAACGGCACATCACGTAACAACTGAATAAGATAGAATTAAACTCGGATCTACACTGTTGCTCAGCTGAACCGTAAAGTGAGCGAGGCTACGCCACTGACTGGTGCCCATGCTCTGCACACCTTCTGTCTCCTTGTTTCGAACATACACAAACACACATGACTGACTGAATTGATTAGTGCCGTCGATTTTATGTAATTAAACAATGTGAGTACTGCTTGATAAGGGATCGAGATGGCAGTCGCAGGCATCAGGCTCGCATGACCTCGCACCATGAAGAAAGTACACCGTCACTTGAACTAGCTTTAGCAGGACAGGCTGAGTCGCTGTGCGCCAGGGCGACATCCAGAGAATGAAGTTATTGTGCAGGCTTCAGTGCGATCTCAAGGGCAGAGGGAGAAGGGGAGAAAAGTGCCGGCATGAACGTTTTTTGGAGATGGTCACTTGTGGCCTGCTGTTTAAGCATTCGACGTTGCAACTCTGTAGTTTTCGAATGCAGTTTGACGAATAACAAAGAGGAGGGGACGTAGAGGCTGAAGAATATGTGGCAACTACTACCCACTGGAATGGCTGATACAATGTCAGGACCATCATGATGAAGGAGAACACCCGGTCAGACCGCAAAGCGTCGGAGGTGCTATATGCACAGCTTGCTATTCAGGGACTAGTTGCAGCAGTTGTAGGGACAAGGTTCTCAAATAAACAGGTGAACGGCTGCCGTCTTCATTGTCTTAGAATGAAACGCAGGAACAATTAGTCTCAAATTTGAGTGTTTCTTGCGCTTTCATAGTGTCGATGCACTGCATGGGAAAGATACTTGCCTGAGGAAATGTCTTATTTTTAAAAAGCTCCCTAAGGGAAGGAGGAACCATGTTGCTTGCATAATATGTAAAATAGGAGGCCGTCATTGACGCTTAACTAGACTTTCCACCGCAAGAGCTTCCAATGTACTAATCTGCTTTCAGTGACCGAGTGATGTGAGTAGTAGGCACCAGATATAACCATTACACTTACCTGTTCATTCCACAAAGTCACCTTGTTGAGGCATGAGTGGCACAGTAGGGCAAAAAATGGGGTTCACATGGTCAAATATCGGAGAACACGAGAACTAGCCGACTATAAACTGTTTATGCCAGCCACACACCTTCAAGAAGCATTGATTTGGGATGCACCGTATACGAATGTGGAAAAAGCTTTTGATCGTATAAAGCATAAGGCAATACTTGGCGTCCTCTCGGAGATGGGGTTAGGTAAGAGACTCTTTAACATGATTAAGGACTTTCTAGAAATCGAACTGCACAACTCATGCCGGGTGAGCTTAAATCAGAAGCTAAGAATTTCGGAAATAGGGGCACTCCACAAGGGGCTGTGCTCTCACCCATGCTATTTAATTTAGCAATGTCCAAGGTTGCAAGAAATGCGGAGAAAATTGAGGGTATACATTATGTGGTATATGCCGACGACATAACCATTTGCAGTGCCATGGGTAATGTAGGACAAACAGAGACCAGATTACAGGAAAGCTTATATGTTGTAGAGAACACACAGAAAGACATGGGGTTGAAATGCTCGGCAGCCAAATCAGAACTCTTGGTCATTAAACATCGCAGAAAAAGTCGCAAACCAAGAGGTTACATTCCGGAAGATGAGCCAAGAATGTGCTTATACACTCATGAAGGATCTGCAGTCAGGCTAGTTGAAACAATAAAGGTTCTTGGATATCACATAGACGGAAACAATGCTGACTATAGAACAATACAACATATCTTGAATAAAACAGATGAAGTCATTAGGTTACTAAGGAGAATTACCAATAGACACAGAGTCTTAGGGGAGGACAGCGCTTTGAGGCTAATACACGCCTTTGCTCTGTGTCACTTCACTTATGTGGCTGGATAATTCAAATGGAAGCAGGCAGAACTTAACAAACTTCATGTGATGCTCAGGAAGCTCGTTAAAGTAGCCCTAGGGATACCCAGTAGCACTGCAACTGACAAACTCATGAGTCTAGGGGTGCACAACAAAATGGAAGAAATCGCGGAGGCCGAACAGCTAGCGCAACACGAAAGATTGACAAAATCACGAGCTGGCAGGAACATATTACATGCAATAGGTGCAGGACTGAATACATCAAGGAGCCCAATAGAAGCTGAAGTAGAATTAAGGACTGACGTTAGGAACAAGATCAGAACCAACCCTCTGCCCAGAAACATGCATCCAGAATATAATGTCGAAAGGAGAAAGGCAAGAACTAAAGCACTCTTGCAGGAAATAGAACAGAAGAACCAATTGGCAGCTGTAGTTAATGCAGCCTGGGTGAAAGGTAAAGAAGCATATACGGCCATTGTCTCAAATTATCAAGGGAAGGTGCAAGATGCTACCACTATTTTTACCAAGGACCCCATGGTGGCGGAACAAGTGGCAATTGCTCTAGCCACCAGGAGTAATAAGTGGGCCTGCATCCACAGTGATTCGAAATCGGCTATAAAGTGTTTTGATAAAGGCCACGTAGCTGGTGTTGCAGCGAAACTTTTTGAAAACATTGGGATCATGAGAAGTGAAATTCGATGGTTTCCTGCGCATATGGGAAAAGTGGAGGAGACTCGGATAAACCTCAATGAGGTTGCTCATGACTTGGCACAAGGACTTGCTAACCGTGACAGTCCCAACCGAGCCGTTCACCATCAAGCCAGAGAATCTAGAGATCATTTAATAACATACAATGACAGTACCATACACTACTATTTAGGACGCAGGCTATTCCCATTGCCACATTAAAAACTGAACCGGGCTCAGGCAGTCTCACTGCGCTTATTGCAAACAGGTACATATCCCACACCGTGCACCATTAATAAAATATATCCAGAGAGAGAGATTAGGATGGACTGCAACGATTGTAATGGCATCATTGGAATCAGACATATGATGGCGGGGTGCCCCACGACTCTCCCCAACCTCGTTGAAGAATGGACACAGTGGGAGAAAAGGATTCAAACCCATTGTTTCATGACCAACTAAGGGCCGTCCATAGGGCCCATGATGTCGCTGAAAAGCTTGGCCTGACAGTGCTAACGTGGGAGCGTTCCGCCTTGACTTAAGGAGTCGAGCCTCAGGACCTCATTCGAATAAATGTTTTCACACACACACGCCGTCCGTAATTTGTATTGTTTAAATTAAGTATTATCAATTCGCCAGTATGTCAGCTACGCGACAATGCATGCTTTAGTATCAATATTTCCTGGCTTATAGTTGAACAATAGTCAGGGCCGACAACGTAGTTGTCTAAAGATGGGTAGTGTACTTTGTTTTACGTTACCGAGATGATTTTAGAGTTCGGAAACTACAGCGATAGATCTGAAGGTACAAATTTGCTTGACAAGCAGAATATTCCAGTCCAGAAAACAGAGTTGAACCTAAGAAATTTGCAACGATTCTTATTCACCAAGCTGAAGTGTGCACCGAACGCGCCTCTTGTGCTTGAGATCACCATCAAATGAAGCATTGCTCTCGAATGTTGCGAAATGGATCGTGACCGATTATTTTGCATCAAGAAGGTCGTTATGGCGCAAATCTGCAGCTGACCTCCTTAACATGTGCATGGGGGATTGCCCCCTTACCCCCCCTCCCCGCTCAACACCCGTCTCAAACATACACAGCGAATGATAAGGTGCAAATGCTCTCTGAGAAGGGACTCAGAAGGCCACTGACATTTGTCCTAATTATTTCCTTTATTTTCTTCTGCACTCTTCATATCTCTCTGCTCAGGACAATTAAGAGCGGATGTTATCAGTATCTGCAGCATATAAAACTAGGACACCTAGTCACATTTCTCATAGTACGAAGCCTTCCCGGTAGCTTGATACAGCGTTAAACGCTTTTTCAATTGGTAAGTGCACTGCACGAACTCTACCCTTGTACATTTTACTTAGAAAGCGCACTGGTGAAACAAATATGTAATTAGTGTGAAATGCTTCGGAAGATGGTGTTGCTCTAAGGTTGATTTTCTTTACGTAACTGCCGCTGTAACTCTTAACACATTGGTCCCATCTTCCTGCTGAGCCACCCACATATGCCCAACAGTCTTGAAGATGTGCACTACCCTGTGAAATAACATGCGCAATCTTTGGAGCTGTGTTGCTTTATGACTACACTTTGCTTGAAAAATTACTGGAACATTGAGCAACTGTAAGACTAAATAAATCAAAGAATACCACCATTTTCCAGCCCGTTGAAAATTCCGTTTTATTTGTAAGCAAGCTGCTCTCCAAGGTCGCCTTTCGACAAGTCTAGGTGATATCAGATTTCTACTTTTAAACGAAAAGCCGTTGTGATGTCATCGTCCATAGTCAAACTTATACTGGACCAATAATTCCTACAGCTAATGCTTAACGGAAATTTGATGTTTTGAAAATAAAACAGTAATCGCGAGTACGGTGCAGCCCTAAGCGGAAAAATCTGAACGCCGAGTGTAATGTAGAATTATATTCTAATTATAAAGCAGCAATTCCAACGCAATATATAATGTGCTAGCTCATGTTTTTGCCTAAGAATATTCTGATTTTAGCACCTGCAAATGGGTGAATTTATGAATAGACGTTTACATTATCAGGCGCAGTTATTTAATCTCCATGAAATTGTTTGCAGCATGAAACATGCATCTGTGATCAGCTATTATTAAAAGTTCATGTTTATCGCATGAAATGCGGTTCACAACATTCTGTTTCTTTTCGATTGAGGTAACCTTTTGTAGATCTTATGAATTTCCATCCGGAAAATTTGGATTCAAGCAGTACTCATCCGCTTATTCCGAAAACATTAAACTTGTTAAAAATTTCTACGCAGCCTATTTAGTACTTGATCACATCACTCACATACAAAAATGATTTTCTTGCAGACATCATGAAGAGAACGCTCGCCATGATTTGCTTTTTTGGCCTCGTCGTCTCCATAGGTATGTGGAATGTCGTTAAGTGCTCAACAATGACAATAAGTAAAATAAATGCTTTCTGTTGAATTAATGCCAGCCTGTTTACGAATAGCTGGGAAAGACACGTAGAGACCGGAATATTTGGCGAGAAAAATTCTGGGCTATAAATGTCAGCATTGTTTGTGTTATGGTACCACACCTGATCCATGGCTTTTCTATTCAGCCGAGCTTTCCTTGCAAGCGTCCTGCTTTCTGTCTGTTAAAGGGCCCCTGAAACGACTCAGGCAAATTCTGTGGCAGTAACGTAAAGCTACAGAGAATTATTCGCACCACAATTTGTTTCAAGGGTCTCATATTAAGAGAACTAGGGACACCGCAAGTTACCCTCCTTCATAGCCATGCATTTTCTCCTCAACTCGTTCGCCGAGTGATCAGGGCTAAGCTCCGTCTTCATTAGCTCTACGCCATGATGACACGTCGCATCACCCGCCGTGGTTGCCAGTGGCTATGGTGTTGGGCTGCTGAGCACAAGGTCGCAAGATTGAATCCCGGCCACGGCGGCCGCATTTCGATGGGGGCGAATTGCGAAAACACCCGTGTACTTAGATTTAGGTGCACGTTAAAGAACCCCAGGTGGTCAAAATTTCCGGAGACCGTCACTACGGCGTGCCTCATAATCAGAAAGTGGTTTCGGCACGTAAAACCCCATAATCAAATCACGTCGCATCGTCGACTTTCGGTTCTTTGCGACCAAACGCATGAGCGCGCGAAGCCTCTGTAAGCTCTCCGCGAGCCGCTTTGCAGTCGACCCCACGCGAGAGCTATCGCAGCAGCGCGCGCTGCGAGCATTCTGTCGCAGCGCCCAGCATCACCACAGGCGAGTTGGGCGTTTCGACGCATGAGTGTAGGCATAAACACAAGCTGATGAAGGCACTTTTGCTTAGACGCATAGAGTAGACGTACTTGAGCAGCCTGATCAGTCTGCACGGTCCAGCCACCTAGAGACGCAGAGCTTAACCCGCCAAAGAAAGAGCTAATATTGCTCTAACCAAGTGTAAAACATTTTCAGCATTTAGAAAAACAACGTGTTCACGATTACACTCTTTCAAAAAATTTACACTAGCAGCAAAAAAAAAAATATGCTTCGTTTCTAGTACTGTGTTTGAGTGAGCTCTATGCCACCAGGTGGCTGCACCGTGCAGACCATTCATGTTTCCGCCACTGCTCATCCCGTGAAACGGCTCGGTCAAACGGCCAGGCCCAGTGCGCTTGCACTTGCGTTTAGCCGAATACCGGACACGTGAAAAGCGATGGCCGCAAACGAGCAAATCCTGTCGCGATCGGATACCGATAATCCAATGCGCTGCAGCCACTCCGCCCGTCTGCTGCCTTGCAGAGGCACACAATGTAGCAGATCGACATTCTGTTAGTCGTTACTTTGCAGCCCACAACGCAACAACGGCGAATAATGGTGCTCGCGAAAAGACTGAGACCGTCACTGTATTTACGTCACTGTATCTTACGTGAATTTTTTACATCGTGTACAAGGGTATTGCAAAAGCTGTATTTCCATATCACTAAATCTGTTGAGGTTCATGTGTGACAAATGAATTTTGTGCGCTTTAGGTGTAGTACTAGATGCGATTCACGGAAATCTGCTATAATTTTTCATTACCATGTTACAGATTTAAACTCGATAGTTTCGTTTTCTGAAAACTTTCAATTTTCGCCAATTTGTAATAAAAAAATGACAAGCTAATTCGAAAATTCGAAATCACCAGTCAATAGATTTTAAGGTATTCTTTTAAATGCAACAAACCTCGTCAAATTTAGAGTATCATTGCCGAGAAAACGAATTCTCCTTTTACATGTATTAAATTGGAGCAACCAAGCTAAAGCTTCCTCTTAAGTGTAGTGAAAAATTGTTCTTGAGCATTCTCTTTCTGTTACTTTCTTTTTATGAAAAGAAATTAACTAGGATTCCAACTATTAAGTACAGCGTTTGTTCACCATAAAGTTGGAAAACTCATTGGTGCCGCGCCCAAGGCAGCCAATAGGATAGCTCGCCTTACTAGCGTTATTAGGGCAATTTACTTCAAATGCTTACAAGCGGCTGAAAGTTCAGCCAAGTGGTGTGCTGCGATGGGCAGCGATGTACATTTTTGAAACCCTATAATAAATTACAGGCTTTACGCGGAGCAGATAGATGCGTCAATGAAGGATCAGAAGGACCTACTGTAGCCACTCAATTAGTTTGTAGGAAATTGTGAAAATCGTTTCAGGGCCCTTTTAACGGATGTATATGTTTGAGTGCTCGAAAATAACCAAACGTGCAGTTTTTCTGTTAAAATAACACTGCAGTTACCTAGAAGCAATGGCGCACTGTATGACCGTGAGTATTGGAGCATCCTTACGTAGATGCCGCCGCTCGTGTATTTTTTCATTCGATCAAGAGGAAACTTGGTAATCTCCTCTCCAAATTTATAACACAGCCAACAAATGGATTTTGTAACGGGCAAACGCACAAAGAAAGACATTTTTTTTTTCTTTTGAGGAGAATTTGAGACTGGGACTGCAATTTGAGCATGACGATGGAGAGAGAGACAGAGCGGTCTCGGTTTTAGTGTCAAATTGTATTTTCTATCATTTCAGCTACGGCGGCCGCGCTAACTGAGAAAATCCCTAGCGTTGACACCATATTGAAAGTCAAGACAAACTCCGTCGCTAACGAAGCATACCAGCTGGGTGAAATCCTCCGCGTTGTGGCGAGGGAGTTGGCCGAAGACGATGAACTTGGCACGGAGGTAAGGCTGAAAGACAGAAATACCTTATGCGTTTTTGTGTTAGTCAGTGGGAATATTACCCACCTCATAAATGCCAGCGCTTGCAGTCATCAGACTGATAGCATATACTGACACTGACTGATAGATCAGTCAAATAATAACTACTACCTCTAAATCTAAGCGTACTGCATATTTATGAAGGTAGCATATTTCCTTCAGTTTCCTTTGTGGTCTTTCGTCAGACCTGGTCCTTGTGGCATTAAACTACAGACATCGTCAATGTAATGTAGATGCGGGCTCATTTGTGAAACACCGTACCTGTAGCGTAAGAACCACGTATGGGCAACTGTGTTCTACAAACGCCTAGCAACTTGAGGTCGTGTTTAAACGGAAAAACTAAATATTTCATCCTCATATACTCTAGTGGTAATAAACAAATTCACTTAATGCATATTCAAATTATTGGTCTTGCAAGCGACCTTCTGTTCACATCACTTGTAGCGGAGGGGGGGGGGGGGGTAGGAGTGTCTTATCCTACAATGCAATAGCTACACTTGCATTTGCTTGCTCTTGCTTTGACTGCAGCCTCTCACTGCGTGGCACACTCGGATTACTCTCCATATATTTCTTCCGGGATGGGGGTACATTTGAAAAACCAGTAATGTAAGGCCAACAATCGCTAAGCGTTTCAAGTGTCCTTCGTTAGTTCGCTCCCATCGTAGTCACACACGAACTCTTGACTCAATCACAAAGAATTACCGAGTGTGCGTAAATCTTTTTCTGCACCGCTTGGGAACTCGAGCATGACCTTAAGATTATGTTTTAAAATGCCACCTCGGCTAAAGCCATGCGTATAGTTGAAAGGAAATTCTGCATTTCTCTGCTGAGTATGGTGATTTTGCCCTACATAGCTTAAGCTTTTGCTGACTGAAAAATTACCATAGTGTAGAGCCACACTGATCCTGCCTAACTGAATTATCATGCTTTATTGCGTTTTGTAATCGTCAAGCATGCTTAAGACTATCTTCTTGCGAAGTATTGTGGTCCCTTTCTACCAAGAAATTTCAGCGTTATAGGGATGAGTGCGCCTTTAAAGAGACTTGAATCCTGTCGCGAACTTCTACTTTCTCAGTGAAATAATAGTAAGAGTCTTTTGACAAAAAGAAGTTCAGGACAACCTTTGTTTGAGACTGCCGTGGGAGATTGCCACTATTCTTGCACGTTTTCGTACTAGAGGTTCTAAGAATTTTTTAGTTCACAAACACTTTCATACGTGTACGTCACAGTGCGGTTTACAATGCAAACGCTATGGGTGGATCGCCTAAGTTTAGCCAATGTTGTGGTAATAAATCCCTGTCGTTGCCGTGAATTGAGTTAATTTTATTCATTACAATTTAAAGTCCCGAGACCACTACATAAACCAGCAGGTTCAAGGAGGGGGGGTGGGGCTTGGGCTTGTCAGTGATATAACTTCAAGACTACGTAGTAAGCATAAGTTACAAATCAGCTCTTGCCAAACTTTCCCTAAATGTTGCATATTATACAATACGCGGGTAATACGAGCAAACTCGAAACCTGACACTAACCCACGAAATTTCTATATTGACAAATACTTCATGCTTGCTAGAACGCTAAGCTTGCATCCTGCTCTAGAATATATTTATGGTCTGTCACCCGGGTACCTAATGTTCCATTGCTGAAGAATGCTACATCTTGCTGCAGTGACGTTAGAGCATGGCAATAATGTCACGCGTCTACCACAAAATTAGTTAGAACGACACTAAACACCTTCTGCGATGTACTTACAGCATTTTGTCAAAATAAAATGTGAATGCTTGTGGCCAGAGAACCATGCGCTCGAGACCAGATAACATAGCGCAGACAGGCTAGCGCATGGCTGCAGTTAATCCTCAAGAAAGCTTAGACAAGCTTTTAATGAGAAAAGAAAACCCATGACGCAATATGTTGACAACATGTACGCAACGTACATGCATATGTACACCGTAATGACAAACAGACTACTCGAAGAACAAATTGCAATCCCCGTAATTTCGTCGGCCATTAATTCAACGACATCACTGCATCTTGTAGCGAAAAGCGTAGTAGCATGTTTGTATGCTGCAGTAAAAAACTCTGCAGCCTCATGAAGGTTTCAGAACTCGAGCAGGACAGGCTGCCCGCCTGCGTCAAGCCTCCCTTATGCAATGAGCAAGCAAGCGGCGTTGCGAGCGCATCTGCGTAGAACCCTAGTTGACGAGAGGGTGCTGCGCAAATTTCTTGTGGATAAAACTGCGTCGATTAGGGAAACTGCAATTAACCTATGGGAATAAGCTTTTTGGCAATGGAGCCATACAAAACAAATCAAGCAGTTGTACAAAACGTATAAGGGTACGCGTAGAATTAATGAACACTGTGTTTCTACTTGTCAAAACCACGATTTCAGTATGGGGAACATCGTCGTGGGGGAATCAGGGATAATCTTCACCACCAGGGGATCTTAGACGAGCCCCCAATGCACGGCACACGGGCGTTCTAGCATTTCGCCTCCGCCGAAATGCGACCACCGCGATCAGCATTTTATTCTGCGACCTGCTGCTTGGCAACGCAGTGCCATAGGGGCTAATCCATCGCTGGTGGGTTAAAGTAGGCGCTCTCGACTAATGTGGCCCTATGTACTCTTGAAGTTACTCTTGAGATGTCGAGCATCTTAGCTTAATGAAATCGCACGTAAGGACAAGAAACATTTATTATGATTTGTAGCGCAATTTTATTAGCTGCTGCTTATGGGTACAATATATTCGATGTTTTTTATTACTCTTCTGTGCTTGTAACCGCAAGAATGCCCTAGCTATCCGCAAGAATGCCCTAGCGAGTGCTTACTTCAAATTAGTGTGGTGTTTGTGGCTGGAAGCAGTTAGATTTTTTAAATAAAGTATGACAAGCACTAGCACATCATAAACATTTGACATTCTTCTGCAAATCATCATGCTTTCTATAAACTAAACAATAAGGCTTCGTGTGGGACTGATATTGTCTTGGACTCATAAGCAGCGTTATTTTGACGTTTTGCAGAACGAAGAGTACTTCATCCGTGATATGTGGGAAAAAGTCAAGGTGGCTGTGTCAAATGCCACCGCAACGGTGAAAGGAGTCGTGCAGGGTGCATACGACGAAGCCACAAACCGCATCACGAAAGCTGCAAGCGACGCTAAGCAAAAGTTGAGAGAAAAGGCTGCCGAAATACTGTCTAAGCTGATAACCAAGGCTATAGCGGGCTACGCACTCGAAGATTCCGAAAGCCGCACCGATTTTGTGAAGATCCTGTGCGAAAACATCGACCGCGCGGGGCAGCGGCTCATAAGGCAGAGCGAAGCTTTGCGCAACGCTGACACCTAAAGAAATAAAAGATCTGAAATTTTCGTCTGCTTGTTATTGTTATTATTTGATATGAAAACACCGGTATGCAATGTTTAAATAAGGCGACTTACGGAAAAGAATGCAGTTTTGGAATCCAAGCTTTCTTGGTCGCGTCCCCTCAACTTTGTGCGTCATTTAAAACCGTTTCTAACCATTTTCAGTTTGGTGCGGCTGCACGCATTTCCGACCAGACGTCCTACACACTTTTAGCACTCCTAATTATTTAAAAATATTGAATCATACTCAGTCCACTGTAGCGTTTGGCTCAATATGTGGGCCAGGAGAGTTCCAAGTTAGCTTGCTTGTTTTTTTAATGAATACACATAGTAGCTTGCGATTTAAAGGTTTTCTGATGGTTTTTTGCAATAACAAAATCTGGTGCGTTTTTGATGGAGGTAATAGACGTCACGATGCCTAAGTTGACATTTAGTGGACCTCGTCGACTGTGGTGTTGCACTAAAGGATCTGTACCTTATGTGTAAACAGGTCACTCGCGGTATTTAGGAGGGATTCTCCTATTAACAAGGAATATATACGCGCCTAAATGAATAGTACTTGTTCTGATGGACATGACGAAAGCAACTACGTTTCGCAAATACCTGGAAGTGGCACTCTTAACTACGAACACACGAGAAAGTGGCAATTGACGTCACTAGACCTATACAAAGGCGACTGCCAATATTCATTTACTCAGTTGTTAGTAGCGCTCCCTCGGGAGATCTAGGCTGCTGTGGAACAAAAAGGAAAGAAACAAACCAAAACTATGCACACGCCGTAATCTGCAAGGAAAGATATCCGCGCATTGTACATTCAATGTGTTGTGTTTTCTGCACTGATCTCCAGAACTAATAGATCTTTGCATACTTGGGCCGACATTAATGGTGTATTCTTCCCAATTTCTTTGTCTCTCCTCTGTAATTAGAACGTAAACAGATTGTTACTGGTACATACAATCTTTGTGACTGTCAGAACGAGCACAAATTCAGCCTGTTGCCAGGCAAAGCTTTCTTCGTGACATCCCTCAGGTCCGTTATAAAATTTCAAGCAAAGAAATATGTGACATACATCAGTTGTTGAAACCTTCAGTTGTATATCTGAAACATAGAATACAATTTGCAGAGACAATGCCACTTGTAAAGGTTAATTTCGTTTGGGAGATTAACGAGACTAATAATGATCAAAATTTCTGAAGCCTCTCGACAGGAACTCACATGTAAAACAACGACATTAGTTTTCCTGTAGAAATAGAAAAACGTAAACTCCCCCAGCGTGTCAACCATGACTTGGGCTGAAATAAAAAAAAGTTGATTGAACTATTGGAAGGAAGAATGTAAATCGTCTTATAGAAAATCAAGCACCACATGCACGGGGAGAGGGAACTGTATCGTAGACCAAGATGACCACAGAATGGTGCGCGATGTCGCTTTTACTAAAACATTTTGAGTGGCTAATGCACTCAGAATGCGCTTTGGGCATTTTTTTTAAATTGAAAATCCTTGGTTACAACAATAAACAGAAAAGACGCACCTTTTTACTGTGCATTGTCTACGTCACCTTCTAGAATAATCTGCAATGGCAACTCAGGTTAGATATTAACTTAGTACCTGCCACTCGGTATGTCTCAGAATGCCGTATGCATACCATGCCTTCCCGATATCCTAAAAAGAGAAGCTTCAGTATTCAGTAGCCCTCTTGATTTACGCCTTCTTATCTGAGACTGTTTTACTTCGTAAAAACTATAGGCGAAAGTACAAACGCCCTTTCTCTCTTGCCTACTTTCAATAAGAGACCAGGGTTCACCGCCTGCCATTTTGTTAAGATTCGCACATTATTTGTTAGTTATTTGTTTATTATTTCTTTCTTATTTGTTTTCGATTGGTTCATGCAGATACAATGATACATCCATCTTTTCAAGTCGACCGGCGACTAGTTTGTGGGCATGATCGGGAGGACAGAGATAGGCAGAAGGCAGGGAGGTTGACAGGGCATGATGGTAGATAAATGACATAAGGAGGTGAATCCTCGTGAATGTGAGGGAACTCAAATATTTCTGCCTCATTGTTAATTTCTTGCCAGACATCTCTGCTGTTGACTTTTGGTGGTCCTTCGGAGTAGCCAACACTTTAACATTCACAAAATATTCAGTGGGTTTGGATCAACTGAATGGCCCACGGGTGAATTTCTAGCAACAACCGTGTGATTTCTTCTTCAGGATAACTGCATTTCAGTCTACAGCTGCCGAGGCTGTTCTTACAACAATGTTAGCAACATGGCTACAGTATCCTAAAGTCTAAACGTGACAGGGAAATGCAAGGCCATGCAGGCATGCATGGAGAACTCAGTGTATATGCACGTACCACGCTGCAATCACTCTTTAAACCTAGAAGCTGATTGGAGTGTAGATTGTGTGGAGCGAGTAAAATGCTTAACAATATGTCAGAAATTGCATCTGTTCTCTTCACCCTCGCCAGAGAGCTAGATGTACTTCTTGAACAGCCTCGAAAAACATAAAAACCTTCCTTTCTCAAAAGCCTGTTGAATGCAAACTACTATTCACACGCATCACTCGAGCAAATATTTTTTTTCAACACAGGAAGGATTGTATTCGCACTCAGCACGAAGAAACTGGCGACAACCGCGTCGACGCACAATCTGATCTCAAGAGATGGCGAAGCCCAAAGTCTGTTTCATGGCAACTTTGTGAAACGAGGCTTGGGAGCGGTTTAAAGGACCATGCTGCGTCGCTTCAGAAGCCCGGTTTAGACCTTTCAACGGCTGTTGCCCTGCTGACATCTTTACACGCCCATGTCGGCTCTATACGCCCTAAATATCATAATTGTGAGTGAGGTGAAGAACGCTGATTGTCCATAAGCGTTATTCGCCTTTTGTAAGAATTTCGTTTGTTTATTTTTAGCTCTCAAGGATGCCTCTGAGTAGAGTACATGTGGAGCTTAACAAGCAGGCTGACAGATTATTCGAAATGTACAGAGTTGATTTTGTATCGACATTTTCTTTTTAGATAGTAAACCTACATGGCTGCACATACTGAGATATAGTGCCACTCCTGGCCTCGCGAAAATGTTACAACAAACGAGGTTAGTCAATTTTCCTAACTGTCTCATTACAATACTCTTTAGTAATTCAGTATTTGAGATAAGCATGGACAAGCCAACAAAACATATATCGCCACGCGTTGCTGTTCGTGTGTTCGCCCTTGTCATTGTAGTGCTACCTTTGATCCCACTATTGCATACTAAACAGCCTGAAATACAGCCTTTATTTTCTTTAGTATTAACCAATTCTGGCACTGTCTACAGAATTGTACACACCGAGATACTGCATAAACAGCAAAAAGCACAGGTGAAAGTCATCATATTTCAAATATGCCGCATCCATCGTGGAACAGCTATGATCGCAATTGTGCGGAAATAAGGGTAACATGTGTAAAATGCTTTTTTTTAATTTGGTCTTTTACGTGCCTAAGTCTCTTTCTGATTATGAGACACGCTATAGTGCGGGACACCAGACATTTTGACAACCTGGGGTTCTTTAACGTGCACCTAAATCTAAGTACACGGGCGTTTTCGCATTTCGCCCCCATCGAAATGCGGCCACCGTGGTCGGGATTCGATCGCGCGACCTCGTGCTCGGCATTTCAACACCATAGCCACTGAGCAACCACGGCGGGTAAATGTTTTAATAAAATGTGTGGTCAGATAGACGGTTGGATGTTTTTACACGGTGTAAGTATGTTTTATGTATAGGGTTCACTTCTTTCATTGTTTTTCACAATGCCATGCACCAGATATAATGTTCAAGTAACTAGAATAAATAAATTATAGGCTTTTACGTGCCAAAACCACTTTCTGATTATGAGGCACGCCATAGTGGAAGACTCCGAAAATGTCGACCACCTGGGGTTCTTTATGTGCACCTAAATCTAAGTACACAGGTGTTTTCGCCATTCGCCCCCATCGAAATGCGGCCACCGTGGCCCGGTTCGATCCCGCGACCTCGTGCTCAGCAGCACAACACCATAGCCACTGGCCAACCACGGAGGGTAAGTTATAGATAAGTGCTCTACAAGCTCTTAAAGACACGAAGCAGATGAAGTATCTATATTTGATGCGCCTGCAGCAATTTTTCGCGTGAAGTCCACATTCTGTAAACTTGACAAAACTCACTAAAGAACTGAAAATTATTAATCTTTTTTGCACGTTTACACTTTTTGTTATTCTGAATATGTAAGAAATGCGAGGAAAGCAGGTTTTCAATCAACAGGACGAAGTGATGTCTGAAAGCGTTAAGAGTGCCTTAAGCGGCTCATACCTCCGATTGCTTGGAAAACACGGCGTGCGGGGAAGAAAGTCACGTGAGCTTGCCTCGTAGAGACACGCGCTCGTGTCCCTGCTCGCGCGTTCGTCGTCGTCTTCGACCACAGCTGGCTCTGATGCCACTCATCATGTCAAAAGAAAGCCAAAGTTGTGATAATGTGATAACTTTATTTGGAATCCTGCACACGAGGGTTGGACCCTCCCGCGTGTACCCCGCAGGGGCGTCTGCGTCAGTAGGCGTTTGGTGTGTTGCGACACCACGTACCCGAGCACACGAGGGTTGGCCCCTCCCGCGTGTAGCCGTGCGCGGCTTAGCCGTGTCCGGGGAAAAGGGGATCCTGGGGGTTGAGCGAATGTCGGGTGTTTGGACCTTTACGGCCCCCCGGCGGCGGCAACACACCTCTTTGGCCTCGGCTTCACGTAGACGGCACACCCGGGCTGACCCACCCGGGGGAAATCGGCAGTCGCCTTTTCCTGTCCTCCTCTCCAATCTTCGTCTTTCTCTCTCGCCTTTTTCATCTTTCCTGTCTTCTCATCACTTCTCCTCACTTCCTAGTTTCGCGGCGGCCAGGGTTAACCTTGTGTAGCTAGCCAGCCTTGGGTTTGCTGTATTTGGTTATAGCAGCGATGTACGGCTGGCGTTGGCAGGGTTTCTCTAGCAGGAACTTCTGTCACGTCCCCCTGTTGGGCTCCATGGTGGGTGGTCGGCATCGCGGCCGAAAACCCAACTGTACTTATGGAAAACACATTTCCTAAACTCCCTGATCGCCCTCAGAAACGGGGGCGCACCGGAGAGGTCTTTCAGTTTTTCGGACGCCAAGTCCACAATTTTCCTCGTTTTCATGTGATCCACGCAGAAAAACAGCTAAACAAGTGGGAACAATCTCCCCGTTCCTTCTATCTAAGTCTCTTACCGAAAATTTTAGTCCAGGATATAAGGTGTCGAGGATGGCTAGCAGTGACCTCCTCTTGGAGCTCCGCGATCAGAAGCAATTTGAGAAACTGCCTCAGCTAGTATCATTTGGGGACACCCAAGTAGTAGTAACCCCGCACCGCACGATGAATACCTCCCGTGGCGTTGTCTCGGATGATGATTTGCTGGAGCTCGCTGAGGCTGAGCTCTTGGAGGGCCTCAGTGAATAGAATGTTATAAATGTCAAAAGAATTAAGGTGAGGCGAGATGGTAAAGAAATTGCGACCAAACACCTAATACTCACCTTTAATTCAAGTGTCCTGCCCGAGTCAATCGAGGCCGGGTACATCAAGCTCCGTGTAAGACCTTACGTGCCAAATCCCCTCCCATGTATCAAGTGCCAGCGTTTTGGCCACAGTTCGCAGAGCTGCCGAGGCCGCCAAACTTGTGCGAAATGCAGCGCGCATGAACACTCCTCTGAAGCTTGTGAGAATTCTCTCCACTGTGTAAATTGTGATGGGGAGCACGCCGTGTACTCGCGGTCGTGTGCATCCTGGAAGAAAGAAAACGAAATCGTAGCTATCAAAGTAAAAGAGAATATCTCATTCAAGCAGGCACGCAGGCGGGTTTCATAGCTGCCCAAGAAAAGTTTTGCCGATGTGACGCGTCAGGGGGCAGTGCCACAACGGTCTCCAGTGGCTGTACGTCCCACACCCAGTGAGGCGGCAGTGACGCCATCGGCCCCCGCGGTGGCTGCAGCTAACGCTGCTACGCCAACACAGCAGAGGGGACCATTGACCCCGAAGGTGGGCACAGCCGAGGCTGCCCGAACCTTCCCGGCCCCTTCCAGCGCTGGCAACAGCCGGCGCAGCCAAATCCCTCAGGGAGCCCCATCGACCTCCGGGCTGGTGGGCGCAGGGGTCTTGCCCTCCAAGGCGGGACTCTCTCTTGTAACTCACTCGCAAGGGCACGTGTCCGGCGCCTCAAAAGAGGCAATGGACACTACACCTGTCCTCAAGGCGCACCAAATGCCAAAGGAGCGGCGAGGCTCCCTCGAATGCTCCAGAAAGGGCCGAACCCCCGTTACAGGGCCTCGAAAGAGCTCTGTAACCTAAGGCATCACCTCCGTTTTCATGCACACAGCAGTTATTTACTTTCAATATGGATACACAAGTTATTCAATGGAACGTCAGAGGTCTTCTTAGGAACCTTGATGACGTGCAAGAGCTTATCCGAAAACACAATGCAAAAGTGCTGTGTCGACAGGAAACACACCTAAAACCAAAACACACAAGCTTTCTGCGACCGTATGTCAAGTTCCGCAAAGATCGCGATGATGCTGTCGTATCATCAGGCGGGGTTGCCATTTTTATTCATAAAAGTATTTCCTATCAGCGTTTAGAGCTACAAATGCCCCTTGAAGCAGTGGCGGTTCGAGCTGTTTCTCTAAACAAACTCATCACCATTAGCTCTCTTTACATAAACCCACATTACAAATTAACGAAACATGTATTCCAATCCTTTATAGATCAATTGCCAGAACCTTATGTTGCTCTTGGCGATTTCAATGCGCACAGCTCCTTGTGGGGCGACTCTTGTATAGATGCGCGAGGTCGTCTTGTTGAACAGTTCCTTTCTTCTTCTGGTGCGTGCCTTCTGAATAAGAAGAAACCTACTTAATACTGTCTTGCAAACAATACATTTTCTTCAGTTGATCTGAGCATAGTTTCCCCGTCCATACTGCCTGAACTCGAATGGGAAGATACGAACAATCCTTACGGAAGCGACCACTTCCCCATACTATTAAGAACACTTAAAGAAAACGAATATCCACCACAGGCTCCCAGGTGGAAGATTGACACAGCAGACTGGGAGAAATGCCGAAACTAAACTATTATAATTTGGGATGACATGTCTTCTTTAGAAATTGATGCTGCTGTGGAGTACTTCACAGCCTTCATAATAGATGCCGCACCTAAATGCATACGTGAAGTAGGTGGCTCGGCATGAAAACGGCATGTCCCGTGGAGGAAACGATGAACGCAGAATCGCACATAGGAATCAGAACAAAGCGTGGGGATTGCTACGCGCTTCGCCCACTGCAGAAAATCTTGTCAACTTTAAAAAAGTAAAGTCCCAAGGTAGGAGAACCCGCCGACAGGCCAGAAGAGAAAGCTGGCAGAAGTATTTATCGAGCAATAACTCCTTTACAGATGAGGCCAAAGTCTGGAACAGGGTAAATAGAATTAGAGAGCGACAAACATATTCACTCCCTCTAGTAAATACACAGGGCGATACACAGCAAGATCAGGAAAACTGACTTGGGGAGCACTTTGAGGGCGTATCAAGTCCAAATCATTATTCGCAATCCTTCCTGAAATATAAACAAATAGAAGAACGTAAGCCACTAACAAGAAAATGTCGAGAGAATGAGCCTTACAACCGATCCTTTAGTATTGCCGAATTGAGAGCTGCCTTGAGCGCATGCAAGAGCTCCGCACCAGGATCTGATAGAATCATGTATGAAATGCTCAAAAACTTACACAATGACACGCAAGTGACACTACTCACACTTTTCAACACCATCTGGGATGCAGGGTACCTTCCAACCGCATGGAAGGAAGCCATTGTAATCCCTGTTTTGAAACAAGGCAAAGACCCTTCCTCAGTGGTAAGTTACCGCCCGATATCCCTCACAAGTTGCATTTGTAAGGTGTTTGAAAAAATAATAAAACGGTGACTCATTCATTTCCTTGAACAGAGCAAAATGCTTGATGCTTATCAGGGCGGCTTCCGAGAAGGGCGCTCCACAACCGATCATCTCGTACGTGTTGAAGGGAGGATCCGGGACGCATTTATACATAAACAGTTCTTCCTATCGATATTTCTCGATATGGAAAAGGCGTATGACACAACGTGGCGTTACGGAATCTTAAGAGACCTGCCAAAAATGGGCATCCACGGTAATATGCTTAACCTAATAGAAAGCTATCTGTCCAATCCTACCTTCCGGGTAAAAGTCGGCAATGCACTCTCACGTCCTTTTACGCAAGAAACGGGTGTACCCCATGGAGGCATGCTCAGCTGCGCGCTCTTTATTGTTAAGATGAACACGCTTCGTGCTACATTACCCCTGGCCCTCTTTTACTCTGTCTACGTGGACGACATTCAAATAGCTTCCAAATCTTGTAACCTCGCAGTCTGCGAGAGACAGGTACAGCATGGCCTGAACAAAGTGTCAATGTGGGCAGACAGGAATGGATTTAGCAACAATCCTAACAAAAGCTCTTGTGTTCTTTTTACAATGAAGAGAGGACCTATCCCAGATCCTTGCATAGAACTGCGTGGACAACAGATACCTGTAAAAAAAGGACACAAATTTCGAGGTGTCATACTTGACTACAGACTCACTTTCGTCCCCCACATTAAACATCACAAAGAAAAATGTCTGAAAACAATGAAGATAATGAAACTTCTATCCCAGACTACATGGGGTAGTGACAGGAAGTGTTTAATGAATCGCTATAAAAGCCTCATTCGATCACGACTAGACTATGGTGCCGTGATTTATCACTCTGCCTCCCCGAGCGCACTAAAGGTGCTAGACCCCGTCCATCATCTAGGAATCCGACTGGCCACTGGCGCTTTCAGAACGAGTCCCATACAAAGTTTGTATGTAGAATCAAATGAGTGGTCACTTCAACAGCAGAGAACATACATCAGCCCAACATATTTTCTGAAAGTCCACTCTAATCCTCAACATCCGTGTTTTATAACCGTTAACGAGATGACATATCCTACACTCTTTCATAATCGTCCCTCCGTAAGGCAGCCTTTCTCGCTACGTCTCAGGGAGCTTAGTCACGAAATGCATGTTCCACTCCTCGTGCTTCGCCTAATGCGTCCAGCCAAGCAGCTACCTCCTTGGGAGTGGCAGCTGATACAATGCGATATATCTTTCATGCAAGTTACAAAACACGCTTCAGGAATTGAAATCCAAATGCATTTCCGGGAACTCCAGCACAAACACTCCTGTACGGAGTTCTACACAGACGCATCAAAGTCACACGACGGTGTGTCCTATGCAGCCATCGGTCCATCCTTCTCGGAAACCGATGTACTGCATCCGGAAACTAGTATCCTTACGGCCGAGGCCTACGCACTGTTGTCGGTCGTAAAGCATATAAATAAATAAAAACTCCAGAAATCAGTTATATATACGGACTCCCTTAGTGTTGTGAAGGCCTTGATGTCTTTCTGTAACCCCAAATATCCGGTAAGTAATGAACTCTACTCCGTACTGTGTAAAGCTTATATATCTAACCAACGTGTGATTATATGCTGGGTGCCTGGACATAGGGGCATCGAGGGTAACGTTCTTGCGTGCCAGATGGCCCCATCAATTTCACTGCATGCAGTTAATCCTACTGCTTCGGTCCCTGTCACAGACCTGCAGCCTCTCTCAAGAAGGAAACTGCGAAACCACTGGCAACGTATGTGGGACGCAGAAGTAACTAACAAACTGCACGATATAAAGCCACAGTTAGGTTCTTGGCCCTCCGCAACAATATCACGGCGAACAGATGTCCTATTCTGTCGCTTCAGAATAGGACACACATTTGGCACGCATAACTTCTTACTCACTGAAAATGATCCTCCAACCAGTGGTAGATGCGGGGAGAGGCTGTCTGTCCTCCACGTCCTCCTGGAGTGTTGGGCAGCCGAATCTGAGAGAAGGAAACATTTTTCCCTAGCATACCGGCAGCACATCCACCTACGTAATGCTACTCGGCCCAGAACTTTATTTGACACCAACACAGTCCTAAGTTTTCGGAAAGATGTTGTCTTGCATGTTGTTAGCCCCACATGTTCGTAGCGGGTGCTCTCTTCAGAAGATGCCGCTGTGATAGCTCTTTCGTACAGCACATGCCTCTAGGCCCTTGTGTTTCAGGGGCTCTGGCGAGGCAGCAGTGCTCCAAGTAATTTTACCATATTATATATTTTCTATTTTGCATCATTCTTCTACGATGGATTTTAATGTTCATAGTATTCGTCATTAGCCATCGCCATAATTTTATAGCACGTAGATTTTACGCACTTTACAGCGACTATATTTAGGCCACTTTACAGCCAAGTCACATCTTCACAGAACTCGTCATTCCACCACGAAATGACTAACACTGTCTTGGCGCTCTTTGGCCATATCGGGCCCTTGCGCCACTAAACCACACACATTCATTCATTCATTGTTTGGAATCCGACGATTGGGAGGCCCGGTCCTGGGGCCGCCTAGTAGGCCACTGGGAGCTGCTGCTCCCGTGCGGCTTCCTTGGCTCGCTGGACGGCCCGAAGTTGGTCTTGGAGTTCTGAGCTGAGCAGCACGACCGACCACCACGCCCGTAGATTTTCTGGGGAGACTGCCATATTATTTTGGTATATTTCACATCCCCACAACATGTGTTGAAGGGTGGCTCTAACAGACTTTTATAGCTTGCACATATCGTTCTCGTATATCTCGGGGTAGAAAGCTTTTAGTTGCTCGGGACTTTTTAAGAAGAAGTTTATTTTACCACATAAGTACACTGATACATACAAAGCGGTAAGGATGGCAGGATAAAAGCTGCATGACGGCAGCTTGACTAGTCCCACCTCCCCATGAAGAACAGGCAGCAACATGGCAAGATATTCGTAGTACATACTTGTGGCAGGGTCAATATATACGTTTTCACAGACGCATATATATACACACATTTATACACACATATATATACATACACACATGCATATACGCATACATGTATGCAACAAAATCAGAAATGACAACTTCGAAATAGCAAAGAAATACTTTTCAACCGACAAACAAAAAAGTTAATCATTCACAGAAAATTTTGCAGTAATGTGCTCTTGGATATAAAGCGTATGTTTACATCACTTAGACAATATTTGTTAAGTGTAGAGGGAAGACAGTAGGAGAGTGCTTGAAGGCCATAGTTAGTCCGAGGGCGCGGGACTTCCCAGTGTTCCGTACATCGATTTACGCGAAAAGAAGGATGCCGCTGCAAGTTCGCGATGTTTATGATATGGTTAGTACCCTTAATCATGTCCCTTTTAAAGGAACACATAAGTTGATACTCATAAAGGCGGTCTACACGTAAAATCTTGAACTTCCGGATTATGTCACGCGTATGTCCATTGTAAGGTAAGTCTGAAATAGCACGTAAGGCATTCTTTTGAACTGAAACTAAATTACATAATGATTTCTTAGTACTATTTGACCAGACGAGGTTACAATAGCGCAGGTGAGAAGCAAATAGTGCGTTATAAACCATACGTTTCTGCGGTATTGGCAGTAGCCTCTGGCATCTGCGCAACATACCTAACGCTTTAATAAGTTTATTTCGTAAGCAATCGGTGTGGTGGTCCCATAGAATCAATTCATGAAAGATAACACCCAATGTTTTTGCTGTAGCGGTAAGTGCTATTTTTGTGTCATTGAGTGTGAGGAATTGGGTGAGATCACAAGGCGTGGACTTCGCTCGAAAGAGGACCGCTTTTGTCTTAGAGCAGTTTAACTCGAGACAATTTTTTACAGACCAGTTTTATGTCTTGTGAAGTATTTCATTTGCAAAATTGATGAGTTGATCCTCCTTAGTTCCTGAGAAGAATAAACTAGTATCATCTGCGTAAATAATACAGTTAATCGAATCATCAATATTCACAATGACATTTATATAAATGATAAATAGAAGTTGTCCCAATATGCTACCTTGAGGCACACCTTGCTTAATAAGTTAAAACGAAGATAATATTCTCTTTATTGATACGCATTGCTTTCTGTTGGTTATGCAACTTCTCATGAAATCTAAAACTATTCTGCGTGCACCATTACAGTTCAATTTTTCTAATAGTGTTCCATGGTTAATTCTGTCAGAAGCTTTTGAGAAATCAAGGAATACTCCCAATGTTAGTTTCGTCGTCTCTATATTTTCCAAAATTAGTTCTTTTTGTTTAAGAAGAGCAGTTTCAGCCGAGCAGCCTGACCTGAAGCTATATTATCACGCGGTTAAAACAGAATACTTGTTAAAAAAGGCAGTCATCCTAAAGAGAAAAATTTTTTCTAAACCTTTTGAAAACAGTGGAAGAATAGAGATTGGTCGATAGTTACTTAAGTTTTCCCTTTCTCCGCCTTTGTACACCACAGCTGCCCTTGCAAGTTGAGGAAAAATGCCAGAGGTTAGGGAGATGTTGTAAATGTGAGTGAGGCAAGGGGTGAGCCGGTCAATAACAAAAAGAATTGGTTGCATTTTTAATCCGTGCACATCCTCCCTTTTAGATCGCCTAAAATGTTTGAACACATTTAATACCTCAGTGTCATCAGCCTCATCAATATACAAAGAATGTGTAAGGGGACTGGGCGAACACATCAAGGCATCTTGATCATAAGTGCTTTCAACTAGAGAGGCAAAGTAATCATTAAATTTATTTGTGAGTGCTTCATCTTTAAGAACCTCATTACCAACCTTGAGCTCTTTAATAGTACTGGCGGGTCGCCTTGAAGATATAACAGAATTCAGCTTATTCCAAGTCTGTTTTGCATCAACGATACCATCGAAAATGAAGTAGTAATAGTCGTATTTAGCTTGTTTTTGCAGTTTAGGCTATTTCGATATTTCTTCAACTGCTTCAAATCATCTGGGTCACGGCTATTCAAGAACGCATGGTACAGCCTATTCTTTTTTTATTATTTTGATTAGCTTAGGGGAGATCCATGGCTTGCGAGCGTGTTTAGGTTTTTTTACGTGCCTGTAAGGAAAGTGTTTTTGGTATACTATGCACACGATCTTAATGAAGCGGTCATAGGCGCTATCAGGTGATGAAGAGGAAAGTATGTCATCCCAGTTCAACGAGCTTATTTCGTCACGAAAGCAAGAAAGAGGTTGCGAATTAATGTCTCTGAAATAAATGTCTAATTTCACCGGGTGCCTCTGTTTAATTTCAACCGTAGTAAAATTAATTCAAACGTAGACTCGTATAAGTTCCTGTTTGTAGTCGCCTCCAAGTAACAGACTCAGCTCTGTTCAGTTTAGTGTGAGGCGTTGGTAATACTCGCCACCAATTTTGATAAAATTTGTTAATAACACTAAATCGAGTTAATATATCCTTTCCTCTCCAGATTTCCTCCTCCACGTTCTCCTGACCGATGGAAGTCACTCTTTGCTCAGCTCGGCGAGTAAGCCCTCGAGCTTCGCAGTGTGCTACCTCGTTGAGGTTGACTGCGGGAATGTCTGGAGTCGTACGCGCTGGGAATCAGAGCAATTGTCTGCCGTTCTTCTCTGCATTGGAGAATTTTGCTTCATTGCCTCTGATGATGTGCCATGCCTTAGGAGAGATCCTACCTTTTGCATAATTTCTAATGGCTGCTTGAGAATCGCTAATGATGTACTGAGCATTCGTGGAGACTAATGCTAGTGAAATGGCTACCTCCTCTGCTGTCTCGGAACGTTTGGTATTAACCGATACGCTTGTAAAGGGTTTTTGGGTGCGATCTACGATTACTGCTGCATAGGTATTTCTGTCTGGGTCTTCAGTCGCGTCTACAAAGGTTGCTGTGTCGTCTGACCCAAAGCTTCTGATAATTTTCTCGGCTCTACGCTCTCTACGTCGTTGTAACATGGATGCACGTTCTTGAGTATATTTGGTACTAGGAGTTTCTCACGAATTTCTCTCGTTATCGTCCTCTTTTCTCCGTATAGGTTGTGGTAATTCATTCCTAGTTTGCTTAGTATATGCCGCTGAGTTCTGGTTTTGGTTAGTCGCACTGCTTGAGATGTTTGTTGTGCTTCTATGAGTTCGTCCAGTGTGTTGCGGAGTCCTAACTTTAGCAAGAGATCCGTGCTCGTACTGATGGGAATCCCTAGTGCTAGTTTGTATGCTTTTTTATCATGTTGTTAATGTTATGCTTTTCAGCTGCAAACCAATTGTGGAAGGCTGCTATGTATGTGATCTGACTGATTACGAATGATTGTATCAGCCGTATGATACTTTCTTCCTTCATACCTTGGTGCTTGTTAGTAATTCGTTTGATTAATCTCATGGCGTTTGTTACCTTTGTGTCTAACTTCTTTATGGTTTCCCTATTTGTGCCTTTGTTCTCGATTACCAGACCCAGCCCCTTGAGCTGGTTGACTATTGGGATATTCCGCCCGTTCTTGGAGTGTAGCTTGATTTCTTCATGGCCCTTGTTTCTGTCGTATCCTTTGGGAGGCCTGCCTCTAAGTGTGGGGCAGTACAATAGAAGTTCAGATTTCTCTGGAGATCATGTGGGGCCTGTTCCTATGAGGTGCTCCTCTACTGTGTTAATTGCAGTCTGGAGTCGTTGTTTATTGATCCGTCGCTGCGATCACAGGTCCAGATAGTAATATCGTCCTCGTAGATTGTGCGATTCGGGGACTCTAAGTGATTTAATTTTTCGGGGAGTCCCATCAAGACGAGATTAAACAGCATCGGCGAGATGACAGTGCCTTGCGGCGTGCCGGACCCCCCTATGTCGATCTCGGGCGACTTGAGCCCTCCGACGGAGATGACTGCTTTCCTATCTGATAGGAAGCTCTTGATGCAGTTATACGTCCGTTGCCCCAGTCCTATTTGTTCGATGTTTTCCAATATGGTTGCGTGATTGGCATTATTGAAAGCTTTATTAAGATCAAGGCCCAAGATGGGCCCTTGTCGAGCACATTTTATAAACGATTATCTGATGCTTAAGTTGGAGCATCGCATGTTGTGTGGAAAGATTTTTGCGAAATGCTATCATTGTATCTGGGTATATGTTATTATCCTCCAAGAAGTTGTCTACTCTGTTTAAAATTAGATGTTCCATTAATTTTCCGGCGCCGGATGTTAGGGAGATTGGTCTGAGGTTGTCGATCTCAAGCTTCTTACAAGGTTTTGGAATGAGCGTTATTGTTGCTTTCTTCCATTGAGCTGGCACTTCTCCCTTTACCCAACACTCGTTTATGTATTCTGTTAGTTTGGCTATCGATTCCTGAGAGTCTTGTTGGTTATACCGTCCGGGCCTGGGGCGAATTTGGTGTTTAACTTTTGTAGGGCCGCGCGGATTTCTGCCTACATGAGTTCCTCGTCTAATTTTGCGTTTCTATTCCCGTTGTAGCTAGGATATTTGCAAGTGGGTGCCTGTGTTAAGTATTTCTGCTGTAATTGATTGATAAATTCCTCTTCTGTGCCCTCATATGCGTGTATTAACTTCTTAATGGCTTGCATGTGATTTTTCTTGTTATTTTCATGGTCAAGCAGGAACCAGAGCATGTGCCAAGTTTTGCCGGTGCTTAATTGTCCGTCCATGGAATTACATATCTCGTCCCATTGTTGTTTGGTCAATTGCTTAGCATGTTATTCTACTTTTTGTTGATGAGCTCTATCCGCTTTCTAACTTTCTGTTATGCTTTTCACCGCTAAGTCTATTCTGGAGCGACTGCTTTGCTTCCCATATGTGGAGAAGTCTGCTGTCACATTTATCCAAGTTAGATTCAGGTGGTGCTATTTTTGTGGCAGCTTTTACGCCATCACTAAACTTCTTAGTCCATTGTTCTATATCTATGATTGATCGTTGCTGTGTCGTCTCTCGCGTTCTACGAGATAGTTCCCAGTCTACTAATTTGCATCTGTCGTTCCTTGGGTCTATTCGGCCCTTCTCTGACGTGTAACTCCAATATGCGGTGGTCACTACCCAAATCTTCCAGTGTGTTGTGCCACGTCGCCTTTTCAATATTCTTTGTAAAGGTTAGGCCTGGGGTTGTGTCCCTGTTTAGAGCCGTGCCTACTTTGGTTGGAATGGCAGGGTCTGTGACGAGCGTGAGGCCTAATTCTTGCGAGTCGTTCCATGAATCCCTTCCTTTTGCTCTGGTATATAAGTATCCCCACGTGGTGTGAGGGGCATTAAAGTCTCCTCCTATAACTACCGGATTTTCTCCAGCAAGTCTGAGTGTTTTCTGGGATAAGTTCTTGAATTTGCGTTTATGTAGCATGGGGTTGCTATAAATGTTCAGAATAAATAAGGTACGTTTTGTCTTTTTTGTGGGATGAGTTCCAATATAATATTGTCAATGTGCGTTATGGCTGTGTTGTGCTGCACGCGACTTATGTTTCTTTTCACCAGCGTGGTTAATGTCCTGGTGTCCCCTTCGGCATAGCCAAAAGATCTGTATCCTGCTATCTTTGCAATCCCGTGTGTTTCCTGCAGAATTATGACGTCCGGTGTGTCCTTGTCTTCTAAATACTGCTGCAAAACTGATTTTTGTTTTCGTAACTTCTACAATTCCACTGCCATATTCTGAACCCTTTTTTAGCGCGTCTCATTTGGGGTGCGACCATGGGAGGGAGACGGGAGGTTGGAGAGAAGATGATCTTATATAATTATGTGGTTCTGAAGTGGGTAAGGATTGTGGTGCTTCTGACGCAACGGAGGGGAGTCCATTACCTGGTGACTGGTTTGCCTCTAGGATGTCTAATCTACTCATAATTGCTGCTATTGCCTTAGCCATTTGATTCATCATTTCGTCCCGTTTTACATTTGACTTTTGTATTTCTACTAGGGTCTTCTGAATATCGGTTAAAGCTTTATTTAGCACTACGTTACTTGTTTATCACTGATGGCTTGGGCCTTGCGTTTAAGTGGAGGGGGGTCATCCCCTTCGTCCATCTTATTGTCCGGGATTTCAGATGGCTCTTTCGTGCTCACGTGTGGAGCGTGGTTTATTTGGTATTTTCGTTCCTTGAGAATTTTGATTTCATTGGTCAAACGTGCTAGCAAAATCCTCAACTGCGCGTTCTCGTGTTTTAGTTGCTTGATCTCGTTATTAATGGCAGTCTCCCCGCCAGCCCCCGGGAGCACGCCATCGACCACGTCTGCCCAGCTCACCGTGTTAGTCTGGTTTGCTGAAGAGGATGGCCTAGTTCTGGGATCGGGATCGCTTCCCCGGTGTCCTGGAGCCGGACCGGGATAAGAATCTGGTGGTGGATGGAGACCTTGTTCTAGATCTGGAGCGTCGTTCACTGGTGTTTAGGATGCCAGGCTTTCCGCGAGACTCTGCTCTGTCTTCTCTTGAGATAGCGTCTTCATGTTCTTCTTGTCGTTCTCGTTGCAGTCTGTGCCATTGTCCCTGTCTAACGATGAAGGGCTTTTTGAATTTGGCTTTGCACGTCTTGTCTGCTGTCGGATGGTCCTCGCCGCATAACTGACATTTAGGTTGGCACCTGTGGTCTTTATCTGGGTTTGGTGTTCCACATCCCGCATAAATCTCGTTGTCAGGGTTGGGACATACATCTTCTCTGTGTCCAAGTCCGTTGCATTGGTGACAGAAATCCACTTGTTTCCTGTACAGGGAGCAAGGGAGTAGCGCTGCCCTGTATCAGACGTACGTGGGCACTTTGTGTCCTTCAAGGAGCACAATCACTGTAGTAGTATTGTAGAGTCTCTTTGCTGCTATGGCCGCTGGGTTTTTACTCGTAACCATCGCTGCTGTGATGTCTCTTGGGCCCTCGTCTAGTGGCATTCCTCTGATGACTCCTTTGGCCGTCATGTCAGGCCCTGTCTCGTAAACACCGGTCTCGTAAAATGTGTCTTGAATCTTGATACGTGCTACTTCCTGTTTGTTTGCACGCTCTTGACCCGATGTACTGACGATGAGGATATTTTGATAATTGTTTGGGCAGACAATGTCCTCCTCGCTTTCGTATCGAGGAATGCCTGCCGCATCTTCTACCGCACCTGTGAGGGGAACTATACTGTGCTCTGATATTTTGAGTCATCCACGTGGTCTGATCACAATCTTGTAAGCCCCTCTTGGCAAATGTGGTATTCTGCTTGCCTTGCGTATTTGCTCTAGCCTGCCTTTCCATGGGTTATTGTTGCACTTGCCGAGCCACGTTGGCGACAAGGAGCTCTCGCGATGTTGGGAGGTTCGCCCGTCTGATCTTCTGTGTATTACCTCCTTCCATCCCTTGCTTGTATCTATTTCTTCCTGGGACTGCTGTGCCCCTCTACGGTGACTTCCATCATTGAGAAAATGAACGGCAATTGTTGAGGAAGCCGGCTCCGGCGCGTGGCCTCGCGGCTCTGCCGCCACGAGGGCCAGCCAAAATATTGTCGTAGAGGCTTGAAAAATGGGAATCCCACCTGGTATTTGGTATCCACTTGTTCCTGGGAACAAGCTTAGTCCATTGGCGTGCAATAGCGGGTGGCTTTTTGACGATTTGCGCTACAAGAACATTCGTGGGATACGGAGCAGACATGATGTGCATCCGCTCCCTCCGGCTTCTTCTTCTTCTTCAAAGGCAAAGTTAAGATACAGTTATTTGAGGCACTCGAACGCACGGCCTTTGCTAAGAGTGATTCACATTGTTGAGGTGCTTTCTGGTATTCGCTTGGATTTTATACCCCATATGCAAAGCAATATAATGTCTCCATGCTTGAGTAGAATGTTTTTGCTTTAGGACAAGTAGTTCTCTTTTTTTCTGAACGATAGCGGGGGAACAGTTCATGGATTTGCGAGTAAATTCACGGTTATATGAGACCGACATGCCTAATAGACAATAAGTACTAAAAGTAGCCTAACTGAAGAAAAGAAACAAGATTTCACAAAGCAGACATGTTTAAAATGCCATTTTAAGCTGAAAAATGCCCTCGCATATTATATTCCTAGAGATATAGCCTTTTAACTGAGAAAAATTTGAAAACAGTAATCGAGACCCGTAACAGCCTTAATATTTGCCACTTTAACAGATGACCGTGATCGTCATCATCATCACTACAACGCCGAAGAAAATTTAGCAGCGGGTCCCGAAATTTCTTATCCCAGCATGTTCTTTTACATTTCCAGCCTTTCTGTATTTTTGCTATTTAAAGGCGCAAAGGCAAAGTTTTGCTCTTGCTAAAACAAAGGGGACCCTGTGGAATGGACGAAAAACGTGTTGAATTTAATGAAACGAATTCCTAAAAAATTGTTGTTTTGCTATAGGTCGAGCTTGCATGCGTTTCGGAATTGCAAATTGACGAAATGAATCTGCCACTCGAAACGATGGCGTCACTTACAGCGCCCGTGTTTATTTCACCGACTACATGACATCAAAAAATAATGAACATATGGTTATCACGCCTCAAGAACAAATTCTATTTGCGGCCCATTACATCTCTCTGCGAACACGCTTGAGATGAGATCACTCGATACTCTTATGAATGTTCAGTTTTCAAATGCACTGTGAACGATTTCCGCGACGTTAATTTTCGAATAGGCATTGACAGATGTTACGAAGGCCTGGCGGCCAATTCAACGCCCATGAATGCGTTTTTTTTACAGCGCAGGAGGCAGCGAGCAAAGGCTCTCCAAAAACAATTCTCCACCTCTAAAGACGTGCTCTATGTTGATGCAGCCGAATATGGGAACAGAAATCATTATGCAATATCAGTCATTAACTCTCACGGGCAGGTCGCTGCGGCCGCCTCCATTCCTGGCTCTTCCTCGGAGGAGGCGGAGGAAGCGGCCATAGCCCTGGCCCTCACAATTCCAAATTCATCAGTTATCGTTAGCGACTCCAAAGCAGCCATACATAACTTCGGAGCGGGTAGGGTCTCTAAGCCAGCTTTTTCGCTCCTCTTGGCTCATCCTTTCAATCAAACTGTGGCATTAATCTGGACTCCCGCGCATGCGGGCCTTGCCGGAAACGAGGCGGCTCATGCCAGTGCCCGAGGATTTACAGTCCGGGCTCAGGCATCAGATGCGTCGGACCTCGCCACGGAGGAGGCGCCGTTTACAGCGCGGGATCGACTTATTACTTACCACGAAATCTGCACACACTACCGATTAGGCCGCTTAACCTTTCGCCACTCATGGGCAAATCCCCGCGTAGGTGTGAAGTTCTGTGGCGACAGCTGCAGACTCGCACCTTTCCGTCCCCTTACCTCCTCCGCCGCATTCATCCCGCCATTTACCTTTCTCCCTCTTGTAAATTCTGTGTATCTCCCAGAGCAGACTTAAACCATATCATGTGGGGGCGCCCTAAGCACCCCCTTCCCCCTTTCCTCAAGCAATTAATATCTAGTGAGGAGCAGTGGGAGGCTGCCTTGCGCAGCTCCAGGCCCGATCTTTAGGAGGCCATCCTGGAGTGGGCTGAGAGGATAAAGGAGGCCTACTTCAAGTAGTTCCTCCCTCCACCCTCTATTCCATTGCCCCCTCCCCTTTAAAGAGGGATAAATAAAGTTTTTCATCGTCATCATCATCATCTATAGAGCAGCAACACAATAGGCACGGCACTTGTGGTACCATTTTATTTCTCTCTGCGATTCACCATTCATCATTCGTAATCTCTGTTTTGTTATTGTTCACGTCAGGTGCTGCTCTACAAGGTGATTTCCGGCTTCGTGTCCTCGTTAATTAATCTGTGTTGCTTGCGTCATCCCTGAGTCGATGTCAGTGTCCACTGATACTGGGCACGTCGACCTTGCTAGAAATGAAGCAAGAGCGGAAATATTCTAGGTACATCCGACCGCCAAAAATTCTAGGGGCAGGCGAGTGACAAGAACGTCATGTTCCTATGTGACTTCACCCCTGAGCTTGTTATTTAATTCTTGTATTTCATACGCTAAAAGTTTCTGTTGTTGTCTCTAGCCATCTATGGCAAAACATAGCTCAGACAACCATCAACAGTTACAGTACCACGTATTGACCTTCCACTGCGTTATAGGACGCCATAACCATTGTTCTTGACTAAGGTCATCGGCTATACTTATCAGTTTATCGTCGGTGACACATTTCAGAAGGACGCCTGCTGTATGGCAACATATAAAAAGCACTCAAAGCACAGGAAAGGTAGCTAAGGTCTACATGCAGCGTGCTAGAACTTGCATGTAACTGCATCATTGGTGAGTAGTATTGGCTGTATCTCAAAGGACTTTTTGTTGAGTCTTAATGGTCACAGTTGGTGTGAGAGGGCGAGTAATTGCTGCACTAATTGCTCTGGTACACTTTTTTCTTCTATGTGTCCGAAGATTTTTTAAAGTGACAATAAGTGTTGTCGGTTACTCAGAAATTTAAGAAGTGTTATCAATTTTTCTTTCTTGCCATTAAATTTCATAATACTATCGCATAGCCAGACATCTTAATTGCTGTAACTGTAAAATTTACTGACTCGTAGTTAGAGAAACATGTAAATTGTTTAGGACGATGTTGCACTAGAGAAATTTTCGCACTTCGACTAAACGTGAAAAATTTCTGCTTCGTAACAGTTTAAAGCAGCTGCAGACGCTGGAGGACATCATGAAGCAAGTAATCACGGCGGTGTTTTTTCTAAGCGCCTTTCTGTTCACAGGTACGCTACTACACTTGAATCAAGTGCATGTAATGTCGGAGTGCATTTCTAGAAATTAAATCAATTATTAACGTAATCAGGCGCAAATGCCAAGTAATGTTTATTTGTGACTCTGTACTGGAGACTTATGGACTGGTATTTACCAACTCGTTTTCTTTGTTATCCACTAAACTAGATAAACTGCAATTGATTATGTGGCTTTTAGCACACGCATTTGGGATCAAAACGAAATTTCTGTCCTTTGCCATTCGATGCCGAGCCGCTCAGTCACCAAAGAGACAAGCTGCTATTTGTAAGAATAAAGAATAATGTACTTAAAAATGGCAAGTCGACCAGCACAGCATAGCTAATTAATACTTAGTACCTAACAAAAGTTCATATCTATGAATTGCGAGTTACGGGTTTTTCAGTTTGGTCTCGACGTGACCAAATGACCAGTACCAGTGCACCAATAGAAGCACTGGTACTGCTAACAAAGGCAAACCTTCCGCGGCCTTTATTTTTTTCGCTGATATGGAAGTGAAGTGTGTGCAAACGCAGAAGTATTCATGGTAGTTATGCTTTTTACACGGGTTAAAATTTAGATATGCACAATCTACGCAATGCGTACTCACGATACTTTTCAGTTTTTCAAGGCAACCAGGTCCCGATTAGATCAATGTTAAGCTCACACAAACTTGAGACCATTAGGGGAATAATGATTGTTACCACTGCGCACCTAGCAAATTGCGAGCACCGTTCACGAATTCATTAGCTAACTCTTGAGCAAGTTTGTGTTGAAACAACTTTTACGACTAATATGGACACAAGTCTATTAAGACGCAAGAACGCACAAAACCTAACGGTTTGCTTAAAGCCCATGTCAGTGCATTGCAGTTGTCTACAGACCCGCTCCTCGTATTCCATTTTTATTCGCGTAATGACCCTCAGCGATCATTTCATTTGTTGCTGGTTTTCGCTTGCTTGTAGTCCTTGTGGTGATAGCATTCTTACCTAAGTCGGTTTTGGATAGTCCGTCTTCCTTTTTGCTTTTGCAATATTCTCAGTACACTCATGCATTTTCTTTTATTGTGATAGCAATCATATCGATACTCCAGGCGCGTTTCTGCCGCCGGCTCCGGCATCGCCGTGATGTTCTCTGATGTGATGTCTAAGCACGATAACACCGTCGGCGCACTGCCTGCGCTGCATGTCCAAGTGAAATCGTGCAAGGGCAGCCGACGACTGAGGATCAGTCACCCGTGCAAAAGAGATGAGAGTGTGGAGGAAGTGTGCCGCCTTCCGCCACGTGCAATTCGCCCAACGGGGTGAGGAAGCGGAGGAAGTGGAGGTAGGGGGCGCGGCTCCGCCTGCAGCTGCGTATGGGCCTGTTGACACCAAAAGCAGAGCGCCTAAACGGTCAAGCGTATCTTCAACGCGGTGAGGCGGCAAGCGCGCGGGCCTATTCGGACCTTGCGGACGTGTCGCAATCTAGTGGCACCGGCGTCTGCCCTCACCACCCGCGTGTCACCTTCGTCTGGCGTCCTCATTGGCTGCGTTTAAGCGGAGAGCTCGGGCCGGAAGACAAAAAATCGCTCCGCGAGCGATCGAATTCGCTGCCTCCTTTTCCGGCCGCTTTACCCACCTGGCAAGAAGGTTCTTCCCGCTTTCCGCTCGCCCGATTTGTCCGCTGCGCCTTCGGTGTGGACGTGCATTATGTAGTGGCTCCGCGCGGTCGCATGGCCGTATCTTGAGAGCGATCTGCGTTAAGGGCAGAATGCACGTTCGTCGACGGTTCGCAGCTTTATGTGTGCGGCGTATTCTCGGCGCTAAGTTTGCGCTGAAGTGGCCGACAGCGCGAAGGTCCCTTCGCTCGCTGCTGCTGCCGCGCTTGCACACGCCAGCGTTTCAAGACCGAGTGTGCGCGGTCATCGAGTGTCATGTGTTCATCTTCAATGTGCGCTTTGATACCATGCTTGTTAATTTAGTTAGCAAGCGAATGTTTGGAAGTTGATACGTATGATAAAAGTGCTATCGCTAATTCGTATAGTGGTCTGCTAATTTGCTATTGCAATCGATGCTTCGCCTTTCTGGCGAAACTGCGCCTTTTTATTTGTTGAGGAATTCTACAAGATTCCCTCTCCCCTACGCTACGCAATGCTTCATAAGAACTTTCTAAGAGAAAAATAACTGGTGACATTGAAGTAACAGTGTAAGAGTCAATATGATGGCCATAGCATGTCGCGTGTAATGGCATAAGATATATTTCAGGGCAATCAAAACATTATTTATGCGTAGGCGTGTACCACGTGCTGCGAAAAATAGACCTTTCGTGCCTTAATGCAATGGTGTTTTTAATTATTTTGTTGTTTCTAGCCGATGCTTACAAGCTTCCCGAGAATGAGTACACGGTGGAAGCCACATTCGGCAAGAGCTCCAGTGAAGCAGCTGAGGAAGCCGTTCTAGTGGGTTACATTTTGCGCATTGCTGCAAGTGAGCTTGCGCAGGATGACGCTCAAGACAGCGAGGTGAGCAAGGATGTTCCCTAAATAGACGAGAGGGAACATTCATGTAGTGCAGCACGTCAGTCAATTTGTGATATTTTGTGTAAATAACTACTTTCGTGGTAATTTGCGCAGAATGTGATATGCGTTCAACTGCATGCTTATTTTGGCTAACTACAGCATCAGTGCGCAGACGAAAACTGCGCTAGTTTAGGAGATGCCGAAATTATCGAACTGTCAACGGCACTTTCTACCGTAATATCTGCGGTTAAATAATAGACATGGTGAAAGTAAAGAAACTAATTATAAATGAGGTAACAGTAGCATATAGGGAGATAATTTTTAAACTGTATGGAATTTTTTTAAAAAATAGCCTGTTGCAAGTAACTTAGTTTTAGTCGTTCAGCTGGATAATTCAGACAGACGGACATTAGGTGCAGGAGAAATCTCAACACACACTCAAAGAGTTACCGAAACACCACTAACTATATTTTGAACGAATATTTACGGTACAAATTGCAATTTATAAATTGTAGCCGGTGAAATTGCAAAGCCTATAAACTTACAATGAATTTCCTAAATGACGCCAGTTAGGCGACATGCGCCATAACACTCGCCGTAAAAACGCCCTGTTGTTCTCTTACCTTTCAGAGCGCCGCTCTTAGACCCTCGTTCCTGCATTGAGCTTCGCCGTTTCTAGGCGTAGCTCTTAAGTGAGCACAGCCAAAGATTAAAGCGCGCGCAGAGTGCCGCGGGAGATGAAAGAAGAGAGCGCGAGGACGAATGAGGAGTAGGCTGCAGTGAAAGCATGAGGCAGAAAGCGAAGGAGGACGGAGGGGTGACGGTTTGCGCATGCGGCGAGTTGCCGGCGGCCACGGCATTCGCAGTCGCGTGGCGATTCACATCCCCGCTTCCCAGGTGAAGCCAGGGTGGCGTGAGGTGGGGAGGGCTACGCTCTACCTCGACGTCAGCTGCTGAGGTCAGTGCGCGCTGCCAGCGAGTGTGACGGGGATCACTGCTCCTGCAAGGCACTCGCGCCGCACGAAAGAGATTTGCTGCGCCGAAAGAGATTTTCCGCGCCTGCTACCTTACTCACAGCCTTCTCTCCATAATGTGAACCGTGTACATATGTAATCATAATATAAAATATTGACATGCAAAATAAAAACACATTCGGTATTAGGGTGTATCGTAATGGTCGGTGAACGTTTTAAGAAAATGCTCTTTAACGTATTTGTGCGCAAATGTACCAAGAACGGTCATGTATTTCGTTGCACAATTTGACAAATAATACCGCGAAACTGGTGTCATCCTCTAAATTCAATTCAGGTGTATACGTCTTTCAAGGTAACCGGCCACTATTCGTAAATTGCAATATGTGCCGTAAAGTAATTATATCCAATATTGATTGGTCAATTTTTGTTAACTACTTGATTATGTGTTTCTATTTCTCGAGCTAGTAACGTGCGCCTCTTGAAATAATGCAGCTGAAAGACAACTATGCTATCTGCAACAGCCAGTTTTTATAAATTGCTTAAAACAGAAAAATCATCACCCTGTATAGAAATAAAGGCAAAAGTACAGCAATATGGCACTGCTATGTAATACGAAGTCGCAATATGTAAGGGCAACATATGCAAACAAGAGAACGCGAATAATACTGATACAAATTGCCGTAATTATAAAAGACAGTCAAAATTTTCAATAATATAGAAGGGTTCAATAATGCGTAACTAAAAGCAATAACAAGCTTAATAATGGTGAGTGTGTTGGCTGAAATTATTTTGGTAAGCAAGCTAGAACGTGGTAGTTTGTTCGAGTTTGCTCACCGCCAATAGCTTGGCACATTAGTCCTTGGAGACAGTTACCAAGCAGTCATTATCGAGATTCTCGTGTGGTGGAGAGGCAATTGGAACCTATTGGAAGTGCAATTGCACGGATAGAATTTTTTTTAGTTATAAGTGACTGATTACAATTCCCCATAGTATATTTCATTACAAATAATTAAAACTAACCTTTGAAAGTTACGGCTATTTCGCTGGATCGTGTCATTCACACAGATTACGGATTTATGAGGTTCAGCATGCTTTTTAAGACGTGTGAACAATAGGAAGATAAGTTCGCTGAAAAACTGGGACTTTGGGAAACTCCAGCAAATATATCTTTAGGGGTTAGAAATGGCAATATATGAAACGCACGTGTCCTGATATTAGCAGTAATTAACCTAGTGCCTGGACCCGTGATGCGGGAAACTTTTCTTTTGTAGACGGTACTTCATCTACCCACTGCAACAAAACAAAAGAAACAACGTCTGGCTATTCCCATAAGAGAGGTTTTACATTGGTGCAGCCGAGCCGTTCAACTTGACGTGAACTTTTTAAGTATAAAAGTTATGTCCGAGATATAAAATATCACTATGAAAATATTTAAGTTTCAACTGTAGAGCCGCACTCTTAGATACATTGGCTGAATTATGCACCAAATATCAAGTTTTTCTTTCTTTTCTTTTGCGTGGGACGCATATGCTAAGTTATCCCCCGCATAACTTAGTCACGTCTTGCTAAATTTTTCTGTAGAGTGACGTGTTCACGTGTGCAATGCCTTTCACTTGTACGTTGAAACAACTGGAGGAGTGGTCTATACTTGCCGTTATAATAATTATTTCTTCAACACATAAACTTACTTTTTCGATCAATATTAAGTATAAAGCGTTGAAATGTGACCTGTATGAAGTGCGCAGTTTTTGACAAAATACAATGTGCAATTTTGCCTATTCTTGCAACTCAAATAATAATTGTTACAACTTTATATTTCTTTCTTGTTTCCAGACCGACGAGTACGCATTTCGTAGCTCCTGGGCAAAGCTAGGAAATGCAGTTAAAAGAGCTGCCGAAAAAGCTGTTGTTTTCCTCTACGACCTAGGAAAGGAAGTAAAGGCCTCCGTAAAAGAAGTCGTAAAGGCTGCTGGAAATGCGGCATTAGAGAAAGCAATAGAAAAAGCTAGCGAGAAAGCCGTTATCATTGTGACAAAGATATTGGACGAGATCGTGGACAACGCAGAGTCATCAGATTACAAGACAAACTCTGACTTCATCAAGCATTTGAGCAAGATTCTTGACCAACTGGGACAGTGGTTCGTCGAGGAAGGCTCACAGGTTCTTCGACAGTAAATAAAGTGCCAGATTCGCTAAATGGGGTGAAAGAGGTGACGTATTTGACAAGGAGTTCGTGATATGTGCCGTTGCCTGTCTATTGTCTTCTTGTAAGAACATTTTCGTTATCAGTAAGCAACAGCGAACAGTGTTTTTATAGTAAGCGTTGGCTTGCTTCATGATGGTCCTCGTAATGTTTGTACATTTGATTTAACGCCTAATACTGTCACGTTGTAGTGACGGCTAAGGACACAGCAGAGAAAACTGTGCATGACGAAACTAACTCTTTAGAGTTAGCGAACCTGTGTCCAGAAAAGGAAGTGGCGCTCGAAGCTGAACCACAGCACAGAGCAAAGTCGGCGATGATAGAAATATGATCAGCGGATCAAGCGCGTCGGCTGTAATACAGGACTTGTCGGAGCTTCCTGCATAATTGCTCGCCCCCGCGTGCCTTCGAGAAAGTGCTACACAATTGGCGTCGTGCATACAATCTCATTACGCAAGGTCAGGTGACAAGAGATAGAGAACAGAAGCATCGATAAAATTCGAGAAACTTCCGATATATAAATGCCCCTCGTGCGCCATGCGCTGACGCTTAATATTCGGTAGTCGGTGAAAAGCGGTTATAGGGACGCGAAATCGGTCCGCTATAGACAGACGCGCGCAGAAAGAAGAGAACGAACTTCTAATGAACCCTGCACGTAGGTCACGCAGCTCGATGTCACAATGTTGTGCCTCTGCAATGATCTCGAGGTACACAGCAGCAATGGAAAACGCGTCGGCACGTGACAGGGCGTCGGAAGCCGCATTGACGGGTCCTTCGATGTACCGGAGGTCGACCGTAAATTCAGAAATAAAATGCATATGCCAAGTTTGCCGGCACGTGCGTGTACTGTGGTTTCCACGGAAAGCCAAGGTATGCCAAGGTAGACAGCCAGCTGTTCGCGGTCGAAAGTGGTCTATGGAGTTTCTGCCGGCTTCATCTTCTGCGAAAAGAAACCGAGTGGACACCACAAATTCTGCGGGAATTGTTGCAAAGCTGCACCAACGGCACTGGATGAGGCGTCGGTGATGAGCCGCATGGGCGCGTCGGTTAGGGGATGCACTAGGAGGGTGGCGTTTGCCGGGGCATTCTTGGCTTCTTGGAAGACGGCGTTTGCTTAGGATGTCCGCTCCAAGATCGCAGATGGTGCCTTTGGAGCCTTCAGCATGTCGGTCAGAGGTAGAATGATGCGCGCTATATTAGTCAGGACCTGATGATGGGAGTTCGGAAGCCCGAAACATTCGGGGAGCTTGGGAAGCGATGTTGGGCGCGAAAATGCCGCATAGCTTGAACTTTCCTATGCAATGGCTCGATTCCCTCAGGTGCGACAAGGTGTCCTAGAATTTTGACGTTGTCACCATCAAAGACACATATGGCTGTGTTGATAGTCAAGCCATGTTCCTGGAGTTGCAAAAACAGCAACAGCAGATGCTCAGCGTGCTACTCTGGTGAAGAATTTGCCACCAGCTGATGATCAAGATAGGTGACGACGAAGTGCAGACCACGAATGGCTTCATTGATGAAGCGTTGAAAAGTTCGGCCTGCATTCCGTAACCCGAAAGGCCGCCGAACGTACTTGAATAGGCCAAAAGGTGTTGTGATGGCAGTCTTCAGTATGTCCACTGGTTCCACAGGAATTTGCTGATATGCCTTGACTAGGTCAATCTTGCTAAATATGGTTGTTCCAGCAAGAGTGGTAGGAAAGTCGTGAATGTGTGGAAGCGTGTACCGCTCGAGGGCGGTGCGAGCTGTCAATACACGATAGTCTCCACAAGGTCGCCAGTCTCCGCGGTCACGCTTCGGCACCATGAAAAGGGAAGATGATCAGCTCCTTGACAATGGGCGGATATACATAACTGCAGTAGGCATTCAATTGTTTTGCCAGCTGTGGTGAGGCACTCTTCAGCAAGACGTCGTGGCTTGCAGGGCGCTGCAGGACCCTTGATGACGATTTTGTGCGTCATACTCTGTCGCACCGGAAGTTCCAGGTTGCTAGGTTTGGTAAGTTCAGGAAATTCACTGACGATAGAGGCAAATTCTGATGATGGCGAATGTGGAGCTGCGTGCGTAGAGGCGGACATTGGCGCGAGGATACCTCGCACGGAGAGGCTGGTCGTACAGTCAGCTTGACGGGACTGGAGATTTACGATCCCACCAAAATTGGTAAGAAAGTCTGCACCTAGTATGGCGAAAGGCACGTCGGTGGGGCTGAAAATTCACCGAAATATGCGACACAGGCCAAGGTCAATGGTGAGGGAGCGTAACCCATATGTTGTGATTGTGGATGTATTCATAGCGGGCAAAGGCGCAGTCCTCGGACAACGGTGTCGGTCGAAGCGGTAGGCAGGAATGACGCTTACCTCTACACCAGTGCCCACAAGAAAGCGATGGCCTGCGATCCTGTCTGTGATGCAGAATAGGTGGCTGTGCGCAGTGGTTGAGTCACGCGCCGCTATTAGTGACTCGCTTCCATGTTTCCCTGCCAGCGACAAGGCTGTCGAGATTTGGCAGCGCTGGCGCCGAACCTGGCATGGTACCAGCAGAAGCCGTCGGAATTGTGTCTTTGGCGGGAACGGAAACGTGAACGTGAGTCACCCCCAGTCGGTGGAGAGCGACGAGGCGTGTCCATCTGCATTGCTGCCGTGGTGTCCATCAGCCGGTCAACTTTCTCCTCGAGGCGAGGTTGCCGAGCCTCGAGGACTGATGTGACAGTGGTCGAGGACACCGCGAAGCTTGCGCCGCAGTGGGCGTTGATGCGGTCCGCGAGCTCTGCCATTTTGTCAAGAGGCATATCATCCGCAGCTACCAAAACCATAAGTGTCTCAGGTAAGCGTTGCAGAAATAGCTGACGCCATAGTTGACTCTCGGAGTCTCGGGTACGGTCACCGAGTAGCTGTCGCTCCGATGTAATAGCTGCTACGATCGGCAATCGTCAAGTTCTTCCGCGTTGAGGAGTTGCTGCAAGCGGCTTCTCTCCGACATTGTTTTGCCTGTGAGCACTATGGACTTTAAATGGTCGTAGGGCGCGAGCGGATGTGGGGCTCTCAGGACGTCGTCGGCCTCATGAGCAACCTCGGAGGAAAGTGCTGAGACGACGTGCAGGCACATCACACGTTGCGATGTGATGCACCGCAGATCGAAAAGGGTTTCTACTTGCGGGAACCACACGGCGGCATTCTTCGGTCGAAAGGGTGGCCCGCAGCTGGGCATTGGAAATGGCGTCCATGGCAGCGCTGGGAGCACGGATGTCGGCTGTCACTGTTGACAGGGGCTGAGGAGCCGGGGTGTCGTTGCTGGACGCTGTACTGTTCATTTCATCTTCCATCGCGTCTGCTAGCTACGTCCGGGTTACCAGGCCATAGGGGCGCGAAATCCGTCCGCTATAGACAGACGCACGCACTGAGAACGAACTTTGAGTGCAACCGACGAGCAGGCAAGCGGCGGCGACATTGAGCGTTTATTGTGAGTGCCTTCACGCTGAGGGGGCTGGCGCTGCAAATATAAACATCCGCTCGTTTTGCAGACGTTCACGGTGGCGGCCCCGGAATCGGATCCTCTACAGCGGTCACCGGTGAAATATGAACAAGCACACGGGTCAATACCTTTATTCATAGTATCTGATAGCGAAGCTTTAGGAGTAAGACTCGTGGGCGAATACCTCAGCAACCTTCGGTTTGTTGATGCCATTGTTCTACTCAGCAGCACTGCAGACGAGTTACAACAAATGATTGAGAACCTTAACAGGGAGTGTGTAAGAGTGGGGTTGAAGATGAATATGCAGAAGACAAAGATAATTATAAATAACCGGTCAAGGAAACAAGAGTTCAAGATCGCAAGCCAGCCTCTAGAGTCTGAGAAGTACCTTTACCTAGGGCAACTAATCACAAGGAACCCTTACCATGAAAAAGAAATTCACAGAATAATAAAAATGGATTGGATCGCATACGGCAGAAATCGTGAGCTCCTGACTGCTGCACTGGTTACCCACCCTAACCTGCGCACTACATGACCTGTCCAGCTGCATTTTTTCTCTCCTAATGTCATAAGATTATTGGCTATCCCCGTTTGCTATCTACTCTGCATCGCTCTCTCCGTATCTCTGAAGGTTACGCCTAACGTTTTCCGTTCCATCGCTCTTTGTGCTGTCCTTAACTTGTTCTCGAGTTCCTAATTAGCCTAGAAGTTTCTGCCCTATGTGTTAGCAGCGGTAGAATGCAATGATTGTGCACTTTTCGTTTCTACGACAGACTTAAGCTTCCAGTCAGGATTTGACAACGCCAGCTGTGTGAACTCTAACCAATCCTTATTCGTTTGTAAATTTCCTCCTCATGATCAAGGTCCCCTATGAGGAATTGACCTAAATAAACGTACTCCTTAGCAGACTCTAGAGGCTGACTGGGATCCTGAATTCTTGTTTCCTTGCCATGCGGCTTAACATTATATTTGTCTTATGCATATTAGTTTTCCACCCCCCTCTTGTACTTCCTTGATTAGGTTCCTGAATTCTTTGTTGTGATTTGTCCCCAGAGCTGCTGAACAAGGCAATGTCACCTACGAGCTGAGGGTTGCGGAGATATTCGCTGTTGATTCTCGCTTTCAAGCCTTTCCAGTCTATTGGCTTAAATACTTCTAAGCAATCTATGAATAGCATTGTAGAGATTGTGTATCCTTGCCTGACCCCTTTCTTGTTAGTAACTTTCTACTTTTGTTGTGAACCAAGGCAGCTGTGGAATCTTTGTAGATATTTGCCAAAATAGTTACGTATACCTCATGTACTCCTTGATTACGCAATGCCTATATGACTGCTGGTATCTCTACTGAATCAAATGCATTTTCAAAATCTATGGAAGTCTTATATAGAAGTTGATTGTACTCCAAGGATTTCTCAATTACCGAATTGATGGCATGTATGCCATCCAAGCTTTCTTTATTCACACGCAATTGATTTCTTCAGTTCTCGTTCTTCTTGTGAAGCTTTTGTCACGGAAGTTGAGTATCTGAAGAAACTAGTCATCGCCAGTTGTAGAATTTTATCTCTCACGCAGTGTGCCAGTAACGAGACATCTTACACCATCTTAAAGAAATGTTGAAGCGATGTATATTTCAATCTTCCCCACGACCCAGTAACTTCTGCGGCCCGATTGTGATGGTGAAATTGGGCTTGGACTCCAAGACTATCGTATTCTATCATAAAATGGAAGTTAAGCTCAGTACTTCTTACTCGCATGGTTTGGACATCGTTCGGCTAGTACATGTATGAAAGTACTAACGCTTCCTTGCGTGGCCCCATGTAAGCTACCGTGTGTTTTTGTAAATGTTAAGCCCAAAACGGTCGTTCTCACAAGACGAAATTATTGGAATGTTTCTCAACTTACGCAGCATTTGAATTGCAGCGACTTCGTTTATAATAATAGATATAGCAAATTATTCTTAGCTAGTTATAAATAACTTGCTCGTCGTGATAAGAGCCTCATTTGCTATAGCTTCAAAGCGAAGTGCAAATCGTGCCAAACACACATTAATCGATTAGACGACGTAGAGACCTAGACATTAATTACCGCTATCTGATAAGGGGGACAACTACGAAAAGTGGACATAGAAGGAGGCAGGCAAATAAAAACAAATTAGATGGCAGCTTTCCGTACCGAAGTAAAAGCTGCGCACAAAGCCCATCTCGTTCAGCGCGAATCCGGAACCCGACTGATTTCGCCGTATTCCGTGCCACTTAGTCGCGAAGCCAGAGTGCAGTCGGTAGCCGCGCGTCAAATTCAAGCTAGCCACCGGAACTGGACACTCTACAATTGGCCTTATCGCGCACTGCTGGATCCCAACACCGCACGCTGTCGGCGATAAGGGCACGTGGGCGGCGCGCGCATACATCCGCGTTTGGAGAGGGACTGCTGCAAACGCACAGCGATGATGCAGCGACTGCTCAGTGCTGTCCCTGCTTTGTTCCTAGGTCACACTATACCGCATTGACCACAGGATGCTGGCATTTTCTTGCGCACTTTTCGACACGTTCCGCTGAGGGGTGCAGATTAACATTGCAGGGTACTGTAACTACATTGAGCGCCCACAAGTTGGACGGATAATATTTCTGTTCAGTAACATTTGCTGCTGTAAATGTTTAAAAATAAGAACTTCAGACACCAGTGAGGCTCAGACACTCAGAACAATTATTGCGCACAACAATTAGGAGTGCCCTACACCTGCTCACAAAAAAACCGCGTCATCTTGAGAAGTATTCCCCCAAATTCCTAGAAATCACTCAGCACTAGCGCTGCAGGAAACATATTGGACTTCGCTGACAGGTGTAAATATGCATACAGCTTGGGCTTATTTCTCTCGAAACACGAATTAGAGCCCTGAAAACCACACGCAAAAGAATGAAATTGCGTCATTTTGTATACATGGCGCGCTGAAAAATCACGGATCATAAGATAAGCACTTGTAAGATGGGCTCAAGCAAACAATTCCATTGAGTTTTTCCTAAGCACGTTCTGCAGTTCCTCGAATAACGCATTTGCTAAGAACTAATAAAAGAGCTAATAAGCTAAGCAACTGTTTTCAGAAGAAATAGTCGGATTACCATAAGACAGCGGGGAACAATATACTCTTAGTCTCGTTCGGCTAAGACATTACGCCCCATTTTGACAGTTTGGTTCTAGTTACGTGAAATACCCACTATGTGTTGCGCGCTCATCTCAGTAAAAAATCTGAGCACACCTAAGGACCTCTTATGATTTGTGAATGCGAAAGTATTAATGTCCACATTAACGCCGCTGAGCCGTGCTTCGAGTTTTGCGCTGCGAGTAGTGTACCACACCGGTACGTGCTGCCCGAGCCAGCAAGCAGCAGCAGCAGCCTGCGGTACCAACGCCACGTGCCACTGACGTGGCGATGCCCACCAGGCGACTCGTCTCAGCTTTGCACTCTCCTCACGGAACACCTGGAGCACTTGCGCCGCACCAGGTGTTCCTTTCCCGCTCTGACAACGCCTCCTAGATAGCACAGGTCCTACGCACCTTGATCCATGACGTCATGCTACCCTCCCCGACTACCATAGAATCTAATAGAGATGTTCCTGAGTAAACTGCGTTGATTTTGACGTCGCAGCTTGCGTTCATAATCATCATATTCATCATCATTACTACGCCCACTGCAGGGCAAAGGCCTCTCCCATACTTCTCCAACTACCCCGGTCATGTAATAATGGTGGCCATGTTGTCCGTGCAAGCTTCCTTAACTCATCCGCCCGCCTAACTTTCTGCCGCCCCCTCCTACACATCCCTTCCCTTGGAATCCAGTCTGTAACCCTTACTGACCATCGGTTATCTTCCCTCTTCATTACATGTCCTGTCCATGCCCCCCCCCCTATTTCTTTTTCTTGATTTCAACTAAGATGTCATTAAGTCGCGTTTGTTCCCTCACCCAATCTGCTCTCTTATCCCGTCTTAACGTTACATTCATCATTCTTTTTTCCATAGCTCGTTGCGTCGTGCTCCCTTTAGGTAGAACCCTTTTCGTAAGCCTCCATGTTTCTGCTGCGTACGTAAGTACTCCGCTTGCGTTATTCCCGGCTTACAGCTAAAATTTCGGACCAAGTGGCGGGAAGTCAGAAAGCAAAGTCCACAGGCCTACTATCTAGGTGTCATTGGCTCTAGCCCTTTGAGGAGCGCTCGTGCCGAAAGCGAGAGGAAGCGCGGCGTGGTGTCGCGGCGATGCCCTCTCCACTCACGCAATGAAGTGTCCTTTCGCCCGCTCTGCTCCATCGAGGCGCAGTTCCTGACGTAGCGTCGCAGCCAGTGCCAATGCGAACTTAGGCGCCATTTCGCTGCTACAGTTCACAGACGCCAGCTTTCTTGCCCACTGGGTTATTTAACGCTTTACCTTCAATAATGACATTTATTGATACCAGACAACCCCAGCACTTACTCAGGAAAGCTGAAAGTTGCTTCTGAAGGGCCACCTATATTTAAGAATGCACAGATTTAGAATATCATATAAATGTACGCATCCGTGTACTGCTGTTAACCGGGATGTTCTTTTTCTTCCAAGAACGACGAACACACACACGCTGTTTTTTGCATGGTCTCGATGTGTTCCTTTCTAAAGGCGTGCTAGAATGCTGTTTACGCATTTTTAGTCGTGCTCGTTGCCGTTTATAACGCAACTTAGCGACCGTTGTTTTCGCAAAGAATGGGTATTTGTGCCTTATATCCCACTCCAGAATGCTTATCGCCATTTTGTGAACGGGAAGATACACGAATTCTAATAAAAGATAACGATTGTACGGCCAGTATTTCTGGCTATTAGCATTGTTTGCTCGCTTTCACCTTGATGAAGGTTATCGGGTTGCAACCTACGAGAATGTCAGACAGTCGCGACATCCTGTGGGGCGCAGTACAAAAGTAAGTCGGCAGTTCTAATCTTAGTTCTGCGGTAGCCACACCTCACCATAACCTTGCTCTACACCAACTGGTAAGTTGACTTTGCTGCCTCTTGTGAAGTATTCTCCGCTTCTGCATCGCTACCCTCCCTCTAGTGCTTAATAAACGCGGAAAGGGGCTACTGCTTCACGAGTTTGCAAATTTCAAAGACACAAAGCAACCAACAAATATTGATTTATAGTGCGAGAGAGAATATATATTTTTCCCTATACTCACAGCCAAGAGGAACGCATTCTAAGAAAGAACATTTAATATTAGGAAAGATCTCGGCAACTTTTTATCTTTATATCTTTCGAACACGAAGTAATTTTCATCGTTCGTACTCAAATAACTATGTAATCTACCTAAGACAAACTGGAAGACATTCGAATCAGTCTGGTTCTAGGTTATTCGTACTTACACTCGGCCGGCGTTATATCGGACTTGCTTCATTCTGCCTAATACATCAGCGACTTTGTGTGCGCTCTCCTTGGCACCAACATTAGGAGTTATTGTTAAAGCGAAAGCCTTAAATGGCTCGTTGCATTGGCTCAAACTTGAAAAAAGCCGTGTCTAGTCGAGTGATCGAAAACTTACCATCATCAAGTTGAGTGGTTTAGAAAAAGTTGAGCAGTGATACAAAACGATCATCATCAGTAATAGCTGATACCTGAAATCCCCGTACGCAAGCAAAGATGCAACGGCTGAATATAAAAGAAGAATCGAAAAGAAGAAACAACGAAAGAAGGAACGAAGGAAAGAACAAAGAAAGAGAGAACAAAGAAAGAAATAATGAAAGGAAAAAGACTGAAAGAAAAAAAAGACTGACATAACCTCGCGATAGTACTCACATACATACTCACATGTGTCGTTAAGAAAGGCGACCTACAGTGCAATACGTTTACTTCACACTGCTACTCTTTATGGTTTGCAAGAAGTCTGACATCTCCGATCGGATAACTTAATGCATTACCACGTGTGCAGCAGGCTTTCGCCTTCACGTGTTACAGGGAAGTAACATGCTGCCGATTTATCTTTTTTTAAACCTAAACCGGTGCAAAATTCAATAAAGGCGCTTAATGCTTAATGGCCACTCTTTGATATAAATTTGACGAGGCCCCATCTTCTAACAGGTATGAGAACCTCGTACAAGGGATGTCCTAGCACTGAGCCCTAAGCGGTCAGCTACCATTGACGCTGCCGTCCTCAAATCCATGTCGCAACTTGAACTTCAATAATATCGCCAATAAAATCGCCATAGCCGCTATTCTTTAGCTCTTGAAATATACTATGCCGTCGACTGTGCGCAATACATGACCTGTGAAAGTGTCATTATTTCATGGCAAATCTTTAGCTTCCATAATTGGCTTTGTACGCCCGCAAACTAACAGCTTACAGTAAAATGGTACCATTTTTAACATGTATATTAGTTCTCAATGTGGGCAGGGGGAATCCCTCGACATAACACTTACTAAAACTATAAGTACAGCATTTTTGATATGCTCGCACATACTTGGTTTCATTAGGAACACCTAGGTTTCTCTATATTTTTTGTAAACACTTCTATACTTCTATTTTCAGATCGAAATCCCCGGATTTTCCACATCATGAAGCATGTGTTTGCCGTATTTTGCATCTTCAGCTTACTTTTATGCTCAGGTGAGTCATGTCCTTATTCATTTTATGTACGCAGCAAACAGAGATATATCGTACTCACTAGTTGCCCTTGCTGATGTTTAAGTGCCCCAGGGTAATTTGACTAGCTAGGAAAATAACATTTCGTAAATGGCCTGAGCGAATTAAAAGTTCATCTTAGTAAACGTGTTACATCTAGAAAATCAGAGGACATTGACACTTTACTCAACGCTAGACGGGCCCCACGCAACAAATTTACGATTTTTTGCTCCACCATACGAATATTGCATAATGAAACGTCGTTACTCGACTAGTTAGCTTCGCTTGAATTCGAGGCGTATTCTGCACAATTTTACAGGAATATATTACAAGGAGAATAGCTTATTAACAGTATCTCATACTGGCAAAGAGGACATAATAAGCTGGTCAATCTAGGTAAGCTTTGAGAAGCTATGCGCATTGCATAAATTGAAAATGAATGATTTATTTTCCTGCTGATCGAAGCGGGAGTAATTTAGAGAAGAGAAAGCTGCGTACGCGAACAGGGAGCAGAAGGGCGACAAAACTGGAGATCACACAATATGGCAACGCAAAACATGCATAAAAGTAATGTTGAAACCCGTAATGTCACCTTCATGACATTTAATGTTCGAGTCACATAGTCCCAACTTATGGACAGAAGGTCTGACACTTCCTCTACAGACTAAGGGGCTACCTCGCCTTAAACCAACGCTCTTCTGACCATACTGCAAGTCCCTCGCAGACAGTCTCCTGTCTTGTAGGGGTATCCGAAAACAGAACATGTGGCAGCACTAGAATGCACAAGTCCATATTCGTCAAACTAAGTCGCGCCTGCTCTAATATTGTCGTCCACTCAGGATCATATGACGTCAAAATGGCTTCAAGTGCCCTCACCAGCCTTGTGCTGGTGCTCCATGTTTACTGGTTAAGCCACTGCTACCGCACTGTTATTGGCACAGCCCCGGCTTCAGTATTGCTTCAGTACACATGTTGTTATTTTCACAACTCGTGGATCATGCCCATTATTGGGGGCGAGGACTTACGGAGTCGATATCTCCTGGAAGCGCCTCACTTGCGTAGTATCAGGAATCACGCGGCGCGCTCCTCGGAGGTTTCGCTTGAGGCGCTCGATATTAGCACCACGTGAGCGCCCTCCTGGACATTTCTGTAAGTACTCGTAAAACGAAGGAAATTTTTTATCGTCGAAGTAATAAGGTTGGGCAAACTGAAAGCAGAGGATCATTTGCAGACGCTATCTCTGTACGGAATACCTACAGTGAACACCACTGCGCGAGGTCGCCGCGATGGAGTCTCTCAAACCGGCATCTTGCGTGAAAGGCTGGCAAACGGGTGAGAGCAAACCATGTGAAATATGTTTTATAGTGGGCTGTCTCTATAACTAAATGGAGTATAACAGAATGAGGCCTCAATGCAGTTATCGCACGGGTTGGTGGTGACCGACTGCGTGCCAGCCTTCATGTGCGCGCACAATGTTTCCCTTTCGGTAGCAGCAAATGAACATTTGACAGCACACAAGCAACCATTGCTGCGTGGAAACTGTCAGAGCTGCTGAAAAGTAATTTCGTTATAACTACGGACTACGACACCTACCAGGGCGACTTGGGATGTCCCGTCACGATCATTGAATCCTTTTTTTCCTAAGGTAATTGACGTTTAAATACAATTATTTTTCGAGTTGCCTCACACTGTATGTCCATCGGTCTTCTCAGCGAGCAATTTCCCGCTGCTTCGTTTATTTAATCTAGTACATTTCATTGTTTGGTGCTAGTATCATGCTCTTTTTACGTACTTTTAATGGGTTTTTTTCAATACTGTGAACTTGACAGTATCTAGCATCAACAAGTTCATAAATCCCACCATCATGACATTAGCCTGGCAGCGCGCGGGCGAGCGTCTCAGTGCGCGCTTGGTGCTACTCACCGAACATCGCAGCCCCGGCGCCGTATTAGATATCTTCCTCGTGTCTGTGCTTGCTGCACACTGGAGTTGCAGCCGACGGCTGTCCGCCGGTTCTAAGTTTCGCGAGCCAAACTTTACGCAGCTTCTTGTCCTGCGGCAACGTGTGCAACCGGGCTCCGTTGCATGCGTCTGGCATTACGGCACCGAGCAGTAGCCTGCCATGCTGCACGCCTCCAAAGGCAGCCGCTACCTATTATAGTGCTTTCAAATGTTGTCAAGCAGACACCCAATGCGGGAAAGCCTAACCACTTAATCAGAACCGCAGCGCAGGTGGGACTTTAATCTTTCGTTTTCAGCTTGCTTCGGCGCTTCGGAAGCAGCCGATGCTGCCGTTATGTCCTCGTGATCCCTGACTCCATGTCAGGCCGATGGTGGCGCCAGCTTTTCTAGTGGTGGAGCTCGCACACAATAGCTAAGGCTCGGGTGGATAAAGCTAATGCTGGGTTGTTGTACTCAATAGTGTAATATTCCCTCACCTCCCCCATCGTTCTCCTCATCCTTTCCTATTCCCAGATGTGGCATTCTCGCTACTCTCATTTGTATCCGCCGCAGTATAAAGTGTCTAAATTCTGAGTTTGCCTTCCTCTGAAACACATCTAAAACAATAGGGTTAAAACATAATAACCAAGGACGCACTATTTTGTGAGATTTTCAGAAAGTGATTTCAAAGCATGATTACTGGCCATTGTCACGGGAAATTTAAGAGGCGTCTGGAATGACGCTTTTTGTTTTGGGACAACTCTGTTTAACTGAGCAGCGCCGTAATGTATCACCTTTTTTCAATTGCAAAATTTGGCGTTTCTGTCTGTTTTGTCTTACTCTGTTTTTTAGCTTCGACATACAACCTCCAATTCAGTGACTACTCATTGGAGACTCTAATTGGAAGCAACTCCAAAGAAGCAGGCAAGGAAGCCATACTGGTCGGGGAGATTCTTCGTCATGCTGCACGTGAACTTGCGCAGAATAAGGCACACTACAACGAGGTGAGAACGAACACTTAATTGTAAAATTTCGGTTACGTTGGCGTAAAGCCATTGGAAACTTAAAATATACGAATCTAAAGACTGTTCAAAGCATTACTTTTCCGCGCCAGAAGAGATCAGCAGAAACGCCATTACTAGTGAACGTGGACATGTCTCCCATTGTGTGTGGTTGAGAATGCTCGCAGGTTTCAATTTTCTTGTGCTGATCGCTCACTAATTATCATGTGTGCCTCGGGAAAGTCATAAACTTATTTAAGTCGCGTTTGGTGCTCTGATGACCCCGAAAGGCGCCGAGGACTTAGAGAGTCGTCCTACAAACGAGCCCCTCACGCTTTGTGTTAAAACAAACTTGTTTGTCTTCCCGCTGCATCGCTCGGTAGAATGCCGCGCAGGGGGCACCCGCGCAGCTGTTTGCGGCAACAATAATTCCTCGGCGAATCATCCGCCCGTGGTCGTATTCCTTGTGTCAACAACCGCGTCGCTGCATTCAAAGCAGCTTTGCCTGGCAGCTCTCGCTGCAGCGGAGACAAAGAGCACCGATGGATGCGGTGCCGGTGTCGAACAGAGCCGTTTCTGTTGGTAATATGCAAAAGGGTGGGCGGACCCATAGCATAATGCATGTGGAGCCGAAAGTTCGCTGGCGGCAGCCAAGTGGCGCCTGAATAGCTATGTTCAGTAACCCGTCTGCTCAAGAGAATACATGTATGCCAGAACGAGGGAACACCACATGTAGGTAGTACGGTAAACGACATGGGCGAGAAGGAAAAGTAATTGTTTCGGCCTTCGGGGAGAGAGGCATATGGGGTGCCGTGTCCGAGATGACAAAAAGTGGAGGTGAGTAGTTCCCGGGGAGGAACAGAGTGATTGGCAGAGAGAGACAGACAGACAGCAGGGAGGTGAGCTTGGCGAAAAGTACGCGGTCACAAGATGAAAGATGAAAGGGCCCTGGATAATTGGCGGCATCGACGAATCTAACCAGACAAAATAGGGCTGATGCAGTGGTCCACCTCGCCATTGTAGGCCAAGAAGGAAGGCCCTTTTTTGCGTGCGCGGTATACGATAACAACCCGGTTATAAGGCAAGCCCCTGAAGGGCATTTGGTATAGGACATTGTGATAGGGTAGTCGTTTATCGCTAGTTATTTGCATAAGGCCTATTTGTTCTGCTTGTAAATGAACAGTGTGTGTCGCGCTTGCTCTGTTTAGATTAGGACTAGCATTACACTTCTGCCCGCCAGAGACTTTGACTAGACAAGGGGAGTCGAGATGCCCAAAGGGCATGTATATTTAGGGGTTTCAAAGATGCCTTCCAGCGAGGTCATCTCACCATCAAGCTTCGCATCATTCAAATCTAGGCAATCTTTCAAGGTACGTTCGCTCCTAACGAGGGCTCAGTGGCAAATACGTAGGGGAATCATAAATGGCATTTTTTTTTATTTTTCCTTTCAGGCGGATGCAGATGAATACTTCTTCAGAAGCCTATGGGAGGAGATCGTGGCAGCAATAAAGAATGCTGCGCGAGTTATCTGGGACTTCCTCAAGGAACTTGCTAAGAATGTCAAAGAGGCCATCAAGGAAGTTGCTCTTGCTGTCGTGGAGAATGCAGGAGACGTGCTCAGGAAAAAGGCTACAGAGAAGGCTCTTGAGATTGTAGCAAAAATGTTGCAGAATAGTGCGGCCACTTACTCCACAGACAAGTACCGTAACAAAGCGGATACCGTTAAAGAGATCTGCGCGCGCATGGACCTTGTGGGCCGGCGCCTTATTGAGGAGGGAAACAAGATTCTTGCACAATGACATGTGTATATAAGTGTAAGGTATCGAACATCAGTGGCTCATGACTGACAAACTCTACCATACCTACCCGCATCAGAGACGGAAAAGTCGTTGCTTCGTTTCTACTGGCAAATAAATTTGTCAGGCCTGAATACCTGCGCCTTGTAAAGAAATGTCTGCAGCGAAGGTGACGCTTGCTTGTGTATTTGCTGTCAAGATATACGATGCCTTCTATAAAGATAAACCACTTTCTACCATCCGGAAGTGTATTCATTGCAGGAAAAGTTTTAAAAGCACTGCATTAAACAGGCGCTATTCTATCAGAGTGCATAGAAACGGTCAGAAAAAGAGCTGCCATGCAATGGGAAACAATGAAAGTGGGCTTCTTAAGCAAAGCAAACTCACCCTACGAATACTTACAGTAGAACGTCTCACACCTCAGATATCGCATAGACGTTGTTTCATTAAAAATACAGGCCATCCTTTGGGAATGATTTGTTTTTTTATGTATAGAAAGAATGGGTAATATATACATGCGGCGGCCTGCATATCGTATCTGTTTTTTGTTATTGGAGGTTTACATTGCCATCCCACGTTGGAAAGTCAACGACAGCAACCTACTCAGTTATATCTCCGTATAATTTAAAGGTGTTTTTCGTGCACCTAAGACATTATGCCCATAAGAGCGGACTTGTGGAACATAAAAAGGAGATTACTACTCCTGCTATGACAACAAATGGAGCCTCGTGTTTTGGTAAGTCCGAACAGCCTCTGTAATTCTCGGAGTTCTTTTCCCCTGGCACAGGAGAAATATGTGGCTCCTACACACTGTAGGCATTGGCTTAGCATAATTTGCACTGGTGTTTGCGAAGCACTGTTCGTTGTTAGTAGCCATTTGCTAGTAAAGAACACGCAATCAATTCGGGCACATCTTCATCGGAAATGACATAGTCAAAAATAAAAAAAGTCATAGTTTCGCCCAAAAGGCAAAGCACTGTCTGCAATAGCAAATTAGCAGTTAGCTATACGAGGTAAGGATAGTAGTTTTATCGACTGTGTAAACTTGTAAGCGCTCGCTTACTTACTACATTAACAAGCACTCTGTCATGTGCGCACAGGTAAACATGAACACATCTCGCTCGATTCCTGCAGAAACTCACTCTCAGAATGCTGGAGTGAGGAATCGTGGCAGCAGCAGCGAGCGAATTGACCTTCGTGCATCTCTCGCTTCTACAGGAATGAAACGATTACATTGTATGAAGCTACCGGGACAACGAGCATTCTGCAAACATCGCTGCTCGCGTTGAAGATGCGGCGCCCGCACGGCCGCGTCGTAAGCAGCAACTGCTGGAGAAGAACGCCCCACCCCCCCACCTCGCCTCATAACTCGCGCCCCGTGAACGCCCCGTGACTCGCGTGCGACAGAAGACGGCACGCTGCCGCCCCGGCTTGCTCGCTCGTGCACGCGAGATTGAGCCGCGCCCACCAGCTCACCCTAGTACACTCTCTTCGCACATACAGCATACGGCGCCCCGCGACTCTTTTAACGCCCTTGGACTTTATACGGAACCTCACGGCAAGGCGACACCAGATATGTGCCTGGAATATCCATATAATTGCTAGCGCAATAAAATTTGAGCAATCAATTATGCGCATCGAATGCATGGCGACGAACAAATCCCGACAACGGATAGAGGATGATATGACGATAACGACAACGCTAGCATCCCTACGACAAATTAGCAATGGCATGACACCAACGACGCAATGAAGACAATGACATAATGACGACAAAATGACGATGACGGTAACTGGTCGGCATTGGCGGCCTGATGACTAAATTAGCACAACGCGGTGATGACGGCAAATCGAAGACAGCGCAGGGAGGACGATTACATTGTAACGAAGAAATTATGACATTGGCATGAAGGTCATCAAATGACCGCGAAGGAAGGACAACGACGACGAATGTCTCGACAGCGTGTTGGTGGTGAGCTCATCATTGTCATTGCGTTGTCGTCGTACATTCGACGTCATGCCATTTAGGTCGTTCTATTGTTGTCATTGCGTCGTAGTTAACCCATTGTCGGGTTAGCTAACCCAGTTAGCTAACCCATTGTCGCTCCGCCTTTCGATGGCCATTGCAATAGTTATTTTGTTAGGCCCATTCTATTAAAATGTGCTTTTTAGGCGAACCCTCCCAGCCTTTACCGACCGAGGCTGTTCCTACTATCTTGATGAAAAGAGCTCACACATAGAACAGCCCTAACATAAGAAAGGTGCGGAAATGTAGCCAAATCTTACCCCTACGGAGGTGCCAGTGGTTTTCACGGTGTTTGGCGGATTTGGGCATTGTAAAATAAGAGATTACCTAAATATAAAGTGTAACAACTACGTGCCTTCAAGCTTTGAATACTTTTTTATAATAAACCTGTCTAGTTCATCCATCGCGAGGTTTGGCGCGTCTGCTGAGTGAGCTTTCTGCCGAGTGAAGTAAGCTGGTACTGGATACAGTGCAATTGTAAAGCGGCTTCGCCATGGAGAAGGGGACATGCAAAGTAGGCCAGTCCCCTGAACAGTACAATTTGTGGTCCCGCGATGAGCTTGTATTGCTCATTTAACGGGCAGTCATGTAATGAATGTGCTATATTACTGTGAAATTCGTCAAGGAACGAAGCGATGCACGGAAACACTGCTTCTTGTAGACTCTAATATGACTGTGGGATTTGCAGGTTTTATTCCATTTTTTTAGCACAGAACAATCTCTGGAAATTATATCAAACGTTGCTTGTGCGACTACGATATGCTATATGGACCGTTTTTCTATAGGCATCAGAATACGTTAAAGATGACGCTGCGATTGCGCTGTTCGGTGATAACAAGGAATAAGCGACTTCGTTTGAAACATTTGAAAGGCAGCGTAGCCAGCAGGCGACTCAATAAATGTTTCGATGTCTGACGGCGCGCTCTTCTATGGCGATTGTCTCGTGCTCTCAGCCATGATGATATACTAGCGCTAGAGCAGCGGACGTTCAGCAGGCTGCCCGCCTTTGATAACGAGAAGAAAATGCGAGGCAGATAAGAAAACAATGAAGTGTGGCAACAAAGTATCGTGGTGGAGTGGCGTGCGAGCTTCCCCTGCATGCCTCGTCTCCTATCGCAGATATGACAGGACGCAGTAAGAAGGCAGAGTAAATATATCTCGACGGAGAGGAGTGCTGTTACTTGCCTTGAAGATATGGCTTCAGTACGTGTCTGCCACCCACTGGTGTTCAGAGGCTACAGTGGTGCCTTTAGACTATATTCTGGCGCAAAACACTCGTAAACAAAAGCGAAAAGCAGTTTGTGTCTGCTAGCTGAGGTGTGTTGGCGTGAACCAGTTTCTTTTGCTCGCTTTTGGAAGTGATTCGACAAAGGCGCTTAAGAGTTGAGCTCGTGCGCTAAGAAGCTAGGGAAGAACGCCTTTTACACTGTCATTTATTTCCAACACCCATTCTTGCAGCGCATACACAGTTTTAATCTTCTTGAGACAACGGCGGTTGCAAGTTGTGATTCACAATTCCGAACATGGCATCAATGTACCTGATCGAGTATAATCGACGACGCCAACATAGGTAAGGATCCCCCAATTTATGACAAAAATCGGACGCTACCAAAAATTACGTTGCAGAGAATAGCGCTACTGTGGCCGCCCAATACTTATTGTAGCGTTACGATTTCGCGGTAAATATTCTTTTGATGCGGAATAACTAAAGTTTCTTTTTTTTGTTGTTGTTTCTGGCAATGGGAGCAATTAGTACAACGAAATTCACTTGTCAGGCTATATGGCTGGGCAATGTAGCTTGACTCATAATCTGCAACTAACCCATAACCCGCCACTAATCTTAAAGCAGCATAAATATGATGCCTTGTTCAATTCCCTGACGAAGCCATGAAGCGTACCAGTGATCTCGTATGAGGCATAAAAACAAGTAAAAAAAAAGAGGGATCCTCAATTCATTGCAATGCTTTTGATTTGGCTAAGAACGTCTACTTACAACGTTAATACATGTGAAAGTTTCGCCACACATTGCGCTTAACATTAAGCACATTTCCACAAATTATAAACTTGCTGTAATGAATAATTATCTCAGGTCAATGGTGAGCAAAGCTGAAAGCAAGTGCAGAACACTTTTGAATATCAGATAGAGCTGCCTTTCTTTTTTTGCAAAAGACGCAGTGAGTCCACACGTATTTAACTTCACACAGAGGTAGTCAGTAGTGTTTATTTAATTTTCTCAGAATTCGATCTCGGCGTCATTTGTCGTTTGGACAGGGCGACCAGCTAAATTCTGCACCACTGGATAAACACTCTCATAACGTCCCAGAGCGCTCGTGCGCGTAATACCGGCTATTTCAGCGAACACTTTCAATATGTTTTATAGTTTGCTTGTAGCAGAAAGCACAATCCCACTTACATTTATTAAGGAAAGGTATAGATTGAAGCACAAAAGTAAATGGAGGGCCAATGCATTTATCTGCAAAGTTCGGTAATTGACATCTCCAAACTGGTGTCATCGCCAGTATTCATTCCAAGTGGAACCACCTTGGAATCCGTACAGCTAAAATTTATGAATTGCAATATAGGCCCATCACTACCATGATTAGGTAGTCAGCCAAAAACTTAATTAGGTAATTCTTGTTAACTAATAGACTATACGTTTCAATTTTTTGTGCAAATAATTACCGCCTCTTCGAGTAGAACAGCCCATAAAATGGGATTGTGCTATCAGCTACAAGAAAACATTTAAATATATTGAAAGTGTTCTCTGAAACACCTTGTATATGCGGAGCCTCACGGCAACCCTCATGCCGACGACAACGGCGAACATTCACTTGGAGTGCGCATATAATTGCTATCGGAGTAGAAGAAGGCTTTAATAAATAGTTTTAACGCGGCTTATGGAGTCAACCGCTACAATTTCGCGACACATAGCTCTTAGAGCGGTCCCGAATCCTATTAAATAAAACTTGAGGGACACTTAAGTTCCGCGTTCAAAAGTGGAACGCGACAGCACAACGATTTTTGACTGCTTCTCACGCTTCCCGGCAACTGCGGCGTATGTAACCGTGATGTACACCGGGAAACACTGGCGACAAACGCTGTACACGAAGACGAGCTTTCCAATAAAAACGCAGCCTCTTGGGTGGGCCGATCCCGGAGCTTGCGCACAGCAGCGCCCCCCAAAAATTTACATCATTTTCAGATTTCTGTGGTTTCGCGCTCTTAATATTTAAGTCTTAGAATATTTAACATGAAAGGCACGCGCTGCCTGTGTTATCTTTCAAGGCATTTGTTGGTGGGCTGTCATTTCAAAATTCCGAGGAATTACTTTGTCAAGAATGTTAGACAGGGTAGAACAAACTTTAGTGATAGAATAGTGTGGCAATATAACCCTCATGTACCTCATGACATATACCAAGGCGGGGCGCATGCATATACCTAAATAGAAACAGAAATTTTCGTTCACGGGCAACTCCGCCGACCCCGACACCAATACCAGATTTTCTGCAACACAGACCCCTTAACGCGAATGCTTTAATATAAAACTTGTGTTGCGCAGAGTTCTTTCGGGACATTGGCAATGGTAGCTCATGAAGGCAGGCAGACACTTTTTAACGTGTGTTTGAAAAATTTCTTGCATGAACTGCATGTTATTTACAGGCATCTAAATTCGCACATGGATTTTCCGTAATGGCCAGTTCGATTTCATTTAGTTTAACTTTGGTGGTATGTATAGTTACCGGAGGCACAGTGCGCATTGCATCGCTGCTATAAAAAATACACCGATAACACTTTGGAGCACTAAGATATTGAATTTGTTGCAAAGGCCGTATTTTAAACACACCTCGAACTTTTCCTATACACAGTACCCACAACCTGTCTCTTGCACACCGCAAATTACGGCAAATATTCCGCCGAAGTAAACTGTATTTGTGAATTACTACCTTTCGGGCAAATTTCTTGAAAAGTAATCGAAAGCGTTGTATGCGGGCATAGTTTCAATCGGTGTAGTCGTGTGCTGACAGCATATTAAAGTATGTAATTTATTGCAGTCACTACAACTTTTTATTCCAACTTCTGCAGTAATGCATAAGTCTGCTGTATATATTTATTAAATGTCACACGTCATTTTGATCAATTCTAATTCCATATTTAGATAAGGGTTCCGGTCTTTCACTGCGTCTGCACTCAAGTCGACGGCTTCGAGGAAGTCAAGGTTACGTGTTTAGTACATCAATATTTTCAATCATTCCTGCGTAAAATACCTTTGATTGCGTATGGTTTAACTATCTTTGTGGTCTGTCGTGCACGCATTCGGAAATTAAGTTAGACAGGTGATGAGTGAGAAGACACATTAATAGACGTGACCTGTAAGGAAGGCCTTCAGGCAACTGATCGAAAGAACTTAACGAAAAAGAAAAGAAGTAAGACAGATTACCTGTGTTCTCTAAACATTCATGAATGGAAAGAAACGAAAATGCCGTCTGTAAATGGCGGGCGCCTGACAACTATTAAAAGAGCTATACTCGGCCATGGAAGCAAACAACAAACAAGAAATATTTTTCGTATGTAGCGGGACACCTTCGCGTTGGGTGTTTTACACACGAGCGATCGGGATGGTTGTTCAAGATGGCCTATAGGCAAAGCGCAGGCCGGAACAAGAACACGCGAAGGCAGGAAACAAATTGCGCTGCGTTATGTTGCGTCTTATTATGTGTGTGTGGTTTCGTGCCTTCATATATCCTTGTTTGTGTGGGCGCAATACCTATGGGCCATCTTGAGTGCAATGACATAGAGGGATGTGGTGGTAACGGAAGGAAAAAAATTGTGGGGTTTTACGTGCCAACAACACTTTCTGATTATGAGGCACGCCGTAGTGGAGGACTCCGGAAATATCGACCACCTGGGGATGTTCAACCTGCACGTAAATCTAAGTACACGGGTGTTTTCGCATTTCGGCTTCATCGAAGTGCGGCCGCCATGGCCGGGATTCGATCCAGCGACCTCGTGTTCAGCTGCCCAACACCATAGCCACGGAGCAACCACGGTGGGTGTAACGGAAGGAACGGCGTTAATGTACAGTAGGGGCAACTTGCCACTGTGTAAACCATGAACGGTGATTGCACCTGAATAAATTGCAACGCACTTTACTTTGAGAACTGCCACACCGCAAATTCAGACAAAAGTCGCTAGAAATAGCTTGACTTTACATAGCTTGACTTGAAGTTCTTAGTGAGGATAGATGTGCAGATGGTGGTGGCAACGCAATTTTAGTAAAAGGCGACATTCAGGGCCCACCCCTACCCAACGATAACGACCGGCGTATATTCCCTTTATGTAGGCACAATGTACAGGCCACTGAATTACGGTCCGCAGCCATTACATATATTGTCACATTTCACGCATCGTCCCCTTAAAAAGGACAAGAACGTTGTCCTTTCGGGGGATTACAATATACCAGGTACAAAATCGGAATCGTGCGATGCTGGTGTTGTCGATAAAGAAAGCGCTGAGGCGATAGTTGATAAGGCTTTCAATAATGGCTGAAAGCAAATCATTCAGCAACCAACACGTGTCACATCGGCGAGCAACACAATTCCTGATCTAATGTTTCTCAGAGATAACATTCCTGTAGAATGCATATCATATGTTAATGACGGCATTTTGGACTACAAGACAACTAAACGTTGTCTATCACTGCCTTCGTCAGCGTGCTCAGAAAAATTTATCGCACGAATATATGATTGGAAAAATGCCGATGATGTGAGTATTCTTGACCTTTTTGATTATCACTACCCTTATTTTTATTGCCTTTTTCATGGTAGCTCTGTGACAGTAGATGACTTATGGGCTAAACTTAAAACCTGCGTATAGCAGTGTTTGTCATACATTGTAACCGTGATTAAAAGTAAGGTGCGTAAAGGAATCCCTTCGATTTCAAGAGATATAATAAATATGAAAGGCAAGATGTCAAGGCCGAGAAAACTTAAGAATAAGACACGACTTCCCTGCTACTGTGAAAATATTAGCAAAGCGGCGCATGGAGGTTGTGAGCAGCGATAAGGGCAAAACATTCGTACATGAACGTCATACTAAGCAACTTCATTAAGGCAGCTCCTCAAACATTTTGGAGATGTCAACGCGACCACACATAAACAGTAGAATATGCCCTCTAAGGATGCTTTCTAAAGAGCAAATCAATTAATTAGTATTTGAAATCCATTTTTACTCAGTACACCGGAACTTCACCAGATTTATGCCGTCGGCTGAGTGGAACCGGTAACATACTCGGTGATCTATTGCTAAAGGAATCTGGTATACTCTCACTGCTCTTTAATATCGACATTAAAATATCTTGCAGCCCAGATGGTATTCCAAATACCTTTATCAAGAGACACATAGAACGGGTCTCGAAATGCCGTTACACTGGAAGCAGAGCGCGCAAAGGACGATCCACAAAGACTAGACAGGAAAAGCGCTAACTTTCAACACAGCGCTTATTGCGGAACAGGGGCCCATACACGCAACTGATTCTGGTAAGGGAAAGAAGGACAAAAGCTTGACAATAAACGCCACATGCCGCCATGCCATGAATTCAAGCTCTGTAGATGATAATCGTCTCTAAGAGCAGAGTAATAAAGTGGGCAATATTTCCACACACGGTCATCTGGCGACCCATTGTAAAAAGCGTGTTGCACCACCACCTTGCCATCCTTTGCTCAGTAAGACGGTCATTTTGTATCAGCACCGCATTGACTACACAAGAGAAATCAAGGAAGCATCCGAGATTGCATGGGCAGGTGATCTATGCGTCAGGAGGCCATCTGTGGCATTATCATCTACAGAGCTTGAATTCATGGCATGACGGCATGTGGCGTTTTTTGTCAAGCTTTTGTCCTTCTTTCCCTTAGAATTATTTGCGTATATGGGCTCCTGTTCCGCAATAAACGCTGTGTTGAAAGTTAGCGCTTGTCCTGTCTAGTCTTTGTGGATCGTCCTTTGCGCGCTACTCTAAAAACAAAGAGAGTTCCGGGCACTCTTTTTGAGGGAGTAACTGCTTGTCCCATACTTCACTCTCTTTTCGAGACTAGATCGACCCTCTTTGCGAGATAGTAGAGCAACTCCTCCTGACAGAGTTTTGTTACTCCACCGCAAGGGAGTGCTAGTACTCTTCCGGAGAGTGCTAATACTCTCCCCACAGGGGTATTAGTGCTCCTCCAAACCGAGTACTTCTACTCCTCCAAGCCCAGTGTTTCTACTCCCCCAAACAGAGTGCTTGTACTCCAGAACAGAGTGCTAGTACTCTTCCCAATAGCGTGAAAGCACGATGTAGATCCACGGTCGCGTTAGAAGGGATTCGCAATACTTACATGTGGAGAATATTTAATACCTTCATAAGAAGCACCTGCCCTTTTGCTTGGTCAAAGGGATGTAATCTGTAGCCGCCGAGTTACTCACCTGAGACATTTTCTCTTAAAACGTAAAAAATCTTTATTGATCAGTCACAAGACAAACTGAATATTAATTTGAGAAACATACTGCCAAACACATAAAATGAGATTACAATGATGCCCATGAACTTTAGAACACATCTTGTCATAAATCATAAGTATCTTCTCTAATGTTTCATCAGTATTACAGGGCATAAATATGAGAATTTCCATCTTGGTGAGACATACTGTACTATAATTTTGTTAGAATTTAGTCAAATGGTTCCCCCAATATACCCACATGCTAGTTTTCTCGTCCAAATTGGATGTGAATCTATTTTCAGTCTTTGGCTTGCGCCCTCTTCACTATGTGGAGTCGTACTGGGCTGGCTCTTTGACATCCTTGTGTCCTTGCAGTTGCCTTCTTGCCTTATATAGGGCGGGTGCCTGAAAAATATCGTGCGTAAAACTCAGCACGAGGACATGGTGTAAAACAACATCAATACAGTCAAGGTAATGGCCCTAAAAGAAAGTCTTAGCTCTTAGTCTTCCTACTGAAATGGATGCGAAACATCTAAATGACTGCAACAGTCAACTGCTGAACTAACATAAATTTTATACTTAAACAAAAAGAAATAATTGAAAGTTCATGCTCGTTCAGCACCAATGTTAAAATACTCCTGCTAATAAACATAATATTGGTCATTGTCAGATGTCATAAGTATGTCATTAGTCTGTGTGTCGCAAACAGCACTTGTGACACATCCTAAGCACGTGCCCAGTGTGCCCCCGCACCATCTCTGGTTGTTCCACTGCTCAAGCCATATTTGAGGATCATATCCACCAACATAATGCTCAGTAGGGAAGAAAATATGTTCTTTCAGTTCAATGGATATGACTGCATGTGCCTATAAGAAAGGGCAACAAGACTTGTTATGGCAAGCTTGCCCACATTTCAATAATAACAAGAAAGTTCATTGTGGCCTTTGATCTGCCATTTTGATCTGCCATGCAGTAGCAAGATGCACACATTACGCTGGTAACGCCCAGAGGAAGGGTGATTTAGCTGTTCATATGACAACTCTGAAACGCCAACACATATTAGCAAATGCACAGGCATGTCCAAAAAAAGCAATAAGCGTATGCAAAGCGCCCCTGCAATTGTAATTCCACACAGCAGCCATAACATTCGATGCCGATGCGTAACCCGCTGCTTGCCGATTCACCGAGTTCGTAGACATAAGCACCTTTTCAGATTCGCACCGTGTTCAGAAGCCGCAACAGGAGACATAAAATCACGACATAAAATCGCACCATTTCAATCCATGAGCAAAAACAGTTCAGTCCTAGGGCTAAACACCATGAGAGCGATTTAGTGCGCAACGGCGACGAGCGACGGCTTCGAGCGGCAAAACGGGCCGTCGCTTGAACAGATCGCCCGGTTCTGGAAATCTAGAAATCGTCGCTCGTCTCCCGGAAGCGCTATGAACGACTAGCCAATAGCACTAAGCCGAACTGGATGTACATCGCTCAAATACTATCGATTCTCGCGCGGAACGAGCAAACGATTGAATTTTTGTCTGTGCAAAGATGAAAACCTACTGCAAGACTTTCGGAAATATTTTATGCTACTTTTTACAATATAATACATCAACTTAAGTTACTAAAGCATGCGTCACGCTATTTTCGACGCGTATTTCCACCCCTCATACCGGCAACACCGGGGACACGTCGCTCAATACCGTCGCTCGCGCAGAGTACGACTTGTAGGCGACGAGCGAACGTGACAGCCATCTCTATCACATCGCTTGTAGCCGTCGCGCGCAAGATTGCTTATATGGTGCTTGCACTTTATTCGGAACAAAACATCAATTCCTCATGCGTTTTCAGCAAGTTCATGATAACACGCCCAACTGACCTCTTGCAGCATGCAGCTGAGTGCCTGTGGCAAAGTTTCTAACCAACACTGGCGCTGCAAGTAACTTGAGAAGCCGGCGATTACTCATTGGCACGGAGCAAGAAATATTTAGGAGTGGAAACTCCGCTGTTTGCGGCGACCAGAAAAGGTCACAAGCCCGCGGTGCCGTTATCGTGCTGGCGGCGCCTGGCGGGCTAGAAAGAAATTACCGCCGTTGAGAGCGCGCCGGAGTGGCCGGAGCCGCCTGCCCGGGCGCTGCATTATTTTTTTTCGCGGCGGCTTCTACGACGCGCCGCATGGCGCCGCCACTTTATATGGCCCCGTCGGCGCGTACAACAATTCTGACTTTATCTGGTCGCCCGCGCTCGCTCGCGCTGACGGGAGTTTCACCTCCTATATGTCTTACTCCGTGCCCATGGGCGACACACCGTCAACCGCGCGGCTTATTTATAATGAAAGCATGCCGCCATTGAAATGACGCCTTCTGATATGTGCCTCCTTATTGCAACAGCGTTCCGTACACAGTAGACTGCCGAACTGAATAAATTCAAACACGCAAAACGCACGCTAAGCACGCTCCGCATAGATTCGGAATCATGGGTTGGTGAACAAGCCATTTTAAGCGCACTCTTGTTTCGCGTCTTATTGAACATACCATGGTTCTGGGAGCGTTTGCGGTTTTCAAAGCTCTTACGGATAGTGGCAAGTGATAAAATCGCGTGCAGTTATCGCGACGACAGGCTTTTTCGATTGACATCGAGAGACAGCGCGCTTGCCGACTCCGTTGTCGATCGCGTCACCAAAGCGCCGCGACGACTTCCTGGCGATAGCATGTCATATACGCAGAATGTGCACCTAAGTTAGAATTCACTTACCGTGGGGGATTTGTTATATCTAACGAATGACGAACGACTGTCGTGTTTTCGCGGCGGCGTGAGATGGCTGACACACTATATCCCTTGGATGGTCTTCGTTGCTGCTCGCTGGACGGATCACTTTTCTCCGGTGCTGTGCTGTTCCGCGATGTTAAGAGGGCGTGCCGTGGAGCAACTCCGAGTGAAAAAGTAGGGCGCTCGCTCCGCGTTCCTTTCCACTGTGGCTGCCTGTTCTCCTAGAAGCAAAACTGTGTGTTCGTTGCTCAGCGTACGTGAGTGACACATTGCCATGTTCGGAGCCAGCCTCCTACAGTTGAAGCAGAAGATTACGCTACGTTTTGTTCTCTATTGCCGCAAGAGTAGAACGGGCATTCTACTCTCTCTCTCAGAAGGACAGAGTGAAAAGCACATTTCACTCTCTCCTTGGTGACGGAGTGAACAATGCATTTCACTCCACTCGACATTTTGCGCGAGTAAAACAAAGCTTTGAAGTGCAAATCCGCCGCTTCACTCCTGCGATACCCTCCCTAGTTTTAAGAGTGTATGCTTCCAGTGTAACTATGTTTTACCAACCAGCCTAAGCCTCTACACTTCGAAATTCCTCTTACTTATTTTTAAAACATCTCTCGAATTATCTGACGTGGCGAAAGCCTGGAATACAGCAATGATTCTTCCGATTCTCAAATCGAGTGACGCAGCAAGCCCATAAAATTACAGACCAATTTGGCTAACTTTTACATCTTTCAACATTCTTGAACACATCATAGTAAACTATATCGTAACCTTTGTGGAAGATAATAACTTGCTTAACCACAACCAACACGCTTTCAGAAAAGGACTGTCGACCGTTATGCAACTTAAACAAACTGCGCATGATCTCACTCTAAAGATTGATAACCGAGGGCAGACTATTTTAAATCTATCGAAAGCCTTCAACCCGATCATCATCATCATCATCATCATCATCATCATCATCATCATCATCATCATCATCATCATCTTCTTCTTCTTCTTCTTCTTCTTCTTCTTCTTCTTCTTCTTCTTCTTCTTCTTCTTCTTCTTCATCATCATCCTATTTTATGTCCACTGCAGGACGAAAGTGTCTCCCTGCGATCTCCCATTACCTCTGTCCTGCAGCAACCGATTCCAAGTAGCGCCAGCGAATTTGCTAACTACATCGCCCAACCTACTATTCTGCCGTCCTCGACTACGCTTCCTTTCTCCTGGCACCCGTTTTGTAAGCCTAATGGTCCACCAGTTATCTAACGTATGCTTTATATGACCTGCTTAGCTCGACTGTCTTCTTTTAATGTCAATTTGAACTCGACCGGGTATCACATCCTAAACTCCAGGGCAAACTACAACACATTCTCGGATCTGGTAGCATAATAAACTGGATAAAATTTTACATTGCATATCGACAGCAAATCGTCCAAATCGAAAGTCAGTAATCGGCTTGGGTAAAGGTGCCATCCCGTATAATACAAGTGGCAGTGTTAGCACCAATTCTCTTTTTTACTGTAAATCAATGACAGAGAAAATAACATAAAATCAACGGTGTGCATATTTGGCGACTATTGCATTACATTGTAACGTGTCTTAAGAGAGGACTCGCGACGTATAATGAAGACAGCTCGCTCCCGAAAAACACGGCGGTGGGAACTGCCTGTCGAGTGGGCGGGGGTAGCACGCGTGCTTCTTCCTTCTCCTTCTTTCTGCCTCTTCTCTGCGGGTGGCATTTCTCCCCTCCCTCGAATAGAGAATCCGCTCGATGGTGTAGAAGCGGTGTAAGAAGAGTGGAGGGGGGGGGGGTGAAGAAACATGGACTCGTGCAAAGAATACAGCGACCGCGACAGAAAAGCCACACGTATACAGCAGTGGCCAAGCGTGATGTGGAGAGTCTCAAGAAACAGAGAATTAACAACATTAGGGGCAAATATGAGCACAAATATAAAAAAATGGATAAATGAAGAGAGAAATACTCACGATTGCGCATCATATGGCTTCATGCGTACGACGTGAACGATGTCACCGCGAAGCTGTTGTCGGCGCCGTCTTTGAGCCGCACTGTCCGGAACGACCTCGTAGTTAAAGTCACTAATGCGGCGCATACCACTGTATGGGCCGAAATACCGGCCGAGTAACTTTTCACTAAGGCCACGGCGGCGAACGGGAGTCAGCACCCACACTTGGTCGCTGTGTTTGGAGAAGACTTGTCTGTGGCGGATGTTATAACGCCGTGCTTCTGCGTGCTGCTGCTGACCGATGGGCAGCCGCGAAAGCTGGCGAGCTTCCTCAGCGAGCTGGGCAAATTCTTCGGCGTCAGTAGTTCCGTGGTCTTTACGCTGAATCATAGCGTCCAGGATGGCCTGAAGTGTAAAGCGCCTTATTTTTTGTACGGCGCTATTATACGCGAAGATCACGTAAGGCAAGATATGATCCCATGTTTTGTGCTGGACGTCAATGTACATAGAGATCATACCCGTGATGGTCCTGTTTATTCGCTCCGTAAGTCTGTTGGACTGCAGATGGCAAGCAGTCCTCTTTCGAGGCCTAGTGTTGCTCAGTTGAAACATTTTTTCCATGACCTGTGCTCTGAACGCCGTCCCTCTGTCTGTGATTACAGTGGACGGGGCTCCATAGTGCAATACAATGTGGCACATGAAGAACTGCGCTACCTCAGAAGCCGTGGCTCCTCGGAGCGCCTCTGTCTCGGCATAGCGGGTTAAATAGTCAGTCGCGACAATGACCCACACGCTGCCGTCAGTTTACGGCGGAAAAGGCCCAAGAATGTTCAAGGCGACTTGGTCGAATGACTCAGGAGGTGGTTCTATGGGAGCAATAACTCGGCGGGCTTCATGGGCGGTCACTTTCGCCGCTCACCTTTCCGGCAGCATTTAACATACTGTTTGACGCTTGCCGAAAGCGCAGGCTAGTAATAAATCTCGCGTACTCTAGAAAGCGTTCGTGAGGAGCCTAAGTGACCAAATGTGGGCTCGTCATGGCAAGCGAAAAGAATGTCTTTCCGCAAGTTTTTTGGAACCACCAGGAGGTAGGCTCGGTCATTCGAACGGGCATTTTTCTTGTAAAGCACGTTGTCGCGTAGACAGAAGGACTTCAATACACGACCTAGATGGCCTGGAATTGTTGTTGGTTGGTCCTATAAGTGGTCGATGATAGGTCAAATTTCAGCGTCGTCACACTGTTGTCTCATGTAGTCGGATGTAGTAATGGCGCCCAGGAAGCCGCCATCGTTCTCTGACTCTCGACTGACAGATTCGGCAGGTGTACGCGACAACGTGTCGCTGTCTTCGTGCTTGTTTGTGGCCAGACTTGTACACGTTGGTGGCGTCACATCCCTGTAGCCGCAAGCTCCACCATGCCAGTCGTCCTGAAGGATCGCGTATGTTTGCCAACCAACATAAACCGGGTGGTCTGTCACCACTTTGAAGTACACACGCTGGTGGTGTTAACTGCGCTTGCACGTTCTTATCAGGGCGGTGGCGAAGAGAATGAGGGGCACGTGGCGTAATAAATATGCAGCTGCATGCAATGCAATACTCAAATGTCCTAGTGCATCATTGTTCCTGAAGCCACAGGAAAAACTGCACTACTGAATAAACCAAGCTCTGGACAATGATCTCACTCCGTACTCCAAATTAACGCAAATATACCCGAATGCGTAAATTCCATGTTCAGTACATCGCATATCTTATTCCCAGGAAACCCATTTGGCATGACATTTGGCATGACATGACTCGACCAAGATGTGTGTTTCGCTGTAGGTAGCATTCTAAAGCACTCGCAGAAAATAATTTACGCCTTTGTGTTCAAATTCCATTGAGGCGAAATTGAATAAATCGTTTACAATTCAGCAGCAGATCTCACGGCGAATCTTGTCGATTTCAAAAGCAGTTAACTTTATTTACACAATTTCAACTATTTTAGGCTTAATAGCGCAGCTAGAAAAAGAAACTTTGGCCTCGTGATTTGTATTGATTATTGCATGCTGTATCATATGCGGTTCTCTCTGAGTAGGTAAATGCGCCTACATCTTCCTACTTTTGTATAGTTTTTATCGATTGAAACGTAATGATTGCACCACGTGAAAACCGGTGATTCTTGCGCCACCTGTGAGCGCTGGATGATTCCTGCGGCGGCAAAAATGCAGTCACAATGCATAGCAAGGGCTCTTGCTTTAATGTGACTTGAAATGAATCAAGGGAGGGGGGCCTAAAGGGCAGGAATGCGAGCTAGTTCGTACGAATACGTGGGCTAAAGACAGCGCAAAATAAACACGGAGAAACAGCGCTCATCCTGTGTTCCTCCTATGTCTGTGTTTATTACTACGCTGTTTTTCAAGCGAGTTCGCGTCCCCCAGTCATCACCAGTGGCACCAAAAAGAGAAAAAGAAAAGAAAGAGGCTGGCAGCCACGCACTTCCAGTGTCGTGTTTCAATTGCCAAGTACCGTGCATCAGGAAAAGTGAATATAAACCGAAGGTGGCCCGGAAAAAAGTGGATTTTGGAGGATGAGATACTCGGGTTAATAATTATATCATGGGCGGCTGTTCTGTCTCCTGAGTGCTGCGTGGTTAGATGCCACTTAGCTCAACGATAACTTCTACGCAAGCTGAACAGTTTTAGCTTTCGCAGATGTCACCGCAATCAATTCACCTCTTTGCACTCGTACTTGTACTGCTGCAGCACCCGCCGTGGTTACTTAGTGGCTATGGTGTTGGGCTGCTGAGCATGAGGTCGCGGGATCGTATCCCGGCCATGGCGGCCGCATTTCGATGGGAGCCAAATGCGAAAACACCCGTGTACTTAGATTGAGGTGCACGTTAAAGAACCCCAGGTGGTCAAAATTTCCGGAGTGCGTCACTACAGCGTGCCTCATAACCAGGTTAGTGGTTTTGGCACGGACAACCGAATAATTAATTGTACTGCCGCAGCAGAACTTTTTCCACCCTTAGGCACATAAATTGTTGCGAAAATGGCCACAGTAGTATGATCCACTCTTGAGCTAAACCTAATGCACATCACAGGAGATCATCATTTATTAATACACCTTTCTTGTAGTTGTTTTCACGAGCACAAAGTAACATATATCTAGAATCAGAAATAGCCGCTACAATGTTATTAAACGAGCTTTGAGGTGAAAGAATGCAGTTTCTTATGTTATCTGTTGTATAGGACCCGCCTTATTTACACTTTATATTCATTGATTTATTTATTCATTCAAATAAATTTATTGAGCACCCTGCGATTTGGTGGGGTGTCCCTGGACCCCGCCTAGATTTCGACGAAGGGTTGTTGGCCCTTGGTGGCTTCCTGGGCTCGCTTGACGGCCCAGTGTTGGTGCTGCAGGTCCGAGCTCAGCGCCGCAGTCTCCCAGCACGCGCGGAGGCTGTCGCTGTTTGAGGCTGCATCACCGTTATGCTGTATTATAACCGTACCTTCCCATAGCATATGCTCCCGGGTGGCTATAGAGTCGCAATATCTGCACTTGTCAGTCTTGTATAAAGCTGGGTGTATTAGGTGCATGATAGCTGGACTCGGATAGGATCTGGTATATAACTGCCGCCATTCGACAAACAGATTTTTGAAGAATTTTGGTTGTGGCGGCGGGAATGTGCGTCTCTGCAATCTATTGTGTTGTGGAATTTCGTGAAATCTGGTCGTTCGATCTTCCCACTCCTACTCGTCGGAAGTAGGTGAGGCAGGGCTAACGGAGGCTCGGTCCGTAAGCTCTCGGGCCATGCGGTCCGCCGCCTCATTGCTACTGTCTGGTATTGTGTGAGCGGCTGTCCAGATGAGATGGACACTTTTGTCGTGGTTATTAGCTAATTTCAGGAGTCGTAGCGCCTCTGGGGACATTCGACCATTAGTGAAGTTTCGTATCGCCGTCTGGGAATCACTGATGATTATGCCCGCTTGTGTTTGTGAAATGGCTAACGCGATAGCTATTTTCTCTGCGGTTTCTGCGTGTAGCGTGTTGGCTGTAGCGTTCATCCTGCAATTTCTCGCGTAATTTATCACCACTACTGTGTAGGTGCGCTTCAGTCTGTACCTAGCTGAGTCTACAAATGCGGTGTCCTTGCGGTTACCGAATTTCTTCTGCATATGCATGCTCTGCTTTCTCGTCTACCCTGATGGTGGACGGGATGCATATTCTTGGGTATTGGATGTACGGTTACCATGTCTATGATGTGTCTGGGCATATCTACTTTCACGTCATGTTGGGCAAGATACCCTATACCTAGGCTCACTCTTTGGGTGAGCGATGGCAACGATGGACAGATTAAAAACACATTACAACGTGCAATAGAAGCAGTTGAGCAATACCTAACAGGAACCGGACTGGCGTGTTCGGCAGAGAAATTTGAGCTCCTCATTCATGTACCACCGCCACATGGCCGAAAACCACGCTACTACGAGGAAAGAAACCAATCCGGGAATTCACCTAAATACGGCAGATGGTATGCCGATACCCAAGGTTGACAAGTTCAGAATATTTGGCCTCATGATTGAAAATAACGACTACAGTGGAGAGACCATACGAAAATTAGACAATAAAACATCTAAAACCATGCGGCTACTTAAACGAATCGCCAACAGACACAGTGGAATGAAAGAAGGCAGCCTGCTTAGACTAGTCCAAGCGTTCGTACTAAGCAGAATAGTATACATCGCATCGTACCTACGATGGTACTCGTCAGAAAAATACAAATTAGGCTGCTTAATTAGGAAAATCTATAAGTGATCAATCGTACTCTCCATCCCCACCAGCAAAGATGGACTACTGCAGTTAGGACTCCACAATACAGTGGATTAGCTAATCGGCAAAACACATAGCATAATACGAATGTCTGTCCGAAACTAAAACATGTAGGCGAGTATTGGATACTTCATCTTGAAGAAATATTATTCATTCACATTGTCGTACACGATGCCAAGTGCCTTGCTCTGTACTTTGGCGTTAAATTTCCACTTGCATGCTTTAAAATACGTTATCGCTATATGCCTATTTGAACGGTCATTTGTTTCGTGTTCAGGCATGTTAAGAGCTTTCATTTTTTAGCAAGCAAAAATCAATTTTATACACTCGGAATGTACAGCCACTTCTCGCGAAGTATCACGCCCCATCGATATAGGCGTTATGATGCGAGCCACTCGAGGGTCAATAAACACAATGCGGTCGTTACCTTTATTTGTTTCCAGCCACTGGTCAAGCTTACCGCCTTATATTTTCCGAGCACGCGGTTGTGGCTGTCCGACCTTAGAAACTCATAAAAGCGTGTTGCTCCGGCGTAGCGAATGTGAGCTGGGCATGCCACTGGTCGTCAGTGCCTTATATTACTGACCAACTCCAAGGTATGTTGTCGTCCATTATGATTGCAGAGATATGTGGTGATTGTGAGAATATCCGAGCTTAAACCATCAAATTGCTTAATTCAGATATCTGCCTAAACTGGGGTTGCACCTGCTGCAACGAATGAAAAAGCTTTCGAAGAATAGCGGATCATACGTATGCCTAATACTAAAAGTAGCAGATATTAAATGTAGATGACTTCTCGGCGGACTCCTGTAAATTTACCATCAGCGCAAAGAATCCACCAACTCTTTCGCGCAGATGGAAAAGGAAGGCGTTAAATTCATATCACAGGTTCGGACATTCGTCTATATTGAACAGCTTGAGGAAATATATGAGGAAATAGTAGGTTAGATTCTTTGGCGATATTAGGGTATTCTTGTACTGTTTAGCAGAACGTACGGCCACAGTTCTACCAGTTCGTTACAGTAGCCTTTGATAAATGATGCTTTCCAGTTTGTATTGCGAATGAATGTGCGCACACATATACACCACGAAAGTGCAGAAATAGGAGATGTTCAATATCTGAAATGTATATAAAATGTCCTACAGAATTGTATTGCTCAAGGCAGTGTGTACGCACTATTGATAAAACATAGAGCGGAATTTTGAGTTCGAGCTTTTTCAGCGTAAGGGAAGCACATAATGAAATAAATGTTCGCAACCGTCTGCTTTTTGAGCATGTTTTTCGTACGCATGTAAGCTATTTTAATTATGGAAGCGATTTTCGCGCTTTCGTGCGATAGCTTCCAGTAATAAAATAAATAAAATAAATCAACAAAGGTGAAAGTCGCAGATATACTTTAACGTGAACATTCTCACAGAATTTTATGCTAGTAAACTTCGACCAATTCTCTTCTTAGGTCAGAAAGCAGATTAGCCAGATTCAATGTCCCTACTTGGCAGATGGTATACATTTTCTGCAGACGACTCCACTTTTGCAACACAAAATTATATTCGCTTCGAAGCCAATAGTGGTGCAAATACATGCAAAGTTCCTTTTGAGAAAAGCACATTATGTTGGACTGTATCATTCGCCCTCAGTAATGCATTTCTTCTAGCTGATGTTGATGCTAATAATGCGTGCTTATTAACTAGACTATGTAGCTAAGGGGAACTAACGTTAAAGAATTTAGAACACTCTTTCTCTACGCGGCTAGCGAGCGAACTTTTTGTTGGGGGAAAAAAAAGTTCTATGAGAAGTGCTATCACGCATCTGAGATATTTAAAGCGTGACACTCTTAAAAATATATCGCTTTGATATTAAATCTATAAAACAGAGTTTAAGCAGATAATATGACCGCTCGTCAGCTTGATTATGCAGTACCCCTCTGATGCTTTGAAAGCACTCTGATTCGCCCTCGTTTTTCGCAATTGTATCAGAAGGTACATTAGTGGGAATTGTCTTTAAAGGAAAACAGGTACCAACAAAAGTTATTCTCTTTTCTCCATCACTTACGAACCGGTTAGCAATGATGTTTCTTGTATTTGTAGCAACGTAATGTGTATTCATGTCGAATTGACCTTTTCTTCATATCTGTTTGCAAACATCTTTTGCACTTCTGAAGACAGCTACAATAAAGCAATTTTTCGACCAAGGTATTTCAAAAGACCGCAGGGAACTACTCCTCTCAAGACTCCCAGAACAATGGCGATATCGGGAAAGAAATGTGTGCTCGAATGGACCTCGTTGACAAGAAACTTATTGAGCAGGGAAAGAAGATGATCACTCAGTAACGCTTGCTCATGTGAAAAAAAAATGTGCGTCTAATCGTACCACGTACCAGAATAGATGAACTTTCATGCATTTCTAAATGTGCGATTTTTTTACATTCTGATTATTCATTATAGGTAAGCATCATTAAGACGACCTAAACTCGGGCCAATAGACTCACTGTTGTTTTATCTGTGCTGTTTTTTTTTCTTTAAATGAAGCTCGTGGAAAGCGTACTTTATTGTAATAGGACTAGTAAGACAAAGATCCCATCCTCCGCGGATCAGCCGTATTTCCATGGTGTGCCAGAAAATTATAGCAAAGTGGCTTAAAGAATTAATGGCGCAATACGCGGTTAGGATATACGCTTAGTTTTCCTTAATCAATCCTTATCTGCAACTAAAATAACCTCTGTGTGTAATTATCTGGCTAATCAGAGAAAGAAATCAGCGGCCAAGCACTCCGTAGAGATGGTTAACCAGCGAAGTTGGAAAAGGAGACGCCAATGTTTATCACTGGATTAATCGCGACGGTTCAGTAAACGACAGCTTGGTAGGCTGCTGGATAACCGGTACGCAGTTGTTCCTTGCACTTGGTTTCACGAGACTGTTCTTGTGACGGGGCTGCAGCACTGGCACGGCTCATACAAGCTCATTCCCGGTTCTACTCGCGGCCTGGTTCATCGAAAGCTGCCTGCTCCTCTAGAGGACGTATGACGCGTAGCCTACCCGTTTCGGAGCCGGAGAGAAACTTCTGCGCGCGCGCTCAGTTGCGACGGAGAGCAACGATATCACCACTGGCGCAATCATTCGTGCGCCTCCCTTTTCCTTTTTCGCACTTGTGCATTGCGTTGCGCCGGAGGAGTTTCCGGCGTACCGGCGACAGACGAAGGCACGGACTAATCGGCTAGGCATATGCAGCTTCGCTGTAATAAGTAAGCTACACTTAAATTTTTCAGTGAAGGACCTAGGTTCCAAAGTTCAAGCAGTCAATTCGCCTTAAAACATCCCATTCAGTCGTTTTCGCAACGACACCAGCAGTACCCAGCATGAGTTAAATTGTCGCTCATTGCCTGGCTTTCGCAACTAGCTATAACTGAAAAGCTGGAAACTTTTCAGTTGGCTTCCGCCGATCGCGAGCTGCATAGTCCGCGGGCCGATTGCTATACTACTCAATGACTCGGTGCTTGCGATCAAATCACTTTGTTGCCACTGGTGTCCAGATGCGTGAGCATGCAATCATGCGCCATTTGTTGTGCTTCGTATACCACAAGTAAAGCAAAACAAGTAATAATTACGCATGGCAATGCGCACTGACAACAAGTGAATGGGATATCTTAGGACGAAGTAGTGCCTTTTAGATCAAGAGCCTTCCCTCATATTGTAAATAAAATAAACATTACCCAGATATTACGCGGCGCGGGATCGAATCCCGGCCACGGCGGCCGCATTTCGATGGGGGCGAAATGCGAAAACACCCGTGTGCTTAGATTTAGGTGCACGTTAAAGAACCCCAGGTAGTCAAAATTTCCGGAGTCCTCCACTACGGCGTGCCTCATAATCAGAAAGTGATTTTGGCACGCAAAACCCCAAATAATATTATATTACGTGAGTGGAGGTATAAACTTGAAAAGCTAGCCTTAACAGGCCACCTTGGAGCGAATTGCACACGCTTCGGATACGAGGGTCTGTTTAATCGCACGTATTCGCTGCTCCGAAACAGTGAACAGCTCACCAGAGAAATAGTAGGAGCTGCAGAAATTAGGAACAGGAATTCTGTCAGTGGCCCGACAGTCTCCGTATCGGAGAAACAAATGTTGATCTTGTCGCGGTTGACGCCGGTGTCAGTTCAACGTGCTGGGCTGATTTTGTCGTGTCTTCGTTCTCCCTTCATTGTGTGCAGTGATATAAATAAATAAATAAATATATATATATATATATATATATATATATATATATATATATATATATATATATATATATATCAGCTCTCGTGCAATGAACACTCAGTTGTGCCGTCTGTTTCTTTCGTAGTCCATGTGCTTCTGTGCTACTGTGTAAATAATGTCACAGCAACGAGCTCACCCGTCTGTCCTTTTCAATATCCTGCCTGTTCTCTTTAACAGGCATGGACACAATGCATATCTAACAACGTATGCTAGTGCATGAGCTTTCTTGGTCTTAGAAAGCAACCAAATCCTCAGACCACCTTTTATTTGCATGGGTAATGACAAGATTTTGTTTCATTGCGATAGCAATTATATGGACACTCCAGCCGCATTTCTTCCATCGCCATGAGGTTCCACATAAATGAAAGGGTGTGAGGGTGAGCCGGCGAATGCGGTTTAATCTCGCGTGCGTGAACTAGAAACGCTCACGGCTCCTGCCACGATTCTGAACACCAGCGTTTTCACAGACATTTCCCGCTGTCATAGAGCGATGTGTGTTCAGGTCTACCTCTGTGCGCGTGACACCGTGCTGGTTCACTTAGTCAAAACACGTTGACGGGCTAGTTTGTTTGAAGCCACGACAGAATGTCTAAGCGCGACTGAAGAAGGACGTAGACACAAACAGAGAGCGCTATCCCCGTGTGTCTGTTTCTTTCGACGTCCTCGTGGGGTCACGCTTACTTATTCTATCATTGTTCGTTTAGTTAGTAAGCGGATGTTTACAAGTTTATACGACCGATAAAGCTACTATCCTTACTTCGAACAACTATATACTAACTAGTTCTCAGAATCGGTGCTTCACCTTGCTGGCAAAACTGAGAATGTTATTATTTACAGAATAAAAGAATTCCCAATTTCTAGCCATTCCTCCTATCCGGTTTCGTAATATGTTTGGCACTATGATAAGATATTTTCACGATTCTGGAATCAATTTTCCAAAAGGCTAGCAGATCCGAGCTAATACCATTATATTTACGAGTCGTGAAGAACACAACCAAATACTGCAACTGCATACTTCTTACTACTGGGGTCTCTAAATGTGAATACGCTATTTATTTATTTGTTGATGCCTAAATTATAAATATACAGATAAATAAATAGTGTTCGCGACCCACGAGAAAAAAACATTGAGTAACATTTGTAACTGCTTTACCTTTTAACGCTTGTCCTGTTTGTAAATACAGCATTCATGGAACAAATCAATTCTCTTGTCTGTTGCAATTCATTACAATTATTTTGTTCGTAAAGAATCAAGAAATACTGTCACAATCAGCCCATAAAGAATATTTTTTTTACAATTCTCGAATTTTCGATACAGCTTTAGAAGTCACTCCTGTACCACGTCTGCTTATTTTATCAAATCAGTGACAGTAGTTTCTTTGTCTAATTGCTATTGTAAGCTCTTGGTGCAAACATGTACTGTTTGCTTGCCCACAAGCTCGACTCAGTAAAAATTATTTGCCTTCAACTTTACTTCACAATTATTCTGCTTTTCACTACACAATATAGAGTAATGCAATTTGAAGCTCCAAAGTTGTAGAACTGTCCAAGGACTTGATCACCGGATTATATATTGGTAATAAAGTTGAAAATACAGCAAGTGGTTGGAAACAAAAGTTTAGTATGGTAGACTTACGTTATCGATTAAATAAAAAAAATAGGCAACAAAGTCTACTGAAGCAGCGCTGAAAATTTTTTTAACACTTTAATAACAAAACACGATCTACGACACAAATTGTTGCCGTAGCTACAGTGCATATGTCAGACCAGTGTTCAAGAACATTAGCAAGCTAAAACTACAAGGAAGCTTATTTATGAAAAAGCACTAAGGGTCAGGCTAGCTCGAGAAGTAAAAAAGGAGGAGGCCAGAAAGCAAAGTAGAAGCTGTCAAGTCTGGCATATTTTGACTCCGTTTGCCACTGTTTGCGGGAAAAGCTCGATGTGGGTGGAAGAAAATGAGGCGAAAGTTTTATGTGAAAAATTTCACGTCCAAACCACAACTTTCGTGGGTGACCATAACGTCACGGCTTTATAAGTATTCTCAAGTCTTTTAGACCCAACAGGGTTCAAGTTGCAATGGCGGACGGAGTCTTTCGCTGCTTTATAACGTGGTGTTAATCACACACACACACACACACACACGCACACACACACACACACACACGCACGCGCATATATATATATATATATATATATATATATATATATATATATATGGCGTTGGCGCCCATGTTGCCCTTATGAGTCTTGTCGGTCTTATCGAGCCTCCATTTACGACATCAGCCTTTTTCGGAATTTAAGAAATGTAATTGACCAATAAATATTACCTCACTAGATTTCTTTGGTGTGTCTTCAATTTTATGTTCAGGCCAACTCTGGTTTAGTGTGTATTGCCCTCCACCGCAGGTGACCACCGCACGGATGTGGCGATCCTGTTTTCAGATATCTACAAGGCAAAATTAAAAAAAAATACGGCACAATTCATCTGGCAAAGACTATAGACGGTAATGCGATCAGCATTAAGGCTACGCAGCAACACGCTGTATTTATCAAGAGAGGTTTGTTTAATGTCTGTGGTGGTCATTCTGAGACTTCCGTTGTTTCAGGTATATCCGACATACACCGCTTCCGATATCGAGCCACTTTGCTATGATTGACGCAAAAGTTGTGTTATACGGAAAGCTGAAAACCAGAAAACCGGAACACGCATTTGCTAGTGCTCCTCCCCTGGCTAGATTCCATTACGCACTCGTAGGTGCCATGTAAGCGGGTTCTTAGTGCCTCTCTTTAGAATTAGCGCTTTTACAGTGACTTCTGTTCAGCTAAGTAGCGCAGATTTTAGTTCTCTTTGTTCGCACGAGTGATTATACCACGCTTATGGTAACTGTGTCTGCTACTTGGATGTCTTCATCGCGTTATGCTCGTGCCATGGTTGACGCTGTCAGTGCACGAGCAATCATCATCTTCATTCGTGTTGCCAACAGCACCGGTCTCATAGCGCCGTCGATGATATGGAGACGAAGCCACGTCGTCGTTTTGGCGCGATGGCGTCGCTGTCAGTGTTGAGGCCACTGTTATTGAACTAGCAATCGCTCCTATGCGTGGCACGCAAACCTATTGCTTGCAGTTGGAATATTGAACTTAGCGTCTCATTCTCACACTCGTATTCACAAATAAATTCAAAATCTAAATTCATAACTGTACCATGGCTCTGAAAGTTGCGCATGCAGCTGCGTCTCAGTCTAGAAGGAAAAGCACGCCGCACTTCACATTCGATCTCTGGTCACTCCTACGGTGAAGAGTTGCTTGACAAACACACGTCCGCTCGAGTGCATTCGAGCAGAAGCTGAGAGAACGTGCTTAGAAAGTCTTCGCTCAGAAAGCGCCCTGGCATGTCATTGAAGCGTATCATCGCTTTGAAATCGGAGGAATTGGAGGAGGAGCGTTCTAGCATACCTAGGCAAGTTGTTTTCTTCGTGATTTGATAAGGTGTTTGTTCCATATATATTTTTCTTCAATTCTATTCACTGTTTATAGCCGCTCCAGTGATGGCATACACATTTATGTATGGGATTCGTTTCGTCATATCTAGTTATTGATTTTAAGGAGAAACCCACATACAATAAACGACAGGCGAATCGTTTACTGAGCTCAAACAGAGCAAATAATGTTCACCCGAGACAGCAGTTTCTCAACGTATGACCATTGAAAAAGCGCTACAACGTTAGAGAGAATAATTGACATGCCGTGACTTGTCACCAATTATGAAGGAATAGCTTTCGCTTCGCCGCAATGTCAGCAGCGCATCAAGTACCTCGCGCATTTCATTTAAGCCTGTGATTTATGGTGAATGAAAATACACATCACCGACCGACAAAAAACGAAATACAGTTAAACTTTAATTAATGTATAATTCATTAATTCAAGATACCTTAAAGGCCATATGGGGACATTGTGTAAGGGCGCTATAAAATATGAAATATAAATATATCAAAGGCATAAAATAAAATTAAGAGTAAGCAGACTTCTAAATTCTGGTACAAAAGATACGTCCCAATGCAGGGCTCGTCAACATTACTACAGAGATCAAAACATGAAAAAGGAAAAACTTAAGCGATAAAATGCCACCAAGGTACACTTCAAGGAAAGAAAAACACGAGTAAACATTAACGTAAGGCACTAGTACTAGTAAGTACAATACAGAAAAAATTAACACATCAAGGAGTACAATGCTTCAAGGGATATTTCCGGAGAACGACGCAAAAAGCCATATATACGGGGCATACAAGTCAACACGTGACGCAGCATAAAATACCGATTGGTAATAGCGAGATGGCAATGCATCAATAGAAATAAAAACATTGCAAGAAGTTCGAAACTCATCGCCAAGTGCAAGAAACAAGGAAAAGTGATTTCTAAGTGCTAATATGAAAGATGCTCGTGTTAGAGATGACCAAATTATTCTTGATCTGACTCGGAAGCAGTGTTATCAGGAAGATAGTTCCACAAGTGAATGGCCGTAGGGAGTGCGGAAAATTTAAAAGCATGTGTCGGTACCATACATGCGCACTAAACTTAATGGTTATTTATTCGGCGAGACGTGTTTTAGGCGATCTGGATATGCAGTGTATATTGTGTGGCATTATAAACATATTTGAGAAACAAGGATAACAGAGCAATATTACGGCGAAGAACAAAATGCTATAGGAAATGATCGATTTTCATTTGCGTTATGCCGGAGTGGTGGCTATAATTACGTGAGAGGAAACGGGTAGCTCGGTTCTGGACTGATTCAAGCATGTCGATGAAGTAGGTAGGATGTGGACCCCAAACGGATGATGCATATTCGAGCTGTGGACGAACAAATGTCCGATAGGTTGATTTGCGGATGCTGGAAGGGGAATTACAGAGATTACGACGTAGGTAACCTAATGACCTTGACACTTTTGCGCAGATGGCTGCAATGTGGTCTGTCGAGGAGAGGTTTTCGGTTAGGTGAACACCCAAATATCTATATAGTACTGCATGTAAAAATTCTTTATTGTTGACTTTGTATGAGAAATGTGAGTTGTCCGGCATACGACTAAAAGAAATTACGTGACATTTTGATACATTTACACCCATTAACCCGGCGTTACACCAATAATTAATTAGGCTAAGATCATTTCCAAGAGCCAGGTGGTCGTCAGTACTGTTAATTGATCTGTAATAATGCAGTCATCAGCGAAAATACGCAAGCGAGAAGAAACATTAAGTGGCAAATCATTTATGTAACTTAGGAAGAGTAAAGGGTCCAGAACGCTTTCCTGAGGCGCCCCAGAAGTAACACAAGAAGGAGACGAAGCAATATTTTTAACCACTGTGAACTGTTAACGATTAGAAAGGAAATTACGAAGCCATGTTAGAGTGAAGGGGTAAACGCGAAGTGCAGTTAATTTTGCAATAAGGCGACAATGGGCTACACGATCAAAAGTCAAGGAAAAGTCAAGGAAAATGCAATCGGTCTGCTGGTGATTGCTCATGTTATGGTGAAGGTCAGGCGTGAATGCAAGTAACTGTGTCTCACATGATGATTCTCTCCTGAAAGCACGTTGATGGTGAAAAAAGAAATTATTAGCTCTAGGTGATTATAAATATAAGAACCGATTATATGTTCGAGCATCTTGCAGCAAATGCAGGTCAACGAAATTGGACGATAATTTTCCGGGGAGTTTTTATTCCCAGTTTTAAATACGGGTAAGGTTTTGGCCATTTTCCAGTCATTGCGCAGCTGTCCCGACGACAAAGACTGCTTCAATGTATGATACCCAATGTTACTGGATATAGAAATGGTATTTTTTAATATCTTAGAACTAATGCTATCAATACCAGATGAAGTAGATAACTTGGGATTATTAATAAGACATGCAATTATCTCCACCGAGATTTCAATACTTTCCATGAATTTCCAGTCATAATCAGCAACATCAGATACATTGGTATGACCCTCGCGGCTGAAAATTGAGGAAAAAACGTATTAAAAGCAGAGGGGCATTCTTTGTCAGAGAGAGGAGTATTTGTCTCACTATGTAAAGCTATCCGGTTACAGTCCCGGTTAGGTAATATAACTGGCCAAAACATTTTCGGATTCGAATGTAAGAGAGCAGATAAATCTGCGGAGAAATATTTATTTTTAGCTGCAGCTAAGGCAGAAGAGTTCGTTTCTAAGCAAAGCCTGTACCTTTTTCAAGAAGGAGCATTATTGATGAGTTTAACGGTATTGTACAGACGTTTCTTTTTATTCCTGAGCTTACGTAGGGCATTATTAAACCAAGGATTAGATTTGCCATTTGCTACGAGATCAACTGGATATATATGTTAACTAGAGCAGACACATTATTCTTGAAATATACCCATCTATCTTCCACCGAGCGATAATGAAAACAAGAAAGCAGCGTCCGGTTGAAAAATACTTCAAGTTCATCGTTGATTTTAGAGTAGTTTGCTTTGTTATAATCGCGTGTTATTTGCTTTGAGATCCCTCAAAATCGTAGTGGAACACTCATTGTTACCTGATGTAGATCATGTTCGCTACAGCCGTTCAGATGAACTATGGATTCAATCGTTTCGGGAGTATAAAGTCTAGAATGGTAATACCACGGGTTGGTTTATTAACGACCTGGAACAGGTTAATATCTAAAGTTAAGTTAAGAAAATCCACTGATATTAGACAAGATCATGCTAGATTATGCCATTTCACGAGCGGAAAGTTAAAATTAAAGAATGAATAAACAGATTGCGCTAGACAGAGCTGGAGGGCCGTGGTTATGCTATTGCGTAGTTCTATAACGAAAGAAGTGCTGTAGTGCGGCGAAAGGCAACTAGCACCTACCAGTAGTTTGGTCGTATTTATTATTAGTTCAACCCACACAATTTCAAGAGATGAGTTCGAGTCGATAATAAGTGAAGGTAATGATTTTCTAACACCGAGAAGAACGCCATCGCCTGTCTTGCTAGTTCGATCTTTGCGTTAAATATTAAAAGAATGGTTATCAGGAAGAATTTCATCGTCTGTAATGTCAGGATTAAGCCAAGTTTCAGTAAGAAGAAGATTATTAGATTCGTTATTGTCAAGGAGAGAGCAGCCTAATTCGCGCTTGGGCATGAAGCTTCCTATGTTTGCGTAAGATAGTGTCCACAAAGACCCAGTGATAGGTAGCTTTGGCTGTGGAAGAGCCCGTGGGCAAGTGCTTATGCCTAGCTATCTTTGCGACATGACAACGGTATCAGTGATTTTGTCGTACGTGTAAGTCTGCTTGTTTATAAGCAGCCGATCTACTGATAGTTTAAAAGGCACTTTTTGAGGTTTCACGAAGTCACGCAGCTTCCTTATAGCTTGCGACCACTCACTAAATAATGACAAAATTTCATCCAGCAAACTTGAATTCTTTATTCCTCAGTGGTTGCAAGGCCCTAATATAAAATGTGCTGATTTGACAAATTATATTCATCGTCCGTCGTAATTCGTGACAGAAGTGGACGAGACCTGTTGTCATGGCGTAGCGGCTATGTCGTTGCGCTACTAAGCTCGAGGGCACACGATCCACTCCCGGCCTCGGCGGCCGCATTACCATGGGGCAGAAATGCAAAAACACCTGTGTATCCTGCACTGGATGAACGGTAAAGAACACCAGGTGGTAAAAAGCTAGTCCGGAGTCATTCACTGCGACCAGCCTCACCATGTAAGCATGGCTTTGGCACGTAAAATCCCTGAGTTATTTTTTTTCTGGATAAGACAGTTTCAGCTGAAGCAGCTTACTTTTCGCCACACCGATATATCACGCATTTAGGCTCTGCAGAGAACAGCTACGTTCGTTTTGTACTTGTGATAAACGTTCATCCGAGGGACACGTGCCGTGCGTGGTCAGCTTGTCTGAAAGTCTACAAAGAAATCAGTTGCATAAGCGGTCACGCTACGCTCAGTTGACTCAGCAGCGGACAGACGGCTGTAATCCGATGCGAGCACACGCACACCAGCGTGCGCACTAGCATTTCCATTGAGCAACTGTGTGCAACTTCGTTGGAAGCACATGTCTGAGCAGACAGTGTAACTACGCAACTCAAAACTATAGCTGCTTAGAGCGTACGATATTTGTATCATGTTGTTACAGGTGGAGTTGGCCTGACAGACTTCGCCCGCAATCACTCCTCCTGAGCGTCTCGTACCGCGTAAAATGTGTCATAATTAGTCAGTCAGCCCTGTCTCTTGTCGCATTGGCAGAAACATGCTGACACTTTCTTGCGCACTACTCGCGGTCCTACTTCCGGAGAAGTAATTGTTCTATATGTGCGCGATAAATCTCCATTTTCTCATACTGTGCAGAACTGTCATTCTTTAAGAAGAGAAGCGCTTCCAGGACCCAATAAAATGTGGTACAGCGCCCAGTTCGATGCGTTGAGCACGAGATGGAGAAGTAGCACCGCAGAACTTAAACATGGAGGGAAGAGTGTTGGCGAACCGTGTTCTTACTCTATATTGAAGGGTGGATTCAGTGTCGCTAAGTCTATTTACGGCAGAGAGCTGATGTGCATCACTAAGCGCCACTTATCCAGTTTAGTGCCACAACCAGGCCTTAGCATACGTTATCTTTTTTGAGAGCAAAAGACTAAATGTAATAAATATAGGTAAACGGAAGCAATTCTGATAAGTTACCACCCTTTGCTGCCGTATTGTATTAACTATTTTTGCTTCAATACGGTTTATTTCTGGCTGATCTTGTAGATTAGCTATCATCAAAGTCATTTGCTCCAGGTACTTTTTTTTTATTCCACAATATTTATGGAAGCCCGTACTTGCTGTCACTGCTTTATGTTCGGGCATAAAAAATTTTCTAAACTTATTAATGTAAAGTCTATCGGTGAAGAGATCAAGTGCGTAATTAGTAATCAAAATTGAGCAATTACGAATAGCGAAAAAAACACCAGAACTGATCATAGAATGAGTGCCGATGGTAATACAATTAGCATGCGAGCAACGTAACACACAATATTTAACATAGGTAGTTGTAATTCTAATACTTCGCTTGCTTCGGCTAATGCAACATACTTCGGTATCGTCCGAGTTCGCTATAGCACTCGCTTGCGAAGGTTACCGACGAGCATGGGGCATCAGGCTGATGCAATGACGCCGACGCAATAACGACGAAGAAATGATGAAAAAAGAATGACGTCGATGGAATGACAAAGCGGGTATGACGACAATTAAATGATGATTCCTAAAGGGTGACGATGGCATAATAACAGCGTGACTACGACTACATGAGGAGAATAGGATGATGAGCATAGAGCGACGACGATGGCGTGAAGATGGCAGTATGACGAAAGCCGGCTGACGACGCTGGAATAGCGACGGTAGCCCGACCTCGATGACATGATGATGACGGTATGACAATGAAGACATGATACTGCCTGTCTAACGATGAGCAGTGACGACGACTGCATAACAACGCCGGCATAAAAGCGATTGAATGATGACAGCATGATTACGAGAGCGAAGAGAAAGGAATGAAATCGACGGATCGGAGAACACGGTGTGACGTCACCATGGATCCGTTACTAAAGTGATGGCGATGGTAAAACGACAGCACGACGACGATGACATGACAATGATACTTTAGCGAGCACGTATGGGTAAATTGGACCATTTCATGAGAGAGAAAAGAGGCCTGAGTCGTGCTGAATCCCAAAACCGGCAAACTGCCAACTTTACAGAACCTTAAAATTATGGGGTTTTACGTGCCAAAACCACTTTCTGATTATGAGGCACGCCGTAGTGGAGGACTCCGGAAATTCCGACCACCTGGGGTTCTTTAACGTGCACCTAAATCTAAGCACACGGGTGTTTTCGCATTTCGCCCCCATCGAAATGCGGCCGCCGTGGCCGGGATTCGATCCCGCGACCTCGTGCTCAGCAGCCCAACACCATAGCCACTGAGCGACCTTACAGAACCTTCGTCCGACCTCCGTCACCTCCTGTTTTTTCGAGAAAGTCATTCGAGAAAGTCATTTAAAGCCGACTAGTAAACTATCTAGATTAAACTTCACAGACCCACACGTATGACTTCCACCAGAGTTTCTCAACGCAGGACGTGTTCCTCCGCCTACGGGGCATTCCTTCGGGTGCGGAACACATCTTCATTGCTGTTAACCTGAAGAGGGCTTTCGATACCATGGGTCACGGGCTTAATCTGCAGAATCTCAGCCACAAAAAATGTGGGGAATGGACATATAAGTAGATCCGTTTTTTTTTGCTCTAATAGGACAGCCAGGACAGGCCATGAAGGAACCAGATCGTATGCTTTGACCATGTCCAAGAGAGGATCACATCAAAGAGCCATATTGTTTCTCTCCTTTTGAACATTGGCATGAGATCACCTTGCCCGACTACTTGAGTTCATTGCAGACATGGGCTATGCCCAGTACGCCGACAATATCATTATGGATGAGCAGTGGTACTCTTGGAAAGAAAGAATGTAATGTACAGGAAGCAGTACAGACAGTGTATCTCTCTGCGGAAGGCTGTGATATGAGCTGCTTCCCGGGATAAATTGCAGTTTGTTTGGGTGCATGACAGTGGCTACCAAAGCAAACAACCCTTCGACCTGAGAGCAGGCGACCAGCCCATACGTGAGGTAGCCAAAGCATGCATAGTTCATCTCTGGGTAATAGGCACGCTGACCCCGCACTTAAATCTCTTCGCGCGACAGTTAAACAAATTATGTGCTTGGCCCACAGAGTAACCTACCATCGCAAAGGATTTGAAGAGGCGTAAACGCGACACCGAATCCACGCCTTTGGAATTACTCGAGTCGCGTACGGTCTCACCTACCTAGAACTTAGTAATGCTGAACCAAACAAGCAGATACGCTCCTCCGTACCGCCTACAATACTGCCCTCGGTCTCCCAATAGGAAGACGCGCGTATCGGCGTCTAGCCTCAGGGATCTACAACAGTTTTGATGAGCTGAGGACCGCGGTCGACTTCACACAGCGAGAAAGACTCAGTCGCACGCTCACAGGTAGGGAGAGCCTACGTGGTTTAGATTATCCCATCCAACCACAATAGAATGATGAGCAACACGTGCCCCTTACCGCCAAGATCCGTACCGAAATAGGCACCGCACCTGTACAGAAAACCATGAATCCTTTACACCACCGATCGCGTCGCCTCGCCAGAGCCAGACAGCTCACAAAACAGTTTGGAACGGGCCCAGACACATTTTACACGGACGCAACTCACTGTGGCCCATATGATTTTTCACTTGATGCCGTTAGCTGGGCTCGGGAGCCAGGTATACTTACCTGGGCTTGAGCCAAGGTCAGTTCAGTAGACACGTCATAAACCCTTGTGGTCGCCCTCGCAATCAAGGCCAAAGGAGCCACGAGACAGGGATATTATACCCTCACGGGCTCTCAAATAGGGTGCCGGTATTTCACTAGTGGCCGCGTTCCTGCGTGTGTCGCCTGACTCCCAAGTGCAACACTAAACCAGGTACACATAATCATATGGTGACCGGGACACATGGGAGCCAAGGGTAATCAGTGGGCGGTCAGTGCACCTCGAGCTATTACGGATCGAGTGAATTTCCACCGTGCGGACGCCGTCCTCTTGCACTTCACCCAGCTCGCCCCGGCATGTCCTAAAACACCTCATCCCATACGTGAGCATTTGCCCCTAGTGTGGAGACTAGAGAACTCGCGACCACATTACGTGGGAATGCGATCCCATGCCAACCGTAATTAACACGCCTCACATTCCGGCGCAAAAATGAAGGGAGCATTGGGTGACCTAACTCGCTAGCGAGGAAATGGACGCACATGTGCGCTTCGCGACCGAGCATGGCGGGTGCACCTGCAATCATGCAAACATCTTATTTAATGAGCGCTGACTCTCGCTGGAATGAGGAAGATCAGTAGTGGGGCCACCAAATTTCCCTTCGTGCTGCCTCTCGCCTCTACGGGAACTAGGTGCGCCAGAACACAGAACACACGAAGCCATCATATTTTAGGAAGGCTAGCGTCCTAAACCACCGCAGGTTACCTCCACTAGAAGACTCGCGCGGCCACACCCTGCCGTGCTTCTACTAGAAACGGAAACGCGGTGCTATCCTGCCCCCCTCCCCCCTCCTAGTGCGCCAAATCTCCCCGCTGTCACCCTTGCGCATACGAAAGTCGGCGCGCACCCTCGCCGCTTTCCACCCTTGCGCGCTTGAGTAGACGTCGCCGCACACAGCCATCAGTCATTGCAGCATACGACACACGGCAGCAATCTAATCGCATTTGAACTTGATACTGGAACTCACGGTGATGTCGACGCCACGCCGACGGTGACGCCTAAGGCTACGCGAGAACGGGAAGGAGAACGACGGCGGTGGAAATTCGCCTTGAGTGTCGGTGTAATTGCTATCACAATAAGAAATGAAGCATCATCACCATCGCCATCATAATCAGCCTGGTCATGCCAACTGCAGGGCAAAGGCCTCTCCCCTACTTCTCCAACAACCCCAGTCATGTAGTAATTGTGGCCATGTCGTCCCTGCAAACCTCTTAATCTCATCCGCGCACCTAACTTTCTGACGTCCCCTGCTACGCTTCCCTTCCCTTGGAATCCAGTCCATAACCCTTAACGACCATCGGTTATCTTCCCTCCTCATTACATGTCCTGCTCAAGCCCATTTCTTTTTCTTGATTTCAACTGAGATGTCACTAACTCGCCTTTGTTCCCTCACCCAATCTGCTCTTTTCTTATCGTTTCTTAACGTTACATCCATAATTCTTGTTTCCATAGCTCATTGCGTCGTCCTCAATTTAAGCACAACCCTTTTCGTAAGCCTCCAGGTTTCTGCCCCGTAGGTGAGTACTGGTAACACACAGCTATTATACACTTTTCTCTTGAGGGATAGTGGCAACTTGCTGTACATGATCTTAGAATACCTGCCAAACGCACCGCAGCCCATTCTTATTCTTATGATTATATCTGGCTCATGATCCGGATCCGCCGTCACTACCTGCCCTAAGTAGACGTATTCCCTTACCACTTCCAGTGCCTCACTACGTATTGTAAATTGCTGTTCTCTTCCGAGACTGTTAAACATTACTTTAGTTATCTGCAGATTAATTTTAGAACCACTCTTCTGCTTTTCCTCTCTAGGTCAGTGAGTATGCATTGCAGCTTGTCCCCTCAGTTACTAAGCAGGGCAATATAATCAGCGAATCGCAAGTTACTAAGGTATTCTCCATTAACTTTTATCCCCAATTCTTCCCAATCCAGGTCTCTGAATACATCCTGTAAAAACGGTGTGAATAGCATTGGAGAGATCGTATCTCCCTGTCTGACGCCTCTCTTTATTGGTATTTTGTTGCTTTCTTTATGGAGGACTACGGTGGCTGTGGCGCCGCTATAGATATATTTCAGTATGTTTACATACGGCTCGTCTACACACTGATTCCGTGATGCCTCCATGACTGCTGAGGTTTCGACAGCATCAAACGCTTTCTCGTAATTAATGAAAGCTATATATAAGGGTTGGTTATATTCCACACATTTCTCTATCACCTGATTGATAGTGTGTATATGGTCTATTGTTGAGTAATCTTAACGGAATCCTGTCTGGTCTTTTGCTTGACAGAAGTCTAAGGTGTTCCTGATTCTATTGACGATCACCTTGTAAATATTTTGTCGGCAACGGACAGTAAGCTGATCGGTCTATAATTTTTCAAGTCTTTGGCGTCCCCTTTCTTATGGATTAGGATTATGTTAGCGTTTTTCCAAGTTTCCGGTAAGCTCGAGGTCATGAGCCATTGCGTATACAGCGTGGCCAGTTTCTCTAGAACAATCTGCCCACCATCCTTCAACAAATATGCTGTTAACTGATCATCCCCAGCTGCCTTCCCCCTTTGCATAACTCCCAAGGCTTTCTTTACGTCTTCAGGCGTTACCTGTGGGATTTCCAATTCCTCTGGACTATTCTGTCTTCCATTATCGTCGTGAGTGCCACTGGTACTGCATAAATTGCTATAGAACTCCTCAGCCACTTGAACTATCTCATCCATATTAGTATTGATATTGCCGGCTTTGTCTCTTAACGCAAACAGCTGATTCTTGACAAGTCCTAGTTTCTTCTTCACTGTTTTTAGGCTTCCTCCGTTCCTGAGAGGATGTTCAATTCTATCCATATTATACTTCCTTATGTCAGTCGTCTTACGCTTGTTGATTAACTTCGAAAGTTCTGCCAGTTCTATTCTAGCTGTAGGGCTAGAGACTTTCATAGATTGGAGTTTCTTGATCACATATTTCGTTTCCTGCGATACCTTACTAATATCCTGTCTAACGGAGTTACCACGGACTTCTATTGCACACTCCTTAATGATGCCCACAGGATTTTCGTTCATTGCTTAAACACTAAGGTCCTCTTCCTGAGTTTAAGCCGAATACCTGTTCTGTAGCTTGATATGGAATTCCTCTATTTTCCCTCTTACCGCTAACTCATTGATCGGCTTCTTATGTACCAGTTTTTTCCGTTCCCTCCTCAGGTCTAGGCTAATTCGAGTTGTTACCATCCTATGGTCACTGCAGCGCACCTTGCTGAGCACGTCCACATCTTGCATGATGCCAGGGTTAGCGCAGAGTATGAAGTCTATTTCATTTTTAGTCTAGCCGTTCGGTCTCATGCACGTCCACTTTCGGCTATCCCGCTTGCGGAAGAAGGTATTCATTATCCGCATGTTATTCTGTTCCGCAAACTCTACTAATAACTCTCCCCTGCTATTCCTAGTGCCTATGCCATACTCCCCCACAGCCTTGTCTCCAGCCTGCTTCTTGCATACCTTGGCATTCAATTCGCCCATCAGTATAGTGTATTTGTTTTCACTCTACCCATCACCGATTCCACGTCTTCACAGAAGCTTTCGACTTCCTGGTCACCATGACTGGATGTAGTGGCGTAGACCTGTACAACCTTCATTTTGTACCTCTCATTAAGTTTTACAACAAGACCTGCCAACCTCTCGTTAATGCTATATAATCACTGTATGTTACCAGCTGTATTCTTATTATTCAGGAATCAGGAATTATTAAGAATAATATTCTTATTAATATTAAAAAAACAAGCCATACTTAAGCTAATCGCGCCTCGTTCTGCCTGCTTTCCACGGAACGGGACGCGCTTAACACAAACCACTGTCGGTCATAAAATGGAGGATGTCGTTTATTTAGTACTCGGACAAACTTTCATTTCGATTTCGTATCATGCTTGGAAGAGCTGGCACTGTCAAAGAGAGACATTGAATAGCGCTTGATGATTACGGCGGCGTTGGGCCAGTGAGAGCGATGTGTGCAGGGAGTGGGCGGCTGTGCATAGCGTACGACGTACCGCAGCGGCGGAATGCTGTACAGAAACGAAAGAGTCATGTTCGCCGTTATTATGAACCTTAAAATCTCCCTGTTAAATGGTCGTGGGTATTGTTGAATGGCCAGTGGTAAGTTGTAATTTCGAAAGGGTGCCGTGCATGGACCTTGGCAATCCTGGCATCCACGCCGCAGCTTCATCGTCGGCATAACTGCCGGTGAGTATCGCACATTTCGATGAATGGCATGCGCGTCGGCGCTATTCTAGTGAAAGAACAGGACTGCGAGTAAGGATAGACACGCATGCGCACTGCAACACTGTCGACCGCAAGCACTACGCCGTCGGATGGCGCCCTCATCCAATTTTGCACACGCTCCCATAGGCTCTAAACTTAGGAGGGGGACTGTGCGAGGGTAGCTTGAGAAGTATGGGAAAGATAAAAGATATTGCTCTACAGTTGTGTTTTCCTTTAGGTGGCGCGGGAGAAGCACCTTTCATATGACGGTCGAACATGTTTACGCTGGTGCGGACAGTTAGTAAGCTTCTGATAGCATTGGCACTGAGCTGTGTGGTAATTCCGGCGAAAATGGAAACAGGAGGGTTTCAACTAGTGATCAAACATTTTTATTTAAAACACTGGACAGCTGCCCAAACTAAGACCGAGTTGAGGAAACTGCAGTTAGACACTGCACCATCACTGAATACCATTTACTACTAGATAAATGAATTCAAACTTGGCCGAATTTCGACGCAAGGTGAAGCACGTCGTCGGCACCCGTGGAGGTCACCTCGGCAGAAATAGTATCGAAAATTCATGTAGTTGCCATGGAAGACCACCGAGTACTGGTACGTGAAATATCGGAAATGGTAGGCATCGCGGTAGAGAGAATTCACAATTTCCTTCATGAGAAACTGCCGATGAAGAAGGTCTCTGCGCTTTTGATATCGTAACTGTTGACGATCCACCAAAGGCGCATGAGGGCAGACACCTGGAAGCACTGTTTAGCGTTGCTTGATCGCAATCCACAGGACTTCTTGTGTCGATTTGTGACAGTTGACGAGAATGGATACCTCATTATATTCCAGATTTTAAACAGAAGTGAAAGCAATGGACTGAGCATGATGAAGGTGCTTCAAAAGAAGGCAGAGACTGTTCCGCCGGAACGGTGATGGCGACTGTCTTTTGTGATTCACGAGGAGTAATCTTGTAGACTACATTCAAGGTAGCAAAACGATAACAGGACCACAGTATGCAACACTCCTAGATCGACTGCTGAAAAAAATAATTGCGTACTAAACGACCTGGATTAGCACGGAAAAAGGCTGCACTTTCATCAAGACAATGATCTGCCTCAAAGATCGCTTGTGGCTACGGCCAAAGTGCAAGAGTTAGGCTTCGCCGTTGTGGCGAATCCACGCTATTCTCCGGATTTCATCCTATGCGACTTCTGCCTCTTTCCAAACCTGAAGAACTGGGGCGGTGGTAAGAAGTTTTCTTCAGGTGAAGATGCTATATTAGTCGTAAATGACTACTTCAAGGTCCTCGAGCCATCCTTTATTTCTGAGGCGATCAAAAATTGTAGCAGCGCTGGAAAAAGCATGTGGAGCAGGAAGGGAACTATGTTGAAAAATAAGATATTGCTTTTAGCAAAGATGGTATCTTTATTTGCTTTTTACCACACTTATCAAACGGCCCTCGTGCATCCTATATATTGTGCTTGCTAGAATGGAGAAGGAAGAGTATTGTTTAGCTCACGCGCGCAATCTGAGTAGAAAAGTCCCTTTCACTGTAGCATTAGTGACAATGATCAAGAATTTTTTGATGCTGCACGTGCTTTTGGCGTCGAGTGACAACGTCATAACAGTGCACATTCGGTGAAGTTGAACATGTGAAAAAAAAATCAGAAACACAAAGCGACAAAGTCAGTAACAAGTTAGAAAGACTGAGCAGAGGTGTAGCTGACGAATGAGGGCGGTTTCTTTGGTCTACGTGTTTCTAACAAGGACCTCGTCTTTGTTTAGCGCTCATTTACCTTTCCAGTGCACACTGACAAGTCGGCAGCTCTTATCTTCACTTCACAGCAATTCACTTCAATTAATGTTAAAGTTAAGGTTCCTTTCTTTTTCTTCAACTGCAATACAGGAGATGTCGACGAATTTTCGGACGGCTGGATGATGTCGTCGCGCAGAATATTATCGATTTTTTGCCTTATAGCTTCATGTTCTCGCGTCCACACTCGGTAAGCGCTCTCGTGGAGTGGTCGCGTGTACTTTTCAGTTATTATGTGATGATTTGCAACTGGTGTTTGCCAAATCCTTGATGACACCGAAAGCGGTCTTTGTATCGTTGGAGAAGACCTTTAAGCTGTTGCTGTTTACAAACGGGGATATTTGGATTTATGTCGTTGTCTGGTTCAAGAACAATGGTCGTCGAGGTAGATGCGGCCGAATCCGAGAGAACAAATGCATTGGTGCCTTCCACACTTTCCTCGATGTATGCGATCGTCGTGCCCTTGTTTATGTGCTTGAACTTGAAGAGTTTGTCAGCATAACTTTCGCTTTTCCTCCGCGCAGTCGAGCGATGCCTATTGTGTCGCAAATTTCACGGTGTAGCAGCAGACGTTCGCGGCCCTCGATGGCGCCTTTTCCGTCTGCGGGTCTTTCGGTACCGGCGAAAGTGAGAATGCTGAAGCCAGGAAGGATGCTGACTTGATCTTTGAGCACACTCAAGGCATGATGACTAGGCACTCTCTTGAGCGGCATCACTTGATCTTTGGATGACGTCATTGACTTCGACTTTAGGAGGATGATGCGTTCTGGTTGGTTCAAGAAGTCCATGCCAAGAATGGCCTCTAGCAAACACTGTTGGAAGATGGTGAAGGTGGCAGGTTAAGTCCGCTCATGAACGGTAACTTTTGTCATGCAGATTCCAGTCGGCGCTATTAGCTGCCCCCAGCGGTCCGAATTTGAGGGCCTTCCCAGGAAGTCTTAACATTCTTCAATTGGGCGGCGGAAGGTCCACTGATGACGGAGTATTCGGCTCCTTTTTCTACCAAAGCTCTGATCGTGTGGCCATCAAGAACCACGTCGAGGTCAGTGATTCTCCGTCTTGCGTTACGGTTACATCGCGACGTCGGATCGCGGCTGCGTTGCATCGTGTCTTTGTTGTTACGTCTTTTCTTTAGGTCCTATTAGGCGGCGTAGTTTTGGCTTCGAAGCTTCGTCTTGATGGCGGCGAGTAGTACTATTTTATCGACATAATCTCTTCGGCCTCTTCGTCAGCGGCAGAGGATATTCGTGATTTAGAACAACAAAAACAGTAGCTCCACGCTGCTACTTCTAGTTTCGCTGATATGCACTTACGGACCAGCCCCGGGTTCTGCCAGTGTGTGGTCAGTGCTGCCGCGACAGGTACCGTCCTTGTGGTGGTGAATGAAAGGAACGCCGGAGTCTCCCCTGCGTTGTGGCAACGTAGTCCGCGATATCACGAGGCCATTCATAAAGCTGTGGACGCGCCGCGTTTACGGAAATCCCAGCGTATTGCCATTTCGCGTTACCGGAAGCGGTGGTAGACATGGCCGGTTCCTCTGCAGTCGTAGCAGAGTGCCCGGTGGTCTGGATCGCGCCATATGTAGATTTGGCCTGCTTGGGCAGCTGGGCTGGGTGACGGGCGGGCGAGCTGGTGGCTGCGGCGGGTAACGACGGAACTCATGCTTTACCGGATTCTGGCGCGGTCAAGGAAGGGGATCCTGACGGCGCGCGGCGCAGGCGTAGGTCGTCACTTCCGGCGCGAGAAGCACTGATTCGGGCCGCTCTTCGGAAATTCGCAGTGACCGTCGAACTTTTCCCTTGACCATGTAAGTTACCGAAACCATCTGTGGTTGCGACGAAGGTAACACGTTGCGCAGTTCTTGGCGCACAATAACCCCGATGTATAAGGTTTGTAGACACGGATAAGGTGCCCCTTTCTTTTCTTTTCTTTCTTTTCTTTCTCCCCGCCTTCCCACTCTCCCGCTCTTGTACCCTCGTCTAGGGAACGACGCTCACAGACGTCAGGCGATAGCGCTCATTACCTCTGAAGTCTATCCCTTTATAACCAACCGTCACCGACAACAAACGCAAGTGACGTCCCTGCACTAACCATTTAAAGCTAACATGCTGCGGATGACGAGGCCGCCTTTGACGAAGATAGGTCCTCCTGTCAAAACGTTGGCCAACCTTTCTGAGGCACCTTATCCCTCTTTACACAACTTCATACCACAGTGTACCATTCCATCCGTCAGCCCCTTCCTCGATTTTGGACTTCAGTGACCCTGATGGGCTCTTGGAGGTCGTCGGAGCCCAGTGCCTAGAGTGCGCACTGTGGCGTGAGCACTTGCGGTTATATTTCCGAGCGCGCATTTCCTGAGTTTTCTCAATTGTCGTTGCCTCTGTCAAAAGCTCAGCTGCGGTTTTCGGTGGTTTGCGGATCAGTCCGGCGAAAAGTTCTTGCTTGATGCGCCGCACCAGGAAGCAGACTTCTTTCTCCTTCGACATTTGCGGGTCGGCGTGCCGGAAAAGACGGGCCATCTCTTTCGTGAAAATTGCGATGCTCTCACAGGGCACCTGCGCTCGGAGTTCTAGTAGAGCATTGGCGAAGTCATTGCGCGCGACCCTTTTGAATATCTGCAAGATCCGCTTGGAAAGAGCTCCCATGCCGTTAAGGCGATTTCTAGATTTTCGAACCACGTACTGGCGGCATCTTCTAATGCGAAAAGCACATGGCGCAGTTTGTCATCGCTGTTCCAGTTGTTAAATGCAGCGATCCTTTCATACGTCTAGAGCCAACTTTCAGGGTCCTCAAATATAGAACCGCGAAAGGTCGGTGGCTCCCTGGGCTGCTGCAGCACGACCGGTGTCGGTTACATTGGGGCTGTCATTGTAGCTGTAGTCTGGACCGTGCACTTCCTGATCTTCTCGGGCAAAAGCGCGGGCTCCGGGGGCAGTCCTTGCAGCCTGCGGCGAGTTCGCTCAACCTTGACGACGTCGGTATTGTGTTCGTGGTACGCGATTGGGTCGGGGCTTTTCGGGGGTGCTCGGTACAAGGACGCATTAGCACCTCCACCAGTTGTCATGTAGTAGTGACGCTGAATAATACAGCGGCACAACTGTGTATGACGAAACTAAATTTTTATTGGAGGAACATGTGCCCCCAAAAGCTCGTACTTGCTACTTGCTATTACTTGTGCTTATTGACTGAAATAAAGAAATGGTAAATTAATGAAAATGACACTGAATGAAAAGAGAATTGGCTGCAGGTGGGATACTAACCCACGTCTGCACATTACGCGTGCTTCGCATTGCGCGTGCTTCGCATTAGACGTGGGTTCGTATCGCACCAGCAGCCAGTTGTTTTTCGTCCACTCTTATTTCGATTAATTTATGATTTTTTTAATTCAGGTATTAAGTACAAGTTATTTCTAGTATGCAGCTTGTGGTGTCGTTTTTCGTTGGCTTCTTACGTTATGACTAATAAAAATGGAGCTCCTCGGTACTCCTTTTTCTATTTGGTTAGGTTACAAGGGTCTGATATCCTGGGACATGGATGCTTTCACAGAGCGTTTGTTGGTTTATTGCCCATCTGGTATCTGAGGGTGCTAAGCATTTCAGGACCTTGACCGGCTGCCAGTGGAAACTGACCCTGACATCCTTTAGCACCCGAATTCTCTCCAGGCTAGCTTAGCAGGGCTCCTTGTTGAACTACCAGGCATTGTTTCGGATGTCATTGGCTTTAGTGAGATTAGGACTGGTGAGGCTTGTACAGTGCTGACTAATGACGATGGCCTCTGCTGTAGAAGTCTACAAATAGGAAGCAATACGGGGTAGGATGCCTAGTGAATACGGACATAGCGGGCAACATTGACGAATCCTACAACTATAATGAGCGAGTATTAGTAGTCGTAATCAGACTTAATAAGATGTATACATTAAAGTGATTACGAACCTACGCTCCAACATCCAATCATAATAATGATAAATTAGATCAGTTTGATGAAGATGTTGAATTAGCGATGAGAGAAGTGCAAATTCAGTACACAGTAGTAATAGGCGATTGCAATGCAAAAGTGGGGAAACAGCAGGCTAGTGAACGAGTAATTGGCAACTACGGCGTCGGTTCTAGAAACACAAGAGGAGAGATGTTGGTAGAATTCGCGGAAATGAATATGCTGCTAATAATGAACCCCTTCTTCAGGATATGTAGCAATATAAAGTGTACCTGGAAAAGCCCTAATGGTAAAACAACGAAAAAAATTTGTTTCCTACTCTCTGTCAATCCAAGCGTAGTGCAAAATATTGAAGTGTTAGGTATAATAAAGTGCAGTTATCATAGAATAAGAAGGTCTAAGGTTCACCTCAATGTGAAGAGAGAAAGAGTAAACTTGGTCAGGTAGAAACAGGCCAATCTAGAGGAAGTAAGGGTAAAAGCAGCGGAATTCACGCTGCCACTTGCAAAGAAATATGCAGCCTTAGAACAGAGAGATGACGCTAGCATAGAGAAGATAATGAATGAAACCGTAGCTAGGCTGGTGTCAGAGGCAGGAATTCAAGTTGGAGGTAAGGCACCAATGTAACTAATAGGCAAGCTAAGTAACAAAGGGCCTAATAAAGAAACGATAGAGAATAAAAGTGTCGAAGTCAAGAGATAAGGTACAATTCACGAAATTTTCAAACTGATGAACAAGGAGAAAATCAAATATCAGAAATTATAACGTCAGAAACACTGAGAAAGGAGTAAAAAATGAACGCAGCATGAAATCACAAACCAAGATGTGTCCACTGAAACATAAGCAGGGTAATATCATAGGCAATCTCGAAGGTATGTTAACCAACTGCAACAAGCAGTTTGCAGATGACATTGTCTTGTTCAGCAACACTGGAGACGAGTTACAAGAAATTATTGAGAACCTTAACAGAGAGAGTGTAAGAGGGGGGTTGAGGACTAATTTGCAGAAGAGAAAGACAATGATCAGTAGCCAGGCAAGGGAACAAGAGTTCAGGATCGCCAGTCAGCCCTTAGAGTCTGCGCAGAAGTTCGCTTTCCAAGGTGAATAAATCACAGGGAACTGTTGTCTTGAGAAGGACATCCACAGAAGAATAAAAATAGGTTCGAGCGGATACGGAAGACAATGTCAGCTCCCGACTGGAAGCTTAACATTATCATTGAAAAGAAAGGTGTACAACCAGTGCATTTTACCGCTGCTGACAAATAGGGCAGAAACTTCGAAACTGACAAGGAAGCTTGAGAACAACTGCTCAAAGAACGATGGAACGAAGAATGGTAGGCTAAACGTTAAGAGACAGAAAGAGCGGTTTGGGGATCAGAGAGCAAACGGGTATAGCCGATATTCTAATTGACATCAAGCGAAAAAAATTGAGCATGGAAGGTCATGTAATGACCGTCTTATCATGTTAGATAACCGATGGACCATTAGAGCTACAGAATGGGTGTCAAGAGAAGGGAAGCGCCATCGAGGACGTCAGAAGACTAGGTGGGGCGATGAAATTAGGAAATTCGTGGGCGCTAGATGGAATCGTTTCCGCAGGGCAGAGGTAATTGGAGATCGCAGGGAGAGGCCTTCTTCCTGTTATACATATAAAAGATGATGATGATGATGATGACGATGATGATGATGGTGATGAAGAGGAAGAAACAGATCACATACTCGTGACGACTGCGGCAGAAAGGATGTTCAACATCCGCCGCGGAAGTTTGTGAATGCTGGCGCTGGTGAAGACCCCCAGGGTTTGTTATAGCAGTAAAACATGAATAGCCCAGAAAGCGGATGTAAAAAATGAGGCCGCGGCAGCTGAATTAGTAAGAGCATCTCACGCGTAATGCAAAGATGGGTTTGTGTCCCACCTTTACCGAGTTTTTTTTCATCCCTTTTCATTTGCATTAATTTATGGTTTGTTTATTTCACTCTGTAAGCTCAATATGTTATCTTATGTTGGCCTTGGTGTTTTTGTTTGTGCGCTTCTTATCATACGATTAACAAAGACCACGTCCCTCGGTTCTCTTTCTCCTCGTTCATTACATTACGAGAGTCTCAAGTCCGGCAACATTGACGTCTTCAGGTACCACGTATGGGTTTATTGAGCAGTTTCTGTCGCCCAAAAAGACCAAAAAGACCACGTACGCGTTACGCCTGCGGCCGAAACGATGTTCAACATCCACCGCAAAGATTTGGGAGAGGTGGCACTGGTTAGTTCTAGTAGTAAAACTTAAATACCTCAGAACGGGGGTGGAAAAAGGGCGCCGCCGTGGCTCAGTTAAAAAGAGCATCGCACGAGTTATATCAGGACGTGGGTTCGTATCCCACCTGCTGCCACTTGTTATTTCATACACTGCAATTTCCATTTTTTAATTAATTCAATTAGCAACTAGACGTAATTTCTCCCATGTGGTCCTCAGTGTCTTTGTTGGATATATTTATATGGTTAATGAATATCAGACTCCTCGGTACCATTCCTTCTCGTTCATATATGTATATATATATATATATATATATATATATATATATATATATATATATATACTTGTGGCTTGGTGATCAGTCTCGCAAGTTTGCGCTGACCAACATTATCTGTGGCGTAGAATTTGCTTTCGGAAGAAATTGATCTTGCGCAAGAAAACTCGTTGATGCTGCCAAGATATTTAAAACAACCTTAAATTTGATGATTTGGTGTTTCTTTATTATTTCTACCGCACAAGAAACGATGACTGCAGTACACATACAATGGAAAACTATTTTTGTGAAATCCAAATGTATTTCGCATTTGCGTGATGCAGCTGCTGTTTTAAGGCAGTCAACAGGCTTCGAAAGGTGGCGTATCCTTGCTTGCGAAAGTTGAACAAACTCACTTAACTTCCGCTTCTCAAAGAGATATTGAACACATACAGAAATTGCCATTTTCTTACTTCCCGCACGTGTGGCGCGGGCAACGAACCTGTTCATACTTTGCAACATTTGTCTAAGGATAAGCGTATGCAACCTATCACATTCCTCTGAAAGGTTCACCAAACAATTACTTCTGAATGCACGGATTAGAATCACGCTTTGAGTAAAAAACGGGGACGCTTTTGATAACGGCCATTTAACCATCGAGTCGTGACCTTTATCCCTTATCGGGTACTTTGTGAACATTATCTTTGCATGATATTCATACACTTGCTGAATAATCTAATCACAAGACGCCGGAAATGACGCACGATAACATGTGACAACTTCTTCATTAAAGGATGTCTCACGCTCGCTACGAGCCGCAGTTGTGCGAGAAAAGAACCTAGCTCACAGCGGATCTCTTCTGAAATGGGTGAGTGAATATTTAGGTTGATAGAAGATATATTTATTAAAATGAATTGTAATCCTTCATTCAGAAAAAATAAAGGGACCAGAGAGAAAATTGGGAGCAAGAAAAACTTGGAAATAATCATATATATATATGCCCAAGATCATCAGTGAGGCCAAACTAATACCTAGCATACCAAATAATTTTAACCACTGGGCAACAAATAAGCACCTTATTTTACTACTGCAATATCTGAGCGAAACTAGGCTGCCTTCGTTCATTTGATGCTTCTTGTTAATTTTGGTGCATATGCCTGGCGAGTATAAAAGAACCGTTTAGTCTTTTTTTTAATGAAATGGAGGGAGAATAGTCACGGTAGAAAAAACGAATATCTTCGTCGGGGAGCTCTTGTTAATCCGGACAGGCATTAAGGTTGGCGAAAATTAGTAATTTGCAAAAAGAAATCGAACAAAGTGAAGACCATATGAACAAGTTCCGTGATTCTGGGTACGTCACACGTACACGACACATGGTACCAATTTAATTGGTTATTTTTTAGTTTAAGAACATGGTATCTGGATCTCTGATGCAAATCGACAAAGGAGCAGCCAGAGAATCGCTGTATGCCACCAACAACTACATGCTGGCGGATACATTTTCTGTGCACGATTGAATGTTGTGGGCACGCCTTCCGCTCATATATTTGTTCCGAAGGCAATGTAAGGAATCTCATTGCATCTGTTGTGATACTGCAGCCATGAAGCACTTTGTTGCAACAGCCTTTGTATTGGGCGTCCTGGCTGTAACAGGTAAGCTGGACTTCGTCATTTACGTGACATTTTAGATGCTCATTGCCTTTGCTAATTAGGTAGCTTTGTTGCACCACGACTAGCACGGTTTTTGTTCATCAGGTGTGGCGTTTTCTGCCCGCTTCGCTATAATAGTGTCGGTATACACCAGGTCCACAATTACCTCTATGCATCGTACTAGATCATTTAAGAAGGTTGTAGCACGTACATTGTCTCATTTATGCGGAACGCTGTGACTGACATATGATTCTCCCTAAATATATACGAGCAACATCAGATATACGCAAACGGGAACACAGCAGCATGTACACCGCACTTTCCGCGCAGGATTAAACGCGCGCGTAAACCACAAAGTTCTCTTGTGGTCATCCAGATAAATATGTGCAGCATTTTTTTCTCGAGTCTCCAAGGCACGAAAATGCGAGGCATATGTTATTCGATTGATGATCATTTAACCTTACGAAAAATACTTAGCGCACCGCCGACAGTCGCATTCGAGAAAAAAACGCTTGTTCCATTAAAAGCTTTCTTCTGATACACGAGTTTGTTATATGTATATTGAATTTTCGTGACCGCTAAAGGTTGCATACGTGATTTAGGTCCACGCGTGTGTTATGGTGTGAAATGTTGATGTAGTATGGCATTTATTAGTGTACATGCGGGTCTGTGCACACGTCTGTGAAACTGTGAAGTTAAGTACGTGTTCTTGTACAATTCGAAGCACTTGTGATTGCATATGCAACTGTATATGCGTTCATCATCTGTGGGACCCTTGACTTATGTACAAACTTTGTACACGAGTTTTTTGTCATACTTTTGTAGCACATTTTGCAACAAACTTTGTAGCAATATTTTTCTTTGCCAAGTAAGGAGCGGTATCCTGTCCCATCTGAAGGTGTCAAACTCTCTTATTAGGTCATGATAATTAAAAAAAAACGAAAGCCTGCCTTTCTCAATTCTTTGCTGTAGATTTCATGGTACTCCGATGTTACTAGCTGTATCAGCCAAAGAAGTGTTCAGGCACTTAGGATCAATGGCGAGCACCAGAAAAGTGGCGTCTGAAGGTGTTTAAAGCAAGCAATTAAAAAATTATGCCCGCAAAGTGTGCCGAATTGCACGTTGAAGCCGAAGACTAAGGTAATTTTAGGTGGCTTGGCAAGGAAGACTAGGTTTGCTGATTCCTAGTAAGCCTCCAGAAATTGCTCAATGATATATTTGTCTATACCAATTATTCATACTAGACTCACATCATATGAAGGCAATTTACGACAGAACAAATATAAGCTGTGGTGCGCATGACAGGCAGCCACCACACAGCATCGGCCCCCGCGTCACCGTTTTTCTTGGAAAGTTTCAAACCATTGCGCTATAGCAGTACTGATATGTTTACCATTACCTAAATAACAAACATTCACAGAGTATCCTCTGTTATCCTAAGACGATTTGATGGCGTAAGCCCAAGTGTTGGCACAATAAACAAGACCAATGACATGCACATCCCCCTTAATTCGCTTAGTCTGCTTCGCGTAGTCATCCCGCTTAATTCGCTTACCGATCCTCCTAATTAACTTGGTCATCCTGAAGTAGAGCATAAGTCCACTTCGCTTGGTCATCCCTCCTAGTCAGTTGAGTCATCCATATTATTTTAATTTATCCTCCATTGTAATTCGCTTTATCGCCCTTCTTGCTTGCTTACGGGGGTATGAACCATTTATGATCATACTATCGTGCCTTTTGTGCCGTTGACGCATTTTGCGGGAACATGAGCCAGTTACAACTGAACGATGAGAGGTATAACGCTTTCGCCTTAAAAAGAACCTTTAAGAGTTTGAAACCGCGCAAGACCAAATGAACAACCAATCTTAAGTGCAATGTCGAAAACTAAGAGGCACTGATGCGAGTACACCGCTTGCGTCGTCCTCACAAGAAGGAAATACGGCCGCATTCAGTTGCAAGGTATTAGTTGTACATGTGAAGTGAATTAAAACTTCGTGAACTAGAAGCGACTCTAGTCGAAGGTTCAAGCGAAAGCCTGGAGATATGGCATTTATATTTGAATATCTGCTTAACTTAGGCACACACTTCTGAAAAGAGATGAGAGCAATCCCGAATGCCGCTCCAGCCGTCATTTCCGGAAGGTGAAAACTAGCAGCGCCGATGACAGGTGCTGGGCTGATAGCACCCACACACACACACACACACACACACACACACACACACACACACACACACACACATATATATATATATATATATATATATATATATATATATGGGTGTGTGTGTAACATAAATTCCTGTTTTAAAGCATTGTGGTCGGCGCCCAGATCTCTTCCTTTTACGTATGCATTATCCAGACCAGACGAGCTTCCGTTATACTCTAGACTTCATGAGTGTGTGTGTGTTGTGAATGTCTGTTGTACAGACAAGTTTCATGTTCAGCTTAAATATGTTTAACAACCACACTGCTTTTGATCAGTACCGAGTAGTCTACAATGGTGCGCATGAGGCAGGCACCGCTTGAATTGAATTGAGACCTGTGGGTCATGTGACCATTGGGCAGTGCGCACTCTAAAAATCTAACAGTCTTAGAGGACGTTCAACGGTGGCAGTCTTCCTTCACCTTGAATGACTCATAGTAAACAGATATGGCGAATCTTCGTGAAACTTTAGACGCACATAAAGAAGCTTCACTTAAAAAATCCGCTGGGATATTTGCTTTTTAAGCAAAGGTTTTGTTAAGGTGCTGTGTATGCCTAGATCTCCCACCGATTTCTTTAGAGCAGCTGAACGAGAAACATAAGTTGTCGCCCAACGCCTACGCGTTTCAGGTCACGCGGGTTGCTTATTATAAACTTTGCGTCGTTCATACGGAGTGAACAGAGTTGCTCACTCTCACAGGAGCAAATTTCGCCTATTATTTCGTGGTCATGTTTAAAAGTGGCTTCTGCTACGGGGACATAACTCATGCCGGCGGTAACAAACGGACGGCTCGAGATGTTTCTGGATGAACACGCGTGGCTTCAAGCAGCAGCCTCTATTCCCCCATGGCGGCTAGCGCCTGGAAACAATTGGAACACTAACTGACGAAAACAGGTGTGCAAACTCGTCCAAACACTCAATTTTAGTGAATGCGATAACGCCAAGTCAGCGCTGACCTGAGGGCACATGTCTCTTGGTGAAAATTACTAGAGTGCTAACTAAAAGCAGCCTACACACTTTTGGGGCACCTTATATGTTCTTTTAGGCCTCCTTGTATTCTGCGCCATTGCATAGGTTACGAATAGGTATTAGCAAACCGGCACCTTTACACGGTACATACGAAGAACCCTTACTACTTCGACATTTGTTTGCACCCGACAGCTCATTCGTCGAGACCATTGAAACGCCCATTAAAACCACATATGCAAGAACATAGTAGAAGATTTCAATACGTCTTTACTAGATCCTAAGCCGCACATTTGGCGATCGGCTCCGACAGCATGCGGGCTAAAAAAAACTGAAATTTAGTTTTGATTTCTAATTTCTAAGCCTCAAAGCAGCCTCTGATTTAGCGGTGTTTCGCGGCAACTCGCCATGGTTGGGTCGCCAGAGAACACTTAATCCACAGCAGAAACCAACACAAGTAAAGCTTCCACATAAAGCATTCTTTTTTTTTGCAGTGCATATTTGGCGTCGTGTTACTGCCATCGGCGGGCTCATTACCCAGCTGGTGATACATAGCACACCAGATGGCGGAACGTCGAAATCTCGTGTCCACTTGGTCGATGCCGCTATAAGAAACAATGTGTTTGAGATCATACAGCGCGGTTATGACGCACTTTGAAAGCGATGCGCTGACGCCTGGCGTGTCGACGTGGAAGATACCTCTCGAACTCGCTCACTGTAGTTGCCGACTTAGGCATCGCCCAGGAGGAAGCATCAGGTGCAGAGTCTTAAACATAAGAACGCATATCTGCCTCCAACTCCTTGCATCATGCACTGCTCTTCATCCTAACTTTCAGTGGTGCTTTTTCATTCACCAGCCTCAGCTATATACTGCGGTAAACCAATTGGATCCGACAATAAATAACCTAAATTTTCTTTCATAGGTTAACTCAGTGGTAGATCGGAAGAACTATGTAATGTTTGGATAAGGCCGTGGACAAGCCATTGAAGGAGTGCTGCCGGTCAAGCAAAACGACGATACTTCTTATGAATCAAAGCGCGCCGCATGCTCCTGATTGTTAGTCCAATTCTTTGTATACGTGCGCGAAATCAGAGATCAAAATTGCTGCTTTTAGTGACGTCAAGCCCTTCTGTATAGCACACCTGTTCACGTGCAGTCGAAAGAGAAATAATTCGCACACCGATAACGTGGTATCTAGATCATAAAATGATTGATGTGTAACATATTCCAACATGATAAATACTCAATACGCTCTACTTACTTTCCACTTCAGTAATATATAAATCGACACATTCTGACAATTCAGGGACACAATTGTCACTTAACAATTACAAAACTCATAGAATTTAATTTACACCAACGTAATGCCTTAGTTTTCTTCCGTATTCCGATCAAAGAAGCTCGAGAACAACTTGAAGACCGAGCAAAGAGCTATGGAAGGAAAAATTACGTGTGACGTTAAGAGACAGGAAGAGAGCGATGTGGATCAGGTAGCAAATGGCGATAGCTGGTACTCTAGTTTACATTGGTAGAAGAAATCAAGCTGGGCAGGCCATGTATTGCTTAGGGCAGACAACCCGTGAAAATTAGGGCTTCAGAGTAGGTGGCAAGCGAAGGGAAGCGCATTCGAGGACGGCAAAGTCTTAGCTAGGGTAATGCAATTAGGAAATTTACAGGCGCAAGTCAGAATTAGCTACAGCAAGACAGCGCTAATTGGAGATCGCTGGGAGAGGCCATTGTCCTGCAGTAGACATAGAATCGGCTCCTGCAACTGGTGCTGCTGCTGCTGATGATGATGACGATGATGATGGGTTTCTTGGTTTAGCAATGGGGGCTCATGAAAATCGAACAAACCGATTTAAACAGCAGTACTGTTGTTATTTTGTTGTCCGTTCAATAAATATTATTTTTGTTAACAGCGTGCTAAAGCTATATAAAACTACTTTCCAATACGAGAATTCATGTTACTAATATATTATTTCAGCATGGGCATCCACAGTTCCCGAAGATGAACCCGAAGTTAGCAACTCCTTGGAGGCCACTTCAGAAGATACCGCAAATGAAGCCATTCTAATTGGTCAGATGCTACGTGACGTGGCACATGATCTGGCTCAGGACAAATCACTTCACGACGAGGTAAGGAAAACTAAACTTGAATTATACTAACCCCACTGACAGTACACGAAGCATGCTCTTACGCGAAATCTTAAATTGCACTGAGCTACACTTATCTGCTATTGTTTTTACTATTTGAGTTAGGTCAATGTTTCGAACACTGTGCCGTGTAACAAGCCGCTTTAAAGACAACAACAAAAAGGAGAAATTATGGCGATGCAGCGGTAAATGCGAGAGCAGTGGATTAGTATTTTGTCACGCCATTTTCAGCTCCCGGAAGTTTCATTTAAACCGCGTAAACTAGATTGTCAATTGAGGGCGCACTCGACACACATCCTGCCTCTACGAGGAACACAGTGCAACTGACGGTGGTGTGGGATGGAATAGTATACATATATATATATATATATATATATATATATATATATATATATATACTTTATTCTCTCAAGCGAGAGTTTCTCAACACCGACCCCAAGCGGTGATGCTGAGTATGTAAAGATGAGAACATGAAGCGTGTAAATAACGCTCACACTAACTTCTCCGCGCGCGCAGTCGCTTAGCCAGGACACGACTTCGCCAGGAAGGAAACGCAGAACGAATCGTTTGAGGCGCGCAACGTGAACAATCTCCGCACCACGGTAACCACGATCCGAAGAAACTTCACGGGTGCAACACGATAGTTCAGTGGGGATATTTGCTAAGTAATAATATATCGTCCAAAGAAGCACGATTCAATCTTCTCTCACAATCCGGGTGTAGTAATGGGCGTCCAAAGCAGAACTCCTCTTCCCGGACGAAAAGAGACATCTAGATGAGACATGTAACGTTTGTTGCGACCTAGCTGATCGACTTCTGTGTTGAGGCAAGCACGTTGGCGACATTCCTCAAGTTTCGAGATGAACTCTTCGGGCATACTGGCTGAGGTGTCAGTCGGGGCATTTAAGAAAGCGGCGTCCATGATGAATGGGGGTGAACCACTGTAAACCATGTACAAAGGTGAGTACCCCGTTTTATAGCGGCTTTGTGAGCAAACGTCACAAAAGGCGAAATTTTTTTCCTAGTTGTCTTGGTTTAGCCCGATATACAGTGGTATTATATGCATTAGTGTACGATGAAATCGCTCTGTTCAGCCATTTCTTTGAGGGCGGTGTGCGGATGTCGTCTTTTGAACTGTGCCAAAAGCTCTGAGTACTTACTTCTTCGATCATAGTTGGTAAGAATGTCTTGCCGCGATCACTCAACAGTGCCCGAGGTACACAATGACGAAGCACAATGGCTTCCAAAAAGAGCGCGGCAGCGTCTGAGGCCGCACTAGAGCGTAGAGGAGCGGTCTCTGCGTACCGTGAGAGATGGTCGACAGCTGTCACTATCCATGGATGACCTGCTGGCGTTATGGGCAGAGGCCCGACCAGGTGTGTCCCAACGATGGCAAAAAGGTGTCGCGGGACATGGGGAGCGCTGTAAAAGGCCAGCAGGAGTCAAAGAGGATCGTTTCCGCCGTTGATACTGGATGCAAGAAGCGACGTACTTCGCCACAAACTTAGAGATGCTTGGCCAAAAGAAGCGGTTCGTAGCGTAGTTGTGTGTTTTGTCAGAACCCAAGTGGCCAGAAGATGGGTCATCGTGAAAGGCTTCAAGGATTTGCGTGCGCAGCGAACGTGGAAGAACACGTACCCAGTGGTGCCCGTCGGTGTCGTAAATGCAGCGGTTCAGCACATCGTTTTCGAGTTTAAATAGTGGCTGTTGTCGACGTAATCTGGCATTTGGTGCAGGCGGTATAATGCGTGCAGAGGGATAAGGCGGTTGAAGTATGGATCAGAACGCTGACATTAGGGGAAGTGAGGGCCGCGATTGGAAGCTAGCGTAGGAGTAACCGCTAGCGGTGATAGAGTAAGTGGAAACATAGTCTCACCATCAAGTGGTGAGCAATAAAAGAACGTGCTCGAAGATAAAAGTGGCCGGCAGAGTGAGGCAGAGAATCGGCATCCTGATGTTTTTTTTCCAGACTTGTACCGAAGACAAAATTGTACTCTTGCAATCGGAGCACGCAGCGACCAAGGCGTCCCGACAAATTTTACATTGATGACGACCAGTATAACGCATGACAGTCGGTTATGACAGAGAAGTGGCGTCCATACTCATCTGGCCGAAAATTTTGTATGGCGAAGGCTAGCGCGAGGCATTCCGTGCTCTGTTATCCAGTAGTTCTGTTCGGCAGCCGTTAATGTGCGAATGGCATAAGTAATAACTCCCTCTCGTGTAGTGATATCACGATTCAGAAGAACAGCACCAATCCGATGGCCACTAGCGTCTTTGTGTAAACAATTGGGTGCGTCCTCATCGAAGTGACAGGGGGCGGGTTCAGATATTAACGCTTGCTTGAGGGTTTCGAGAGAAAGTTCGCAGTTGTCGGTCCAAGTGAAAGCACTTCCTCACGTCAGCAACTCGTGCAGTGGCAACGCCATGGCAGCAAAATGACTGATGAAGCGGCGGAAGTAGGATGCCAGGCCTTTTTTAATTTTGGGGCGACGGAACCGAATTATGGCAAGCTTGTCAGGATATGGTCGAAAGCCATCTTTACTCATAAGGCGGCCCAGCGTTTTCATTTTCTTTCTGGCAAAATCTCATTCCTTTTTGTTGAATCCGACTCCGTCGCTACATCATCATCATCATCATCATAAGCCTGGTTACGCCCACTGCAGGGCAAAGGCCTCTCCCATGCTTCTCCAACAACCCCGGTCATGTACTAATTGTGGCCATGCCATGCCTGCAAACTTCTTAATCCCATCCGCCCACCTAACTTTCTGCCACCCCCTGCTACGCTTCCCTTCCCTTGGGATCCAGTCCGTAACCCTTAATGACCATCGTTTATCTTCCCTCTTCATTACATGTCCTGCCCATGCCCATTTCTTTTTCTTGATTTCAACTAAGATGTCATTAACTCGCGTTTGTTCCCTCACCTAATCTGCTCTTTTCTTATCCCTTAACGTTACACCTATCATTCTTCTTTCCATAGCTTGTTACGTCGTCCTCAATTTGAGTAGAACCCTTTTCGTAAGCCTCCAGGTTTCTGCCCCGTAGGTGAGTACTGGTAAGACACAGCTATCATATACTTTTCTCTTGAGGGATAATGGCAACCTGCTGTTCATGATCTGAGAATGCCTGCCAAACGCACCCCAGCCCATTCTTATTCTTCTGATTATTTCCGTCTCATGATCCGGATCCGCCGTCACTACCTGCCCTAAGTAGATGTATTCCCTTACGACTTCCAGTGCCTCGCTGCCTATTGTAAATTGCTGTTCTCTTCCGAGACTGTTAAGCATTACTTTAGTTTTCTGCAGATTAATTTTTAGACCCACTCTTCTGCTTTGCCTCTCTAGGTCAGTGAGCATGCATTGCAATTGGTCCCCTGAGTTACTAAGCAAGGCAATATCATCAGCGAATCGCAAGTTACTATGGCATTCTCCATTAACTTTTATCCCCAATTCCTCCCACTCCAGGTCTCTGAATACCTCCTGTAAACACGCTGTGAATAGCATTGGAGATATCGTATCTCCCTGCCCGACGCCTTTCTTTATTGGGATTTTGTTGCTTGGTTTATGGAGGACTACGGTGGCTGTGGAGCCGCTATAGATATCTACCGTCGCTACAGGTGCATGTCAACTTCGTTCAAATGCTCAAGGTGATGACGAAAAGTGCTAGAAAAATAATAATACCATCTAAATAAACACAAACAGGTATTCAACTAAAGGCCGCATTAAATTGTGTCTGTCATTCGTTCCAATGTTGCCGGAGCATCATATAAACCGAGGAGCATTACGTTGAACTCGTAAAGTCCGTCGGGTATGGAAAATGCTGTCTTGTCCTTGTCCACCTCGTGCGTAGGTATTTGCCCATACCCGGATTGGAGGTCTAGACTTGAGAAATATTTAGCGCGCAGGAGGGGGTCAATGGCATCAGCGGCAATGGATATACGTCTTTTCACGTTGTTATTAAGTGCTAGATAATCGATGCAAGTACTCACCAGTACTCAGCTACGGGGCCGAAATCTGGAGGCTTACGAAAAGGGTTCTACTTAAATTGAAGACAACGCAACAAGGTATGGAAAGAAGAATGATGGCTGTAACGTAAAGAGGGGATAAGAAGAGAGCAGATTGGGTGAGAGAACAAACGCGAGGTAATGACATCTTAGTAGAAATAAAGAAAAAGAAATGGGCGTAGGCAGGGCATGTAATGAGGAGGGAAGATAACCAATGGTCATCAAGGGTTAAGGACTATATTCCAAGAGAAGGGACGCGTAGCAGGGGGCGGCAGACAGTTAGGTGGGCGGATGCGATTAAGAAATTTGCAGGGACAACATAGCCACAAGTAGCACATGACCGGAGTTGTTGGTGAAGTATGGGAGAGGCCTTTGCCGTGCAATGGGCGTAGCCAGGCTGATGATGATGATGATGAAGCGACGCAAGATTGCACAGAGCCGTCTTTCTTCCTGGCAAAAATAATATGTGACGGCCAAGAACTGGACGATGGCTGAATGGCTTCTCTTTTGAGCATGTCATCTACACTGTCCGCAATGATTTTTCGTAAATCGGACGACATGCGGTATGGGCGCCGGTGAACAATCGAACTGCGTTGGGTTCTGATGCGATGCACTGCGACGGAAGTGTGTCCTAGAAGCTTCTAGTGAACGTCAAAAAATGTGCTATGTTTTTTTCAGTAGAACAAAAAGGTCTGCTTTCTACGCTGCAGTCAGATCGGAATTTATTGTGGCCCTTAAAGCAGCGGTCGCATCGTGATAATCAGTTCTGGTAGACAAAGGAGGTGATTCGGTGTGAAGAGCTACTAGTCAAAGAAGCTCGGTGTTAGTAAAGCAAGTCACAGCGGTTCCGGGGTAGAGCACAGAGCAGTTCGATTAAGGGCAGCTATCAACGCTCTATCGGCGTGAAACCGCGCCAGGCTAGGAGCAATGCTAAGCCCACCAGATATGCAGTGATAACTCGGTGCTAGGAACAGATTAACAATGGTGTCAAAATGGTGCTTATGAGTACGTACACATTAGAAGATGAGGCGTAGGAATAATGCTCACAATATATATATATATATATATATATATATATATATATATATATATATATATATATATATATATATATATATATATATATATATATATATATATATATATATATATATATATATATATATATATATATCTACCTGCTGTTGCCGTGTTGGTCGCTGCTTCTCTACGACCCGAATAAACCCCCTTTACAATATATATATATATATATATATATATATATATTGTAAAGGGGGTTTATTCGGGTCGTAGAGAAGCAGCGACCAACACGGCAACAGCAGGTAGGGCGCAGCCAGCGAACGAACTGGGTACGAGACACGCGATGGCAACGGGGCTTTTTAGCCTGCCGATCGTCTTCGTCACAATCACGCCCGGAAATGAAGAGTAGCCATCCTGGCGACCTAGGAAGAGGTGGGCGGATCGTAGTACTGCTTCAGCCGGTCAATGTGTACAGTCTCTCGCCCTCGTCGACGGAGATCGGGAGTTGGCGATACGGGTTAGACCACGTAGTTCACTGGTGATGTTTGTGCAACCACGCGGTAGGGCCCGTGGTACTTCGGGAGGAGCTTGGACGAAAGGCCAGGAGCAGCAACAGGCGGGACCCAAAGCCACACGAGTGAGTCGACGGGGAAGGGGTGAGGGGGAGGACTGATGTCATGGCGCTCTTTTTGGCGGCACTGTTGAGCAGACGTCAAAGAACGGGCCAGTTGTCGGCATTTCTCGGCGTGCTGAGCAATCGCAGAAACAGGTGAGCATTCAGCAGGGTCCGGCCGGTACGGGAGAACAGTATCTATGGTGCTGGAGGGATGGCGGCCGTAAAGCAGAAGGAATGGCGAGAATCCAGTAGTGGCTTGAGAGGCAGTGTTATATGCGTAAGTGACGAACGGAAGTACAAGATCCCAGTTGCAGTGGTCAGATGCAACATACTTTGATAGCATGTCACCAAGAGTTCTGTTGAATCGCTCTGTTAAGCCATTGGTCTGTGGATGATAAGCAGTAGTAGTGTGGTGAATAATTTGGCATTCAGATAGGAGTGACTGCAGGACGTCAGAGAGGAATACGCGGCCCCGATCGCTCAACAGTTCACGAGGGGCGCCATGGCGGAGAACGAAGTTCTTTAGTATGAACGAGGCGATGTCTTTTGCCGATGCAGCAGGCAAGGCGGCGGTTTCAGCATACCATGTCGAATGATCTACGGCCACAACCATCCATCGGTTGCCAGCGCCAGTAGATGGAAGAGGCCCGTATATATCAATGCCGACGCGGTCCAATGGCTGAGCTGGGCGGGGAAGTGGTTGGAGAGTTGCGCTGGAGAGATGCGGGACACACTTGCGTCGCTGGCAGGCAATGCAGAGCGCACGTATTTGTGGACGAAGGTGTACATCTCTCGCCAATAATATCGTAGGCGAAGCCATGTGTAGGTTTTTGACACTCCGCCGTGACCACACAGCGGGTCAGAATGAAAAGCGGAGCATAAATCTTGTCGTAGGTGGCGAGGCACTACTAAGAGCCATTTGCGGCTGTCATTATGGTAGTTGCGGCAGTATAAAGGTCCGTCGCGGATTGTGAAATGCTGCGCCTGTCGGCGTAACGCTCGAGGCGCCAAAGTTGCCGGAGGATTGGACAAAAAGTCGAATATAATGACGATCCATGGGTCTTTTCGTTGCTCCGATGCCATGTCCAGGATGTCAAGTGGTGAGATGTCCTGTCTATAAGTAGAAGTGCTGCTGTCTGAAGTAACTGGGGAGCGCGAGAGGGCATCGGCGTCAGAGTGTTTGCGTCCATAACGATAGACGACACGGATATCATAGTCCTGGATCCGGAGGGCCCACCGAGTGAGGCGGCCCGACGGGTCTTTTAGGTTGGACAACCAGCAAAGAGCGTGATGATCCGTCACCGCGTCAAAGCGTCGACCGTAGAGATATGGACGAAATTTTTGAAGAGCCCATACGATAGCCAGGCACTCTTTTTCTGTGACTGACTAATTGGCTTCAGGTTTCGTGAGGGCACGACTAGCATAAGCGACTACGTATTCGGCATTAGTGCTCTTGCGTTGTGCGAGCATGGCACCAAGGCCGACACCACTGGCGTCAGTGTGAAGTTCTGTAGGTGCGCTTGGATCAAAATGGCGCTAGACTGGCGGAGACGTGAGGAGGTGACGAAGAGTCATAAAGGCATCATCAGAGGCTTCCGACCAAGCAGAAAGTTCATTGTCGCCTTGAAGAAGTTGGTTAAGTGGTACGATCACTGTAGCGAAATTGCGAATGAAACGTCGAAAATAGGAGCATAGGCCAATGAAGCTGCGTAGTGCTTTCAAGTTAGTGGGCTTCGGAAATTCGGATACGGCGCGAAGTTTATCAGGATCAGGAAGCATTCCTTCTTTGGAGACAACGTGGCCTAACATAGTCAGTTTTCGAGCTGCAAATCGGCACTTTCTTAAGTTAAGCTAGAGACCAGCATTCCGGAGACAGATCAAAACTTTATGTAAACGCCGAAGATGGGTCGGAAAATCAGGGGAAAAGACGACAACGTCGTCGAGGTAGCAGAGGCAAGTATGCCACTTCAGTCCACGTAGGATGCCGTCCATCATGCGTTCGAAGGTGGCGGGCGCATTGCACAGTCCGAACGGCAGCACAGTGAATTCATACAAGCCATCTGGTGTTACAAACGCGGTTTTAGAACAGTCAGCGTCAGCCATGAGCACCTGCCAGTAGCAAGAGCGGAGATCTAAGGAGGAAAAAAACTCCGCTCCTTGCAAACAGTCAAGTGCGTCGTCAACACGTGGTAACGGGTATACATCCTTTCGGGTAATCTTGTTAAGCCTTCGATAATCGACGCAAAATCGTATGGTGCCGTCTTTCTTTTTAACTAGGACGACCGGTGATGCCCAAGGACTACTAGAAGGCTGGATGACACCACGATTGAGCATATCGTTCTGCTGGTCATTGATAACGCGTCTGTTAGTCGCCGATACTCGGTAGGGACGCTGTCGAATGGTGCATAGCTCCCAGTGTCGATAGTGTGCGAAACAGTCGATGTGTGGCCGAGTGATGGTGCTTGGCAATCAAAGGAGGAAGAGAAGCCTTGGAGCAAGCGAAGAAGTTCGTCGCGCTGCGTCGTCGTAAGGTCACTGGCAATAGCTGGCGTAAAAGAACGCGGTAGTGACTGTGGACGCGATGCCTCGAGAGTAGCAATATAAGTGGAGTCGTCCATCGTGTCAAATATTGAAGATGAGGTCAGTGGCTCTGCTCTGCCAAGGCTTTCACGGCGGCGTAAAGTAACTGGTTCAGCCGATGGGTTTGAGACGCACATGAGAGAGGCGCCAGCTTGGAACTCGAGGACAGCGAACGGCAGTGGGAGTGAACGGCGGCGAACTAAGAGTTCAGACGGAGCGAAGAGTACTGTGCCGTCATCTACATAGTCACAAGAGATACTGACAAGGATGGAAGACCAGGCAGGTATAACGGTGTCTTCTGAAACAGAGATTTTGCGGCAATGGTCCTTATGGTCAGTAATAATATCAGTTGAAAACTGAAACAGCTCGATTTCGGCGCGGGCGCAGTCAATGATCGCATGATGTGTGTGGAGAGAAAGTCCCAACCTAATATGACGTCGTGTGAACATGATGGCAACACGATGAATTCTATGATATACAAGACGTCCTGAATTACGACACGAGCAGTGCAGGCGCCGGATGGCTCGACGTGCTGCGCGTTGGCAGTTCGAATAGACAGTCCAGAAAGCGGCGTCGTCACTTTTCCTATCTTGCGGCAAATACGGACATCTATCGCTGAAAGTGCAGCGCCGGTGTTGACAAGTGCTAGCGTGAATGTTCCTTCTATTGCGACTTCAATAACGTTCTTCGGGGAAGTGTGAGGCCTTGTACATTTCGCTGGCACCGCAGTTCTCGCCTCCTGAACTGCGATATTTAGTTTTCCTGGCGCAAAGGGCTCCGACGCCGGTGCATGAGGGAAAGCGAGCGGCGGCGAGGAGAAGGTGAAAGGCGAGCGGCGGAGAATGCGGTGTCGACAACAGGAGGAGATTCAAAGGTGTCCGAATAGTTTCGGCGTTGTTGGAAACGTGGCGCATATGGACGCACATTGTTGGGGACGTTCGGTGTAAGGAGGCGACAGTGACGTGCTACGTGTCCAGCACGGTCACAATAAAAACAAATCGGGCGATTGTCTTCCGTGCGCCAATGATCTTGAGGTCGTGCATACTGCACCAGTGGCCGGACTGGAGCGGATACGGGCGGGCGCAAAGGCGGGCCAAGGGTACCGTAGGTCTGTGGTGCAGGCCTCAAAGCGACTTCGGCGTACGTCAGGGGAGCGGCAACCGGAGCCTGCTGGAGAGAAGGTGGAATGTGGTCGGCTACCTGCTCCTTCATGACAGATTGGAGAGCGGGCGCCAACGGAGAATTCGACTGGCCGTGTGTATTGAGAATCAGAGAAAGCGGACTAGCCACCTCTTCACGGACGAACTCCTTATCTGTAGCAGTAGCGACGTGTTATCCGGGGACACAGCCAAGCTCGACATTGAAGTCGCCTGAGGGGGAGATTGGCGGGTGGCTAGGCGTTGGTTGCGGAGTTCGTCGAAGCTTTGGCAGAGACTGACGAGTTCAGAGACTGTCGCCGGATTTTTCGCCAACAGCATCTGGAAGGCGTCGTCTTCTATACCTTTTAAGATATGGCGGATCTTCTCGGCATCAGCCATTGTGACGTCGACGCGGTTGCAGAGGTCGACAACATCTTCTATATAACTTGTAAATGTCTCCCCGCACTGTTGCGCACGACTGCGAAACGTTGCTCGGCGTGAAGATTGCGAACGACGGGGCGCCCGAATACCTCCGTCACGTTAGTTTTGAAGGCTGGCCACGTCGTGAGATCACGTTCATGGTTGCGGTGCCTCACGCTGGCGACACCGCTCAAATAAAGGATACGTAATTCAGCTTTTTGGTGTCGTCCCAGTGGTTGTGGATGCCCACCCGGTCGTAGTCAGCGAGCCAGTCTTCTACGTCATGGTCTTCGGTACCGCTGAAGATGGGTGGGTCGCGTTGACGCAACGGGCCGGGGCAGACCACGGTAGTCATTGGGGCAGCGGGTTGTGGTTGCGGTGGTCCTTCTTCCTTCATAATGAAGACAGGCTGCAGTGTCCGGTTGCAAAGTTCCAGAATTCCGGTTGTACGCAGCAGCTCCACCAATTGTAAAGGGGGTTTATTCGGATCGTAGAGACGCAGCGACCAACACGGCAACAGCAGGTAGGGCGCAGCCAGCGAACGAACTGGGTACGAGCCAGGCGATGGCAACGGGGCTTTTTAGCCTGCCGATCTTCTTCGTCACAGTATATATATATAAATTCAATGAAAAGTTCTTTAGGTCCGGTGCATGGGTAGTTGAAGAAACGAAGGTGCACACATGCGGAAATTGTATCTTTAACGTTTTTAACGTTGCGGCCGTGGCACGGCCTTCGTCAGAAAAAGGACGGTTTATATATATATATATATATATATATATATATATATATATATATGCAGGGTGTTCCACGCGACATGAGCCAAACATTAAATATGTGCAGATGCCACGTAACTAGACCGAACTAAGGCAATGTTATTTGCTGTCCCATGAAGATAGGTTCTTTCTTACATTCCGCCTAATAAGATAAATAGTATTTATAATAAATCTACTTATTAATTATTATAGTTAGATCAAAAGTGTCAACGAGAAAATTGTAGAGCTTCCTGAAAACTCCCGATGCAGCTTTCTGTTGCTCCCTACGTGGTACATAAAACTTTTTCTGAGTGTGAACGAAGCCCACGAATACACGCAAAATTGCCGCGCGAATGGCTGCTCGTGATACTCCGCACGTATTCGCGGGCTTCTTTCGCGCTCGGAAAAACACTTTTATCTAGCACGTATAAGCAAAAGAAAGCTGTATTGGGAGTTTCTCATGTTGCTCTACAATTTTCTCATTGTCATTTTTCATTACTTATATTAATGAAGTTTACTAAACCTCAAAGCTAATAATGTATTCATGAGCAATGCACGAAATAACCTGAATAACTATAAGCGACGGCAACCAACATTACCTTGGTTTGGTCCAGGTACGTGGCATTTGCATATTTTTAAGGTTTGGTTCAAGTAACGTGGGACACCCTATATATGTATATAGGGTGTGGGTGAGTTTGTGTGTGTGTATGTATCTGTTTAAGTGTACCATGTGACCGCTTTAACACTTGACACGTGCTTCTTTTTTTAATTTAGACATTGCTAATGCTAACACATTCAAGGTGAGCTTAACTGGTACCACATACTTTACCCAACCGCTGAACCACTGACTCTTGAATTTAGCATTACGCATTGCCTATGTCACCAGCACTTGTTCAAGGAGCGTCTGGACATGCCACCGTCGCCATACCACTGAACTTAGGCATCACGCGCTTGAAGCTCATGACGCCTATTGATAGCCATAATAAAAGCGAGACGGCGACGTCATTCAGAATGTCTTTAGATTGCATGTCGAAATCTTTATGAAATAACGAATATTCACATAAATTCCTCACAGCTCTTATTGAGGTGGATAGATCTCAAGTGCTGCCAATTTAGGCCCTCTTAAAGACCAAATCCAACAAAATTTTCTACCGTGTAGAAAACCTACATTTATAATATGTATATATAAAGAGGCCTACAATCAAAATTTTAGTCTTGATGTACGAACGCAAGCTTCATGAAAGGGTGGCAAAAATAGTGAGTTTTGATACCGAGACTAAGGAGAAAGAATGACGTGGCTATTTCTGCTCGCCAGAGTTGACGCATGACCTAAGGCTAGGCCTCGAAGCATGGAATGCCAGATGGCAACGGTACAGCCGTGTAGTCTGCAAAGTAACACTGCCGCAAAGCGTAGCAAGATCGCGTGCTCTGTTTGGTCTTTGTGGTTGTACAGCCTTGACGACTGCAGGCAACCCGAACGCGCGGTTAGAGCTCTGTGACGCAGCTTGCGGGAAGTAACGTCATAGCATCACCACCAGATGCGCGCATCGTCTGCTTAGGTGCTGTTTAAAGGCCTGCTAACAAAAAAAAATGTACAATTCCCAGCTCTGCTCTTCTGCCAAGATTGGTTCAGTGGTATGTGCAAATAATATGCAGGAAATTTGTCCTTAAGAAGTGAAACTTTGTTGTAGTTGGCATTCATAAAAGTGTTTTTTTTTTCTGCGGTGCACACCAACATACCGCATCAGCGCTGCCTCAATGCATAGAACTAACATGCAGAACGCATGTGGATTGCAATGTGCATGTGCATTACACGTACAAAGATAGAGGAGGGACTCAAAAAGCGCAGGCATTACCGCTTACAATAATTTACACCAACGCTATAAGCAAAATAAAGTAGAAAAATTTGTTTATATTTTCTTTATATAATTCCCCATCGCTCACAAACTATGTTCGCTTACTAACACGTTGCGTTGTTCTTACAATAGAACAGCAGCACAAAATTAAATATCTCATAAGGCACGGATCGTATGACCAGCGGGTGGTAAGTGTAATAATAACTCCGCGACAATCCTTCGGGTGCAATTCATGACAAATTGCCGTACTTTTAAGAGCTGCTACCATAATTGCTATCTCCGCTTTTTTTATGACATTTTACAGCAGGAAGAGTATTCAATGCGTAGCTTCTGGACCAAGTTCAAGGCTGCAATGAAAAAGGCAGGAAAGAAGGCGAAGACCATTCTCAAGGCCGCCGGAAAGCATGCTAAGGAGTCGATCAAGATCATCGCCAAAGCGGCTGCTGAAGTTGCCATCAAGAAAGTCAAGGAAAAACTACAAGAGAAGGCCATCGCATTTGCTACAAAACTACTGGGCAACGCAATTGCTAGCTATGCAGCTGAAGATAGTGCAAGTGAAGCGGACTTCGTCAAATACTTCTGTTCGCGCTTGGATCAAGCAGGACGAAGACTCATCCATGAAGGAGAAAAGCTGAAAACACTGTAAAATATGCTCTGTCCTACTACGAAAACAAAATTTCCCAATGAAGAATGTCACGAATTCTACGTGCCTTTGGTCTTTCGTAGCTTTCTTGTGTACTTGCCTCGCCAACCAACGTAGCAATCTTTAATGACGCGAAATGAGCGTTAATTTTGTTGAGCGGAAACTTATTCCTTATTATCAGTTGCCTTCTGATTTATTACACTAAAAAAATCGGGGCATAGGTCAATGTTAATATTTTGCCATATATTTCTCCCACTTAATCTTGCAGCTCCTATCTTAAAGTCACGTATTGCTTGCGTTTTGAAGCAGTAATATTTACAATTCTTTCCCCCAGACAATAAATGCATATGCTTCACACAAAATTACTACTTATAATATTCACACACGCAATACGCTCTCATACGCTATAAAAAGTTAACATCCCTATGATTGCTTTTAAGCGGTCTGCTGTCAACTGGCGCAGCAGTTGGCGTTTGTACGCTCTTCAATTACAACACAATGGACGCCCCTTAAGGTTGCATGTGTGAGTAGCACAACGCCATGCTGCAATCCTTGATGTTCGTGTCCTTCTCAACTGGACTTTCATATGCTCTGTGCAATACTTGTGAGAGCTGTCACTGAGGCATGAAAAAGGCTTCCCTTTAATGCGGTTTTTTTCTCGCGCCGCAAAAATAAGCTGCGCCAATTATGTCATTCGTATCTGACTGAAAAGAACGACAACATGCGTTTAGAGGCGTGCTACCTAAGCACCTCTATTCCTTATGTGTAAGAAAGTAATTTCTTGCGCTGTACTCCGCACCTGTTGAGAAGCATATCGTGCATGTATCAGAGGTGCAATAGGTAGATTCACAACCATATTGCACCTTGTTCAACGGTGAAGAGAGACCGGTATCGCGGATGCGGCTTGTATCCGCAACAGCCCGGATGTAACCCTTAAAGGATTTCTTGACAAGGCCTGATTTTCCCTTCATTAAACTGTTGTAGTTTGCGAATGGCAAACCTTCTATGTGGTATATTTCTTCTATATTAAAAAAATACCCGAACGGCATCCAGACAGCCGTGAAGTACTCCATCGTAAAGAACGACGATAAGCTTGACTTATGGTGACGTGGCAGATTTTGAAAGCGCAACACAAGAGGGGTCTTATCTTTTTTTCCCTTGCTGCACGTTCTAAAAATAAGTATTCCCTACTTCAGTATATGCATTTACGACTCTGAACCTAACAAGTTCAGTCGCTGTTCTACACTAAATAACCTAGGGCACTTTTCAGCGTCTTGTGATGGCGTTCAAAAGAGGGTAAGGAATGAAATACGTCTCTTCTGTGAGCTCCGAGATCAATAAAACTTTTTCGCACGCTAGTGGAGAAAGTCCTCATTTTGAACTCTATAGAATGGGCTGCTGCCGGTGGTCGTTACCTTACTGTTTACAGACCATCTTCTAAGTGCTTATCAAGCCGGTAAAATATGCAGGTATTTTGCAAATCAATTCACAAGCTAAGAATATTACTTCAATGGCATTTTAGCAAAGTCATATTTGTTGTGAAATAGTGAAAATACCATAGGCTGCATAAACAATGAACTGAAGTTTTAACTAAAACAATGTAATTATACCAAGCGTGTTTTCTGTCTCCAAATAAAAGTATAAAAATGCAACCTGGTTTTAGATAACAAGGAATGCGTATTAGTTCAGAAAAAAAAAAACATATATTGTTATTCGCATCACACGATTTCAACAAGCTCCTTAACCGCCCTGGTGGTGTTTACAATGGCGAGATGCGGCGTTATTTCAAACACTCAATTCAAGGGAGCAACAGAAAACTAAACGTAAATTTTCGCGCCGACTTACGAATTCGTGCCACTACCAACGGTACGTCCTGAAGTTTCTTGCATGCGTTTCACAAAGCAGCAGCTTTCAATCAGCACATCATGCGCCATCAGACCCGTTTATAAAGTCGTTCTTGAATGGAAGCACTTTGAAAAAAATAAGCAATATGCTTGCACAAAACTCATATGACGCGGCCGTACGATAAGGTACATTTCCTTGCCGTGTCCGGTAGTGGGCATTTATTGTTTGTTTTTGTCGTCCTATGAAGTTGGTACGGTATATAACGAAATAGAGTCCATTTAATTAGGTTTGCCACTCGTGCATTGTTAGTCAGCATCGTGTTAAATAAAGATTATGTAAATAACATTACCTCTGCGAGGGCACCCGCATTGTAGCCTTTTTATCAATATTCATCTGTCACGTAACCCTAACTCATTCGAAATAAAATAACAAAAGTCTATGAACACCTATTCCCGATGGAAGAACAAAAGCTTTCCATTGCAAAAGTCACATTTCAAAAGGATAAGTACTACCTGCAGTTCTCTTTCGAATTCTGATTTGATTTCGAATTTGCCTTTAGTGTATTACCAAAACTCTAGCAATTCTCAATGAAAACACACCCCCGGCGACCTTAGAGACAAAGAATCTAACAACTCAAAAATTCAACATACGCATGGAGAAAGTAAAGTCACACGCCTGCGCGGCGCACACAGCATAGTCACAAAGTAAGCTGGAGATTTGGCTCCATGAGAGCTAAATTTTCGGTGCCACGCACTACAGGGTGTTCATGGCGAAGTCTCTTCGCGTCGTTTCGATGAGAATGATCTCAACGGTCCGCCCGGCGTCGACGGTAAGCTGCGCATTGTGCTGCTCTCAGCACTGCGTGCTGCTAAGCCCGAAGTTGCCTGGTTGCAGCCGCGTGCGTAGCTCTACTATCGGCTTCATCAGCAGCAGTTCGTACCTTGCGAGAATTCGCCGTACTGTGCCCCAAAGAGTAAACATGATGATGATATGTGGTGTTTAATGGCGCAAGGGCCAGGTGTGGCCAAAGAGCGCCATGACAAGTGGTGATGTTGACGATGTATTATGGAGATGTGACTTGGCTGTAAAGTGGCCTAAAAATAGTTGCTGTAAAGTGCATAAAATCTACGTGATATAAAATTATGGCGATGACTAATGACGAATACTATGAACATTAAAATCCATCGTAAAAGAATGACATAGAATTGAAAATATATGAGATGGTAAAAATAGCTGGAGCACTGTTGCCTCACCGGAGCCCTTGAAACACAAGGGCCTAGAGGCAAGTGCTATATGTGAAGAATTATCACAGCGCCATCCTCTGAAGAGAGGAGACGCTACGAACATGTGGGACTAACAACATGCAATACAACATCTTTCAGATAACTTAAGACTGCGTTGGTGTCAAATAGCGGTTCTGGGCCGAGTAACATTAATGGGTGAAGGGGGATGTGCTGCTGGTATGCTAAGGGAAAATGTTTCTTTCTTTCAGATTCGGCTTTCCGGCACTCCAGGAGGACGTGGAGGACGGTAAGCCTCTCCTCGCATCTACCGCAGGTGGGAGGGTCATTTCTGGTGAGTAGAAAATTATGGGTGCCGAATGTGTGTCCTATTCTGAGACGACAGAATAGGACATCTGTTCGGCGTGATCTTGTTACAGAGGGCCACAATCCTAACTGTGGCTTTATCACGTGGAGCTTATTATTTGTTTCCGCGTCCCATAGGCGCTGCCAGTGGTTCCGTAGTTTCCTCCGTAAGAAGGGCTTCAGGTCTGTGACAGGAACTGCAGCGGTGGAATTAGCAGAATGCGAAGCAACTGACGTGGCCATCTGGTCCGCCAGATCATTACCTTCGATGCCCCTGTGACCTGGCACCCAGCATATGATGACATGCTGGTTACCTATATACGCTTTACACAGAACGGAATAGAGTTCATTAATTACCGGATTTTTGTGGTGAGAGAATGACATCAAGGCCTTCACAACACTAAGGGAGTCCGTATATATGACTGATTTCTGGAGTTTTGATTTCCTGATATGCTTCACAGCTGACAATAGTGCGTAGGCCTCAGCCGTAAAGATACTAATTTCCGGATGAAGTACATCGGTTTCCGAGAAGGATGGACCGATGGCTGCGTAGGACACCCCGTCGTGTGACTTCGATGCATCTGTGTAGAACTCCGTGCAGGAGTACTTGTACTGGAGTTCCCGGAAATGCATTTGTATTTCAATCTCTGGAGCATGCTTTGTGACTTGCACGAAAGATATATCGCATTCTATGAGCTGCCAATCCCAAGGAGGTAGCAGCTTGGCTGGATGCATTAGGCGGAGCTCGAGTAGTGGGACATGCATTTCATCACTAAGCTCCCTCACACGCATCGAGAAAGGCTGTCTTACGGAAGGACGATTATGGAAGAGCGTAGCATATGTCATATCGTTGATGGTATTAAAACATGCACGTTGGGGATTAGACTGGGCTTTCAGAAAATATGTTTGGCTGATGTATGCTCTCTGCAGCTGAAGTGACCACTCATTTGAGTCTACGTATAAACTTTCAATGGGACTTGTTCTGAAAGCTCCAGTGGCCAGTCGGATTCCTAGATGGTGGACCGGATCTGGCATCTTTAGCGCGCTCGGGGCTGCAGAATGGTAGATCACGGCACCGTAGTCCAACCGAGATCGAATGAGGCTCTTGTATAAATTCATTAAACATTTCCTGTCGCTGCCCCATGTTGTGTGGGATAACACTTTCAGTAAGTTCATTGTTTTTAAGCATTTGACCTTGAGATTCTTTATGTGTGGAATAAAAGTTAATTTTGAATCAAGTATGATGCCCAAGAACTTGTGTTCTTTGTTCACAGGGATTCGCTGACCATACATTTCGATACTGGGTTCTGCAATGAGCCCTCTCTTTCTAGTGAAAAGCACACAAGAGCTTTTGTTGGGGTTCACTTTAAATCCGTTTTCATCTGCCCATTTGGATACTTTGTTCAAGCCCTGTTGTACTTGCGTCTCGCATACTGTAAGGTTGCAGGATTTGAAACCTATCTGTATGTCCTCTACGTAAACAGAATAAAAAATGGCTGGCGGTAATGAAGCACGAAGCGTGTTCATTTTTAAGATGAAGAGCGTGCAGCTAAGTACACCTCCTTGGGGTACACCAGTTTCCTGTATAAAACGTCGGGACAATACATTGCCGACTTTCACACGGAATGTACGGTTGGACAAATAGCTTTCTATTAGGAAGAGCATATTGCCACGGATGCCAATTCCCGACAAGTCTCTCAAGATTCCATAACGCCACGCAGTGTCGTACGCCTTCTCCATATCGAGGAATACGGATAGGAAATATTGTTTATGTAGAAAGGCATCGCGAATGTTTCCCTCAATGCGCACAAAGTGATCGGTTGTGGACCGCCCTTGTCTAAAGCCGCACTGAAAGGGATCGAGAATATTGCTGAGTTCAAGGAAATGTACAAGTCTGCGGTTAACCATTTTTTCAAAAAGCTTACAAATACAGTTTGTAAGGGCTATCGGACGGTAACTTGCCGCCAAGGAAGGGTCCTTGCCCTGTTTAAGAACAGGAACCACAATTGCTTCTTTCCATGTGGATGGGAGGTATCCCGTAGCCCAAATAGCGTTGAAAAGTGTGAGTAGTGTAAGTTTGGTGTCAGTATGTAAATTTATGATCATGTCATACATGACTCTATCAGGTCCCGGTGCAGTGCTTTTGCATGTGTTCAAGGCAGCTGTCAACTCAGCAATATTGAAAGGCCGGTTATAGGGTTCATTCTGTCTGGATTTTCGTATTATTGGCTTACATTCTTCTATTTGTTTGTATTTCAAAAAGGATTGCGAATAATGGTTTGAACTCGACACGCTCTCAAAGTGTTCCCCAAGCGAGTCTGCCTGATCTTTCAGTGTTTGACCTTGTGTGTTTACCAAAGGAAGGGAATATGTTTGTCGCCCTTTTATCCTATTAACCTTGTTCCAAACTTTGGCCTCATCTGTATACGAATTGATACCGGATAAAAACTTCTGCCAACTCTCTCTTCTAGCCTGTCGGCGTGTTCGCCTGCCTTGTGATTTCACTTTCTTATAGTTAAACAGATTTTCCGCAGTGGGAGAGGCGCGTAGCAACCCCCACGCTTTGTTCTGTTTCTTACGAGCGATCCTACAGTCCTCGTTCCACCACGGGACACGCCGTTTGCATGCCAAGCCATTTACTTGTGATATACATTTAGTTGCGGCATCTATTATGAAGGCTGTAAAATATTCCACGGCAGCATCAATTCCTAACGAGGACATGTCATCCCATGATATGCTAGTTAAGTTTTGGAATTTATCCCACTCTGCTGTGTCAATCTTCCACCTAGGAGCCTGTGGTGGATATTCGTTTTCTTTAAGTGTTCTTAGTAGTACGGGAAAGTGGTCGCTTCCGTAAGGATCATTCGTAACTTCCCATTCTAGTTCAGGCAGTATGGACGGAGAAACTATGCTCAGATCAATTGAAGAAAAGGTATTGTTTGCAAGACAGTAATATGTGGGTTTCTTCTTATTCAGAAGGCACGCACCAGAGGAAAAAAGGAACTGTTCAACAAGTCGACCTCGCGCATATATACGAGAGTCGCCCCACAGGGAGCTGTGCGCATTGAAATCGCCAAGTAGAACGTAAGGTTCTGGCAATTGATCAATAAAGGATTGGAATTCATGCTTCGTTAATTTGTAATGTGGGGGTATGTAAAGAGAGCTAATGGTGATGAGTTTGTTTAGGAATACAGCTCGAACCGCCACTGCTTCGAGAGGCGTTTGTAGCTGTAAAAGTTGACATGCAATGCTCTTATGGATAGAAATGGCAACACCGCCCGATGATGCGATAGCATCATCGCGATCTTTCCGAAACGTGACATACGGTCGTAGAAAGTTTGTGTGTTGTGGTTTTAAGTGTGTTTCCTGTAAACACAGCACTTTTGGATTGTGTTGGTGGATCAGTTCTTGTACATCATCAAGGCTTCTAAGGAGACCTCTGACGTTCCATTGTATGATTTGTGTATCCATATTTAATGTAAATTGGTGCTGTGTGTACGGAAACGGAAGTGATGCCTTAGATTACAGAGCCCTTTCGAGGCCCTGTAATCGGGGTTTTGCTTTTTCTGAAGCGTTCGAGGGAGCCTCGCCGCTCCTTAGGCGCTTGGTGCGCCTTGAGGGTAGGTGTAGTGTCCATTGCCTCGTGTGAGGCGCCGGACACGGGCTCTTGCGAGCGAGAAGTTACTAGAGGGGGTCCCGCCTTGGAGGGCAAGACCCCTGCGCCCACCAGCCCGGAGGTCGATGGGGCTCCCTGAGGGATTTGGCTGCGCCGGCTGTTGCCAGCGCAGGAAGGGGCTGGGGAGGCCAGGGTAGCCTCGGCTGCGCCAACCTTCGGGGTTGATGATCCCTCATTTGACGGAGCAGCGCTAGCTGCAACCGCCGCGGGGGCAGATGGCGTAGCTGCCGACTCACTGCCTGTGGGTCGGACAGCCGCCGGAGGCCGTTGCGACGCTGCCCCCTGACGCGCCACTTCGGCAAAGCTTTTCTTTGGCAGGTATGCAACCCGCCTGCGTGCCTCTTTGTACGATATGTTTTCTTTAACTTTGATTGTGACTATGTCTTTCTCTTTTTTCCAGGACGGGCACGACCGCGAGTACGCGGCGTGCTCGCCTTCACAGTTTACGCAGTGGAGAGTGTTCTTGCAAGCTTCAGAATTATGTTCGTGGGCACTGCACTTCGCACAGGTTTGACGGCCTCGGCAGCTCTGCGAACTGTGGCCGAAGCGTTGGCATTTGAAACATCTAAGGGGATTTGGCACATATGGCCTAACACGGAGCTTGATGTACCCGGCCTCTACAGACTCGGGCAGAATACTTGAGCCGAAAGTCAATATAAGGTGTTTGGTCTTGATTTCTTTACTGTCACGCCTGATCTTAATTCTTTTAACATTGATTACATTCTGGTCACTGAAGCCCTCCAAGAGTTCATCCTCAGTGAGCTCCAGCAAGTCATCGTCCGAGACAACACCGCGGCTTGTGTTCATGGTACGGTGCGGGGTTACTGTTACTTGGGTCTCTCCAAATGACACAAGTTTCCGCAGCTTCTCATACTGCTTCTGGTCTTGGAGCTCCAAAAGGAGATCACCACTTGACATTCTGGACACCTTATATCCTGTACCGAAAACTTCGGTCAAAGTCTTGGAAACAAGGAACGGTGAAATGGATCGCACTAGTTTGTCTGGTTTTTCTGAATGAATCACGTGGAATCGGGGAAAGTTGTGGACTTGTCGTCCGAAAAATTGAAAGATATCTTCGGTGCGCCCTCGTTTCTGAGGGCGATCAGGGAGTTTGGGGAAAGAAGTTTCCATGAAATATATAAAAATTCGGCAACAGCGCCGACCGCCCACCACGGAGCCCAACGGGGGGACGCGGCAGAGCTTGCATGCAAGTCTGCACGACGCCAGTCGTACGCCGCCACTATAACCAAATATGGTGTACCAAAGGTTGGATAGCCACACAGGGTTAACCCTTGCCGCCAAGAAGAAGGAAGTAAATAGAAGAGAGAAGGAGACAGGAAAGGTGGAAAGTAAGAGAAAGTCGAAGGCTGGAGGGAGAGAGAGACAGGAAAAGGCGACTACAGATTTCCCCCGGGTGGGTCAGTCCGGGGGTGCCGTCTACGTGAAGCAGAGGCCAAAGAGGCGTGTTGCCTCCTCCGGGGGGCCTTAAAGGTCCGAACACCCGGCATCGGCTCAACCCCCAGGATCCCCCTTTCCCCGGACACGGCTAAGCCGCGCACGGCTACACGCGGGAGGGTCCAACCCTCGTGTGCTCGGGTACGTGGTGTCGCAACACACCAAACGCCTGCTTACGCAGACGCCCCTGCGGGAAAGAGTAAACATAGGTACCCAGACAACATGGCGCACGTGACACATCCCTTGACCCTTGGCACGATACATCGCTGTTGTTGTTGTTGATTATGATGGTGATGATAATGGTGGTGTAATGGGTCCCTTTTCGAAACGGGGTGATGACAGTCACCTAGCCTCTTTGACTTAACCAGGTCCAGCTATATGCACCATGCGACTACTAGATGTCGGGACGCCTGGTGGAAGTATAACGAAACGGCAAAGCAAAGTTTGTACGTTTCAACGGCACGCGGCGCTCATGTCACTACGCGTGTCAAATGGCACTATAGGATGGCAATGATGACAATGATGATGGTGATGATGATGATTTTATACATAATTTCCTTTAAAACGGGACGGTGACAGCCACCTAGCCTTCTTAAATATTTTTATTTGTTACACGAACAATTATACACATCCATAAACTTTTTCTTCCTCAGTACTTCTCCATCTACCTTGTACCGCTACCCATGCACCTGTTACATGACGCGCCATCTGGTGTATTAATATGCAATTGCGATGGAATGGGCACACGTATAGATGCTACGCGGCGCACATCTCAGATCTCAAGGAAAGTGGCACAATGCGATGCTAATCGTGATGATGTTGCTTATTTATTGGCATCTCATTTGAAACGCGGGGGTGACTAGTCACCTAGCCAGATTCATTTGACAAGTTGCACAATACGATGCTAATGATGGTGTTGATGCTCATTTATTGGCATCCCCTTTCAAACTCGGCGGCGAAGTGCTCATCTAACCGGTTGATTTATTCAGGTAAACAATATATATATTTATTTCTAGCACTTTTGTATATGTCTCCTTAAACTTCTTTTTCTTTCTCAAAACCTCTTGAACTGTCTTATTATACCGCTACCTGTGCGTCTGCTACATTGCGTTCTACCTATTGTAATAATATGCAAGTGCGATGCACAATGTGAGCGTATCGGTGCTACGCGGTGCGCATGCCGCATCCTGTGTCTCCTCGTGCGCTAGGACACGTTTATAGGAATTTTTTTTTTTGCTGCACGCTAGCAGGCACGTTGTCGCTCAGTGGTAGAGTGGTTAAGCAGCGGCCCCGAGTTCGATCCAAGCAGGAACTGGCTATTTTTTTCCTCATTCCCGGCGACAGCTGCAACAAACACCGGACACCGGGTGCGGCAGCTAACACCATCACCAACCGGAACGATGGCTGAAATGAGCGCCTAACAGCTGACACTCTATAAAAGCATGAGATTTAGTAAATACAACGCAGTCATGCTATTTTTTCCAGTAAATGGCACGCACTAATCTGGCGGCAAATATTACGAGAAAATTTTTTTCGTAATTTCGGGACGAAGCGAACTGTCAAACATTTCAAGAAAGCGTTCATAATACTTTCGTGTCGGGAGAGCGATAACGGGCCAAGATAAAGATACCCTTCTCATAAGAAACGAGTTGTTTAGGAAAACGTAAACAAGTATCGTGTTCAAGTAATCGGATTTTAGCTACTTATATTGTCACTCTACTTCTAAGAAATTGCAAAACGATAGACGAAGGCGGTGGCAAATGGCAATTACCGACGAGGCGCTCAAGGGGGCGCAGCTAAAATCTGCGCTTCGTTTGTGCCTTTCGTTCCACCCATACCTACTCTATCTCTGTTATTGAAGCGCCGCTGCTTGCGGAAATAATGCCCACTGCCTGGGTTGCCATCCTAAACGTGATAAAGGTGAACAGGAAGATAAAGGCTTGAGGTGATTAGCTACGGTAGCACAAGGAATGTCACAGAAGTTAATATTTCTACAAGGGCAAATGTATTCCTCAATGCAGCAATTGAACGCCTTAGTGGAGCTTTAATATTCACGTATCACTCAGGGGAGTGGAAGAATAAGCAGCTGCACCAAATAAGCGGAAGTGACGTTGTTTAAAATATGTCGAAGCGAGGAGAAAAAGAAATGGTTTACTTTGGATACTTTTAAAGCGAAGCTTCCTTTTCCTCTTGTTTCGATTTTGCTACTGCTGCTGCTGCTGTCGCAGTCTTGCGCGTGGTGTCGAGAGGAGATTCAGAGCCTGCAAGTACATCTTTAGGAGCGTGGAAGGTAGGAAAGGCGAAGCGAGAAACTCGTTGGTACCTTTCAATCATGTCGCTGGGGCAAATGCGATCTGGTGCTGCCTGGCCTAGCCACAATACCCTTTTGACAGCTGCAATTATTTATGACTCCTCGCAAAAGCATTGCAGAGACTGCAGTGCTTAGCTTTCTATTGACGTGTAACACTCCAGAGGATAGGTAGATAGAACAGTAGAACGTAGGGAGAGGAGGCAGGGAATTTATACAATCGACGCAGTCATAAAGGAATGAGCCCATGCGCCGTTGCGCTGTATTTTTCTTTTGTACCGTTCAGTTGACGCTAGGTTTATATAATTTGAATTTCATAGTATTCTTGTTAGTTGATTTCTTCATAATTACGTCCATAGCACATGGCGCTTGCAATATATAAATTTGTCGTAGTTGTTGTTATTGCTTTACGCATGTGCCCCACCCCCTCTGTAGTGCCTCGGCGCTTGAGGGTATCTGAAACAAAGACACAAAGAAAGAAACACATAAATAAAAAAATAATACTAACTAACTAACTAACTAACTAACTAAATAAATAAATAAATAAATAAGAGCTTTGCCACTCCTCGCTAAGAGATCCCATACATGGTGGAACAGCGGGACAAGGAAAAGGCGACGTGAGAAGGCAAGGAAAGGCTACTACTAGACAAGATAGCGGTGGTTGAAAAGTGGATAAATTTAAGCTCAGGAGACGGTGCGGTACCGTTAAGCTATCTCTGAAAAATAAAACACCATGCAAATTTCTGAAGCGGATAACTCACACACGGCATGCACACGTAAACCCACAATAACGGGCCCCTCACCACGTCTGGTCATTTCGAGCTGACAAGCGCAAAACATACAATGCGCGCTAACGATCTTCTTTGCAGAGTATTATACTCTGCAACGCCGCGCCACGGAAAGGTCTGAAATTTCAATCCGAACACCGTTTTCCCTTTCCCTCCCGGCGAGCGCTCTCCAAGCCGAGTGGTGACGTACTCGTGTCCCTGCGCCTATGTACCCGTGTGAGCAGTGTGGCATCGCTCGTGGTGACATGTGACTTCGAGAATTATTTAAGGGAACATCTGTTGTGTGTGATCTGTTGCTTGAATTGACGAATTGAAGTGTTGAGAAATAATGACACACACAAGCGGAATGTCTGCGTGTTTTTTTGTTTTTTTTTTACTTCGCGCCGAAGCGAGAGAGATGCACTGCCGCTTCATCTGCTTGTTCCCACGGTCGTGCAGTCACGTGCGCACGTAGCCAAACTATGTCGTGTTCTACCGAATTCCAGCATGTGATCATGCTCTGCGACCCGCCGGTTTGCCTTCAGTATTCGTGTAGCACTGAAGTCTGCCGCTATTCATCTCTCCTTGTGGATGGCGCACAAAACCGTGCGCTGGGCGAAACGAGACAATCACAAGAGGTCGCGCACACCACCGTCAGCGGAAATAGGGGGCGCTGCAAAAAAAGAAAAGAAAAAGAAAGCAAGGAAGAAAAAATGTAGCCGGGGCTCGTGACGTATGCGTCACGCGATCCTAGAGGTCCGCTATGGGAGGATGCCGGGAAGTAATTTCGCTTGCGGTAGACGGGGCGAGTGGAGAGTGCGCCTCGCTTGGCAGTGGAGCCCGGCTTCCGAAATCATGGGTTCGCGGCATTAAAATGTTTCTATCTCGGCTATTAGTGAGCCGATTTTAAAAATCTCTTGCGGCACAACGCTCCCTAGAGGGCGCGTAACAACTTCTAGCGTGTAACCAAAATTTGCTATGGCGCATGGTGATGGGTCGATTAAAGCACCGTAGCGCCTGGGCGACACTGCGGAAGCGGTCACACGTCAAATCAGCCCTTCTGTAGCCATCGAGGTAGCTTTGCGACTATTGCATTGCTCGACGTCACGGGTTTGATCCTGAGCGCGTCACCCGCGTTTTGATTGGGGCCGAAATACAAAAGCGCTCGTCTGCTTAGATTTGGGTGCTTATTAAAGGACAGCAGGGGTCATTATTATTCGGGAGTGTGCCACTGCGGCATGCCTCATATTGCTAGTGTGGTTCTGGCAAGGTCCGCCCCACAATTTAAACAATGTTGAACACTGCCTCATCGATACGACGTGCCGTCTGCGGCAATGACAGTGCTAACCTTCTCGGAGGTTATGAACAATGGCACAGAGCAACGGCTCAAGCAAACATGTCCCGCTGCCAGTTCTGTGTACTACGTCTACAAACACGAGTGGTGCACTCAAGGCAACATCATTATCACCAGCCAATTTTATGTCCACTGAAGGACGAAGGCCTCTCCCTGCAATCTCCAGTTGCCCCTGTCCTGCGCCAACCGGTTCCATCCAGCGCCTGCGAATTTCCTAATTTCATCGCCCCACCGAGTCTTCTAGCGTCCTCGACTGTGCTTACCTGCGCTTGGCACCGTTTCTGTAACCATAATGGTCTAACGGTTATCTAACCTACGCATGACTTGACCTACCGAGCTCAATTTTGTTATCTTAATGTCAATTTGATTATCGTTTATACCCCTTTGCTCTCTGATCCAAACGACTCACTTTCTATTTTTTCACCTTATGCCTAGCATTCTTCGTTCGATCTCTTTTTGCGCGGTCCTTAACTTTTTCTTAAGCTTCTTTGTCAGTCTCCAAGTTTCTGCCCCATATGTCCCCACTGGTAAAGTTTAACATCAACTCATCACTTTTCTATTCGGCTAAATGCTGAAGAAATGAAACAATCACCATAAAAATCGCCACGTATTATCGTTAAAAGTAGTAAAGAGGACAGAAATCTGTGGGTACATCGATTCGCATAGTGCCGGGGATACGCATAATTTTAAACAACGTTTTGGTCCTCCCTGTTCCTTGAATAGAAGCAGTGGCCCTACCTGCCACCCTCTATAAATGAACACCGCCCAATTCGCACAATTTTCCTTCTGGTACTTAATTTTATGAAGATGACAATTGTAAACTGTTACATTGAGTAGACGTGCATGGCCTAAAACATACGCTCTTGACCCGATGGATAGATCTCGTCGTTCGTCGTTATATGCAGCGTCTGAACATAGCCGCGGGGGCGCAGCGCGAAAGATTATACAAAGACGTAGAGAATACAACGACGAGCGCTGCCCTTATCTTGTCTACGCGCTTGTTTAACCTTCCCTGTGCATTATCATGACAATGGATCACCAACTAACCCAAACAGTCGCCCAACACGTAGCCTCGAACATGCAGCCCCACTGCGCGTCCCTAATGTTAGTTGCCTTTCTTCTTAAAGATAGCTACAATGTCGTGCTCTAGCTGCCTCACAAAGTTTATACAAACGTTTTCTCCGGCGCTTAGATATCCCGCGGCTATCTGGCGGAAATTTGGCTACTATTCTCTTTGTCGAGCAGATATTAGGACGAGATTAGCTTACAAGGGTGGCATAGCGTTCAAAGCAACAACGCACTGTGGTATTTCGTCCGAGGCATGCTCTTCATTCTTCTTTCACAGAAGCAGTCCAGGACAATATGCATCAGGGAGAGATGTTTCAGGATATATTTAAGGGGGCTTATGACTATGTCAGTCAGGCGGTAGTATCCGTAACGTCCATGGCCTAAATACCACTAAAATATAATTGCTGTTTGGAACGAGAGGTCGTAGGCGAAAAAAAAGCAAGATAAATGTTGTTTCTCGTTATTCGTTGAAAGAGGCCACCAATATCAACCTCAACGCGGCTGCAGTGGCGTATGCAAGAGCGCGAAGGTTACCAGAAAGAGAAATGAGTCATACGACAAAAGGCTCAGTGGAGTCGTGACCGGACTGCTCTTTTATTGGACTGTGCAGCTGAGTTCCTAAGCCTAAAAAAATGGGCACATGCATACAGCGCACACGACAGTTCAAAGCGCCATTAACACACAGTTAGTGCTTCTACAAGCCCTAGCGATCTGGGGCTTGTAGAACGGCGGTTTTATCCTTAAATGAAGTCATTGAGTAAATATCCGTTCCACGTAATCAAAACAGTTATTCATGAACTAATACATTTATCTACCAGTTGCCGCTATGTGTCGCACAAAATTTCAAATGTATATAGTGTAGATGCAAGGTTTCGCGCAAACGGTGCACATTGTATGCTGATGGCCGTTGCTGCTCCTACTAGTTATGAGCAATTTGTTCGTTGTTCAAAAAGAAATAGCTTATACGTTTACTTAGTAAACATATAGATTCATGTACGTAAGATTTCGTTTACATAGTTCATAAACTACCTTAAAAAACTGCGCATAAGGGATGCTATATTACTGTAACCAGCTTCTTTCTGTTCCCTATACTGCTCCCGTCCCTGCACCTTGTTTTCGTTAGACTTCGTTGCCTTTTAGCTGTGGACGCCGTGGTGCGCTTCATTTACCTAATCATGGGTTGCATCCCTTCTGGGATAATATTTGAAGACATCGCCAATAGTAGCTGATTCCACGGATGCAATGGGGTCGATGTACCGTATAGTCTTGAGGTGTCCCTGCTGACTTGCCGTCTCCAGTACACAGGATGGTGTCGTTCTTCTTCTTCCCTTCACCAGCACAAATTCAGCAACATTGAGGGCTGGCATCGCTTTATTTTGCCTCTTATTAAACTTTACCCTAATTCCTTCGCGATAATTTGGTATACTTTCATTAGTGCTGCTGCATATGTAAGCCTAACGTGTCAATACTTACACCAGTGTCAATACTTACATCAGCTTGGAGATAAGTTGACCTTCCAGTTGCAGCAAATAGTGAAACGCAATCTAGGCCGTTTGTGCGCGAGCTGTTGTGGTGAGCTACTGTTGATTCTACAGAACATTGAATGATCCTTGGTATTACTGAACACCTGATAATGTATTAATTTATGTCTCTGGCAGCCTACTCAGCTAAACGATGTTCTGCGTGATAATAAGGTTCAGAGGAGCGTAACGGGATCCTACGCTTTCCTGACCGTTCCTGTACCTGACGACATCGAAGGGCGGGTCGATTGTATGATACAATTACTTTTCCATCAGGAAACATCTTTCTGTTCGAAAAACTGAAGATACTGTTGGAAACGTCCTTACTAGGTATTGCAGCAAACATTCTGGTGCCCTCCCCAATGCAAAAGAGACTGCTTGGCTCCGCAGTTCCCCGAAGTCTAGATGAATGAATTCAAACCGCGTTATTAAAATGCTACCGCAGAGTCGGTTTTTGCGTCAGTTTTTTTTAATTTGACCTTGTTAATCTTAGATTTATGAGAATATAGTACATAGATCCCTGGTTGTTGTTTCACATGAGGTCATGGGAGCTGCCTTATCAGTTTCGTATAGGCTCTCCGAAAGCCACCATAAGCGCCTGATCCGCGGATATCGTAATACAGTTGTAATATCTACTGCAATATGGTAACAGCAAGGGCAACTCTTCCATGTTCATTACGCTGCAAGACCTCGATCTTGCTACATTGGTGCAGCGTTTTCTTCTTCGTGATTTTCTTAAAGTTCAACGGATGATCTTGACATGGCGTCTGCGCCTTGTATTATGTAAGCCTTTAAATTTGAAGTGTATCGCACAAAATATTGCCATTCCTGCAGCTAAGATAATCAATGTAATTTAGGCTTCTAAAATTTTTGCCAAATTTTGGAAAGCACAACCTACTCTCGTTTCGTCCGTCTTCAGCAAGGATATCCAAATACGCACTGAGAAGTGTTCAGGAGATACGCAACAATGTTTGCCTTGCTTTGACGTCATCAGTTGGGCTTCTGTTCTGGCATACCGATAGATAGCGCACTAATTTCTTTTACAGTTTTTATTAAACATGCTATTGATTTACGCTATCTTCCCGGTCCTTTGTTCCTTGATCTAATCATGACCTTTGAATGACTCTTATATAACACAATAAATTCAGGTAGATAGGTGCAGGAGGAAGTGCCTAACTTTAACAAGCGATGACCAACCATACCAGGAACATGCGGTTTGGGCTTTCGTAAACCCTTTCCGACTTCAAGCTTGTGAGAATGGTGAGCCATCATCGCTCAATGTTTCTCAAATCTGTCTGTTTCTCAAATATAACAATAACTTTCCTAGCTGCTGGATATTTTGCCAACCCTTCTCACATGCTGATGATGCTACTGTCGTTACTACTGACAGCTAAAAATAAGTGCTCATCTAAAACGCTTAATACACTGGTGCATTTCCAGTAGCCCAAAAACATACTCAAGCAAAACGCTTTTTACCGTGTTCCACCGGAATCATCCCCGCCTCTTACTTTTAATCCTTACCTTTCGTTAGAATAACCAGCGCCTCCATAACGTATCGCGGTATACCGTGGTTACCGAAATAAAATCTAATCAGAAATCCACCGGGGTATCTGTGGGCGAAGATTTTTGCCGAGCAACGCACCTGTCTAGGAAAAAGCTACTAGATTTTGCCAAGGCATCGGGCCAGACATGCTCAATACGGCTAAATAAGTTATCTTTGAACTAAACTTGCTACGTATACTGTTCTACTACTGACAATGTATGCGAAGTCGACATGCCACGTGCAGCTTGCTCTTCAGTTCGGTCGCGTCAAACTATCGAAGGATATGGTTCGACATAGCTAGCACACGCACAATGTAATAACAGCACATCAGTATTTTTTTCACTCACGTGCGAAGTCTACTAAATAAACGTGCTACAGTGTCCTCACTGATTGCTTCATGCGCTGCTGACATCGTATGTCTCACCGAAACATGGCTTTCTGCTCGTACAAAGAATAGCGAAATTTTTTTATTGTGAGAAACTGTATTATCGCTGCGATCGTGGTGTGCGATCAGGTGGATGTGTCTTGATAGCATTTACTGAAACGCCCCCTTCAAACTCAGTTTCCATAGAAACACCACTTGAACTTGTTTGCGTGCGTGTTGTACTCGACAACAGAGATGTCATTTTTTGCACATGCTATCGCCCTCCAACTGCTTCGACATCATTTTGCGATGACCTTCATGACGCATTACACAAATTAGTTGTCAGGTACCCTAACGCGCCCCTTTTTCTTCTTGGTGACTTCAACTTTCTCGATATCATTTGGCATGACGACATGGCAACGTCTGTCTTCTCAGAGTACCCAGTTTATGAACACTTGTTTGGACTTCCACTTCACTCAGCTTGTACTGAAAGTAACGCCCGTGTTTGCCTCTTCATCTAACATACTAGACCGGATTCTCACTAAGAACCCTGACACAGTTTCACCAATTCTTTACTTAAAAGGCTTAAGTGATCACCTTGCACTCACTTTTGATATCAACACACGGGCTCCTGTTAAGAAAACTACGAAGGTGATCCGCGATTACAGAAAAGCCTGCTCAGCTTCCATTACCGCTGAAATGGAGAATTTCGCAGCTTCTTACATCGCTAATTGCGATCAGCACTGTATTGAAAAAAAAACTGGTGTATTTTCAAAAATAAATTGTTGTAACTAATTGAACGTTTCGTACCGCAAAGGAGAGTCGCTTGCAAGCCACGGTCCCCTTGGTTCAACCCCTTTTTGAAGCGACTATGTAATAAAAAAAAACGGTTGATTCGTCGCGAAAAACCGTCACGCAGTGACGCTATTTGGTCCGCTTACTACCGCAATGAAAGTGCCTACAGCGCAGCCGCCGCTAGTGCAAAACAGCATTTTGATTCTGTTACACTTCCGTCTATCTTACAAACTAATCCTCATAAATGATGGGCCATAGTTAACGGTACTCCAAGCAAAATAATCCCATTAACACACTCCAATGATGAACCTGTTGCTCCTGAAGAATGCTGTAATGTATTTAATGATGCGTTTTCTTCCCATGTTACCGCAATACCACAAAGACTACCACTTGTATCCAATTCTGGTTTTTCGCCGATAGATTCAATCTCTGTTCACTGGGTTGGCGTTAGCTGCTTAATTAACAATAAAAAAACATCCTCCTCTACCGGCCCATGCTCCCTCAATTCAAAAATTTTGAAGTGTACTAATGTATTTTCTGCTGTTATTTTGTCGCACATTTTCACTCAGCGATTACAGCAGTCTGTTCTTCCACACGTCTGGTGCGTGGGAAAGGTGATTCCAGTTCATAAATCAGGTAACACACACTTACCCAGCAATTACAGGCCTATCTCACTAACAAGCATTTCATGTAAAATTCTAGAGCATATAATATATTCGCATTTGGCTGAGTTTTTAGGATCAAACTACGTTTTCAACCCCTGTCAACATGGTTTCCGTAAGTTCTTTTCCTGTGAAACACAGCTCTTATCATTTACTAACGATCTCTTTGCAACTTCTGATCTAGGTACCGACATTGTCTGTATTTCTTGATTTTGCCAAAACCTTTGACTCTGTGACGCATGATTCTGCTTAAGTTGACTGAACTTGGACGTAAATGTACTCGAGTGGATAAAAAATTTTCTTTCTATCTGGACGCTGCATGTAAACGCTAATAACTCTAATTCTCGGTTTTCTAATGTACCAGCAGGTGTTCTTCAAGGCTCAGTCCTGGGTCCACTTGTCTTTCTAATCCATATTAACGATCTTCTGAACTGCGTTCTTTCCTTTTCCATGAAGCTTTTCGCGGATGACTGTGTTCTTTACCGTAAGATTACTAATCCTTCAGATTCCCAAGTGCTGAAGGATGACCTTAACCGCGTACCTTAGTGGTGTTCTCATTGGTGCACGCAACTAAATTCAAATAAATGCAAGGCCATGCGTATATCTCGTAACACATTTTAGCTCTGCCCCTTCTTCCCTGAAGCTAACTGTTTGCAAAAGCTTATTTCGCTCCAAATCGGAGTGTGCCTCAACAATTTCGGATCCGACTCAGTCTTCACTAGATTCAGCTATTGAAAGTATTCAAAACCGCGGTGCACGCTTTGTCCTATCCAATTATTCTCGCTATGCAAGTATCTCTTCAATGAAACGAACTCTTAACTTACCTGATCTTTCATCACCGCCGCAAATCTTCCCGTCTCTCCCTTCTTCACAAAGTTTTTTACTTGAACCCCCTTTTAAAAGAAGCCCTTCTTGCCCCTCCGTCCTATATTTGGGCCCGCACTGACCACAGCCTTAAAATAGGGGTGCCATTGTGCCGAACAAACCGGTACAGTGACTCATTCATCCCTAGGACAATCACGGACTGGAATCGCCTTCCCGCATCAATCGCACTCATCACCGACTCTACCAACTTCAAGACCGCTGTTCAGAATACCTTTTGTTAATATTTTTCGTTATTACTATTTGTTTGTATTTTTACTGCATTGCTTCTTTTTTGACTTCACTCCTTTCTGTAACGCCTTCGGGCCTTGGAAGTACGTGAAATAAATAAATAAATAAATACATATTGCAGCGCCCAGGCACAATTACAAAGAAGAGACACAGAGCGCGTTTTCTTTGTAGCTGTGCCTTGACGATACATTATGTCGGGACGCAAACAACAATTGGCCCATCAACAAGTCCTTCTACATATCTTGGAATCACGCTTGGCACAAATCTAACATTTTCTTTTCACGTCTTCCATGGAAAACCAAAGGTTGCTCAAGTGAACAGATCACTAATTATGCACGTTTATATTTCAGCGTATATGCTTCAATTACCATGTGTTACACTTTCATGTCGTGCTGTAAATGTCATAGACTGAAGCTTACTCTACTCATTCTTCGCCACTACAATGCCGGTAAGCCAAGCTAGTCCCATCGCAAGATCATGCGCAACCATAACCAGCCCTCTTCCATTACTTCAGGAACTTCATATATCATCTCTACAATGTTTCCTCAAGTGCCAACATGTCTCCACAGTTGCGCTTGGCCTGACTTAAGGTTTTGTTAAAAGAGCAAACCGGAGAGTTTAGAGAAGGAAATTGAATATTGCCTCGTGGCTCACTTACCCCGATTTTTTGGCGGCCGTGGCACAGTGGGTTACGTCCTGCTTGCGCCACATTAGCGACATCGGACCGGCAGTCTGGAGAGGGCCTTAAATTTGGTGCGGTCCCCCTACCTCAAGTGGTTTCTTGATCTGTGATGACTCTGGCTTGTGACGGGGGGCTTCGGAACAGTGAGGTTGACCGCTTTGGTGTTTGAAAAAGCAGAGCTAGACGCAGCAGGACCGGTGCTCGGCGAAGACGGAGGATCGCGAAGACTACGACAGTGAAGATTCAGCACGACGTAGCACACGATCTGCCGCATCCTGAATCTTGCAATTGGGATCGTCGATAATATGCTCACCATCATAATGCGGGCAACCGAGGCGACAGTAGCGGTAGTAATCCATGGTAGGCGAGCTTCGTGTTGTAGACGCGACATTTTATGCTTCCGGCTTGAAAAGAGACGTCCGCGTGGTGGCCGATGCATAAGAGGTTGCGCAAAATTTTTCTGAGTGCTTGTAGTGCTAACAACGGAGAACAAGCCCCCTATAATTCACTTACCATGGTATTTAGGAGTCTATAAGGTGGTGAGAGCTGTTGTGGTACCTCCCGTCATACGGATGGTGAGAATACCACTTACGCAATCCCCGAAGCTTGCGACCACCGTGATGGCTTAGCAGCTATGGTGCTGTGCTGCTAAGCAAGAGGTCGCGGGATCACATGACGACCGCGGCGGCCGTATTTTGATGGGAGCGAAATGAAAAACATCCGTGTCCCGTTCATTTGGGCGTTAAAGACCTCCTGGTGGTGAAAATTAATCCGGAATGCCCCACTGCGGCACAGCTCATAAAGAAATCATGGTTTTTTGCACGTAATACCCCAGAATTCCATTCAATTCCAGCAGCTTGCTATCATTTTTTGACACAACGTGTGCGGTGTAATTTTCTGTATACTGCCTCGACATATGGTTGTCGAGGCAGTAATAAAAAACAGGCCGTTGTCGTAGCCTTCCTCGGGAACCCTCTACAGAACAGGTGTTCACTTTGGGCACCGATAGGCACTTCAAGAAACATTTCGCTGCATTTCTAATTCGTTCGTAAATCAGCAGACGTTATTTTGCAGCGCAATTGCCACAAAGATGGAGAAGCTTTCGTTTATGATTCAACAAAAATTGGCACTTTCACCGTGAAAGACGAAGTAATGATGGGGATAACATTTACAGCGAGACACCTTGCACCTACGAAACCTCTCACAGCGCTGGCGCTACGAACAGCGTCCGCAGTGGCCCTATAAGCGTCGAACCTCTGTGGTGGACAAGACCATCGGGAAATGACCAGCGTTCGCAAAACGCGCTATCCTGCATGCGGGAAATTCTTAAAGAGGCCTGCACACTTATTGAGCATGGTAATTTTACCTGACGACAACTTTCTGTGGCAGCGCAACCAAAGCTACACAGCCAAGGCACACATTGTTTTTATTGCACATCTACATGCAGTTCGCGAATGTAATCAGCTGGAAGCTACCTGAGTATCCGATCGCCCTGTCGGGAAGTATAAGACAGAATTTCTCTACAGCGGACTAACCTCATCGAAGAAAAGGCCTCGTAAAGTTGTTTTCTCAAGCTCTAGTTCCGTGAAGCACGAAAGGTTTACGCTACACCCTGTTCGGTTGAACATACATTGCATGTATGCAAAAAAAGAACTTCAGGCTCTTCAGATAGACCTGCAAGCGGATTACGAAAACAACGACCTGCCGCGGCTCAGAAAGCCAACATTCTGGAGGCTGCTGCATGACATCAACTTCAGGCGTAACAATTCAAACGAAAGCTGGCGCTCATCGAGCGAGACGAAATCACTGGCTGGCAGCAAGCAATTCCGGAAGCCGGGCAGATAGGGAGCATACTTTATATTTTTGCAATTTAAATGCTCAGCTCATTTGATTGCGTTTTCCTGGCGCTTTGAAGTTAGAATTCGGAACCTACATACATTTTAACGTCGGTGATACGGCAACAAGTGCGTTTGCTCGCGCTTTATTTATTCTTTCACGTGCCGGCATGTCGCGAAGTTTCAGGTGCTTTGTCGCTGTGGATAGGACAAATATTTCAGTTAGGCTATAGACAGGGATTCTTGTCGCATTTTCGCGCAGAACAATAATTTACCTAGATGAAACGTGGATGAACGCTGGCCATACCAAGCAGCATGTCTGGCAAGACCGCACAGTGGAGTCGTCTACGGACGCCTTCCTGTAGTGCCTCGCATCGGGTCGTGCAGCCACATCCGCAAACGGAGGATGCGTTATGTTTGTACACGATGGAAGCTATGACAGTGGGTTTGTTAAAGGCGCCGCATGCTTTTTCAGGACCTAGAAAGGCAGTAATGCTAACTACCATTATTCGGAGATGGACAGCACATACTTAGAGCACTGACTTAGAACCAAAGTGTGCCCCAATATCATCGCCAACAGCATCAATTTTATGGACAATGTGCCCTATCACAATGTCGCTCAAGGAAAAATCTCCCTACCATCCTGCGTGCGTCGGAAAATAATGGAACATGTAATTTTAAACCGAGTAGATAACTTCTTACAGGATAATAATATATACCCAGATACACTGATAGGGCTTCGCAAAAACCATTCGACACATCATGCGATGCTTTAACTCAAGCATCAGTTTATCTATTATAAAACGCGCTCTACAAGGGCCATCTTGGGCCCTGACCTTAAAGAGGCTTGTCATAATGCTAACCGCTCAACCATATTGGTAAAGATTGAACGAACAAGACTATGTCAACGGACGTATAACTACATCAAGAGCTTCCTATCAGGTAGGAATGCAGTCATCTCCGTCAGAGGGCTCACGTCACCCGATATCGACATAGTAGGGGAGGGGGTGGGATGACACGCCGCAAGACGCTGTCATCTACCCGATGCCGTTTAATGTCGTCTTGATGGGACACCACGAAAAATTAAATCTCATAGATACCCTGAAATACACAATCTACGCGGACAATATTACTATCTGGGTCTTCGATCGTAGCGACTCATCACTAGAACAACGACTCCAGACTGCAATAAACACAGTAAAGGAACACCTCGCAGGAACAGGCCTTACATGCTCTGCACAGAAATTCGAACTTCTCTTATAACGCCGCACACTTAGGGGCAGACCTTCCGAAGGATAAGACAGAAACGAGGCTCATGAGGAAATCAAGCTACACTCCAAGAACGGGCGGAATATCCCAATAGTCAATCAGCTCAAGATGCTGGGTGTTGTAATCGAGAACAAAGGCACAAATATGGAAACCATAAAGAAGTTAGACACAAAGGTAACAAACACCATGAGATTAATCAAACGAATTACTAACAAGCACCAAGGTATGAAGGAAGAAAGTATGACACGGCTGATACAATCATTCGTAATTAGTCAGATCACATACATAGCAGCCTTCCATAATTGGTTCGCAGCTGAAAAGTGTAAGATTAACAACATGATAAAAAAGCATACAAACTAGCATCAGTACGAGCACGGATCTCTTGCTAAAGTTAGGACTCCGCAACACACTGGGCGAACTCATAGAACAACAACCAACATCTCAGGCGCAACAACTAACCAAAACCAAAACGGGACAACGTATACTACGCAAGCTAGCAATGACTTACCACAATCTATACGGAGAAAAGATGACGATAACGAGAGAAATTTGTGACAAACTCCAGAGTACCAAATATACCCAAGAACATGCATGCAGGTTACAACGAGGGCAGATGCAAGAGTAGATCAGAGAAAATGATGCGAAGTTATCGGTCATAGGACAGAGAAACCTTCGTAGACGCGTCGGAATACCCACACAGAAATAGCTACGTGGCAGTAGTAGTAGATCACACCCAAAAGCCCCTTACAAGGGTGTCAGCTAATACCACACATTCCGAGACAGCAGAGCAGGTAGCCATTGCGGTGGCACTCGTTGCCACGAATGCTCAATACATCATTAGCCATTCTCAGGCGGCGATTAGAAATTATGCAAAGGGTAGGATCTCCCCTGAGGCGTGGCACGTCATCACAGTCAACCAAGAAAAATTCTCCAACACAGAGCAGAACGACAGGCAACTGCTCTGATTCCCAGCGCGCATGACTCCAGGCATGCCTGCCATCAATCACGCCGAGCTAGTACACCGCGAAGCTCGAGGTCTTGCCCGCCGAGCTCAGCAAAGAGTGACTTCCATCGGTCAGGAGACCGCGGAGGAGAATATCTGGAGTGAAAAACGACAGATTAACATGATTTAGCGATATTACGAAATTCTATCAAAATCGGAGGCGATTACTACCAGCGCCTCACCAAACTGAACAGAGCTGAGTCCGTTACTTGGAAGAGATTACAAACAGGAACTTATACGACTCCCGTGCAACTAAATCTTTCTACCCCGGTATATACGAGTGCGATATATGCAAGCTATGCAAGTCTGGTAGAGCCGCCCTTCAACACATGTTCTGGGGATGTAAAATATATCAAGATGATATGGCAGTCTCTCCAGAAATCTACGGGTGCGCTGGTCAGCCGCGCTACTCAGCTCCGAAGTGCAAGACCAACTTTGGGCCGTCCAGCGAGCCATGGAGGCCCTACGGGAGCAGCAGCTCCCAGTGGTCATCTAGGCTGCCCCAGGCCGGGGCCTCCCAATCAGTGCATCCGAAATAAAGTTATCTCGCTCGCACGGCATCAAAAAGGGACTTCCAAGCGTGTCGTTCAAAGCGGGGAGTTGCTTAGGGTTCACATGCCAAAATGTTGGAACTTTCAAAGAAATTGAGTGTGCCAAATGGTGGCACTGTATACCGAATAGATACTTTTGTTGCTTGGCATGCTCATGAAGTGTCACGATTTCCTTCATACCACTGTGAATTGAACCCAATCGAGAATGTGCGGCATCGTGAAAGAAGGCGAGGTAGAGGGACACATAGCGATTAAAAACAAAGAGTTTGGTTTGGATCATGTTGAACAGATTTTGCCAGAGGCATTGTCATCAGAAGCCGAAACATCTGGACAAACGGTTACGCTCATGTTGATCGCGTTGAAGATGAGCCCTGGAAATGGGATTGAATTTTCGGTAGTCAAAGTGAGCCGGTCATTTTTACACTGGTGTTCCAGGTGACTCTTCTGACGAGTATAGCTTAGCATTGAGCAGTATGGAAGAACTTAAGTTTCTTTCTGTCTTATCTGCAAAAGTCAAGCAGTATTCAGAAGTGCTGTACTGCATATTGCTGAAAAATAAGCGCCTGTGTTCATATTAAACAATGGCGTAATTCTTTTTTTTTATTACCAACTAATTTCTTTAGGCACATGTTAAGAATTAGAGCCAGCGTATATAGCGCAGTCTTCGCGCATTATTTTTGTCATTATTTCACATACTAAGGCACCGCAGAGACCTTACATCCTTGAAGAACTGATGTGTGGTGTTTTATGGCGCAAGGGCCAGGTTTGGCCAAAGAGCGCCATGACAAGTGGTAATGTTGACGATGTATTATTGTTGGCGTGCACAATGAATTCCTTATGGTAGATGTCACATGGCTGTAAAAGGGCCTAAAACCTGTAGCTGTAAGTGGCGTAGAATATATAGTTGCTAAAATAATGACGGTGACTAGGCAGTGATGTGGGCTATGGCAATGGGCTTTCGTTAAAACATTATGCAATAAAACATAACACTGACACCAGAGTTTCAAGCAAGCCCTTGGATGCAGGGCTGTTAGTCATGTGCTAAAATTGCCTGACCAAATGATTTTCAGGGTGTTGGTTTCGGCTAAAAAATCTAAGACTATTTGCAGTTTAAAAAATGGTTCGTCACTAAGAAAAAATGCAGGATGGTGAGGTATATTTTCCCGATACGCAGAAGGGAAATACTTTTTCCTCTCTGTTTCTATTGCAGGGCACTGGATAAGAACATGGAGGACAGTCAGGCTATCGCCGCACCTACTACAAGTAGGAGGATCCCCGCCAGTCAAGAGGTAGGAGTGAGTACTGTAAGTGTGTCCTATTCTTAATCGGCAAAGAAGCAATTCCTTGTACCGTGCTGTTTTGTCACTTATCCAATTCCGCAATTTTGGTTTTATAATGTGTAACTTATTCAATGTTTGTGTATACCACTCTTCTTGCCAATCATTCCTCAATTTACGGCGCAGAAAGCGCTTTAGGTCTGTGGCAGGAATGGGGATATTTGCATCTGTGTTGCTAAAACTCACTGACGTAGCGTTTTCGTCAGCAGCTACGTTGCCTTTTATGCCTTTATGGCCAGGTACCCAGCATAGTATAATCGCTTGGTTGCACATATATGCGGAGCATAACAAGCTATACAGCTCATTAAAAACCGAGTTTTTATGCTTTCGCAAGCCAATTAGGGCTCTCACTACACTTACTGAGTCTGTGAAGACAATAGCCTTAGCGATATTTGTGAGCCGTATGTGTTGAATAGCCTTAAGAATGGCGTATGCTTCCGTTGTAAAGATACTGGTGTATGGGTTTAGTGGTCCAGATGTTAAAAGTTAGGGTCCCAGAGCTGCGTAAGCAACACCAGCTGGAGACTTCGAAGCATCTGTGTAAAATTCATCACATGGGTACTTCTTGAGTTCCAGAAAATGCGAATATATGAGTGCCTCCGGGGCTCGTTTCGATATTTCTAAGAAAGAGATGTCGCATTGCATAGCCTGCCACTCCCAAGGTGGTGGAAGCCGTGTAGCAGCCATTAGGACATTGTGTAAAAGTGGGACCCCTGTTTTTTCTGATAGTGCTTCCAACCGGAGGGACAGGGGAGGCCTAGTGGCTGGGCGGTTACGAAACAGCCTAGCAGTGGACAAGTCGCATATAGTGGAATGACAAGGATGTTTAACATCTGAGCTAACTTTAAGGGCGTAGGAGAAAGTTAAATATGTCCTTTGGTGGTACAATGAGCATTCGTTTGATTCGACGTAGAGGCTTTGCAACAGGGCTAGTCCTAAAGGCGCGTGTAGCAAGGCGGATACCTAAGTGGTGAATAGGATCAAGCATTTTCAGAGCACTAGGTCCGGCAGAATTATAGACTATTGCTCCGTAGTCAAGGCGCGTTAATATTAGACTTTTGTAGAGCTTTAAAAGACACAGCCTGTCGCTTCCCCAAGATGTACGTGACAAGAGCTTCAGCAAGTTCATAGACTTGAGGCACTTTGATTTCAGATACTTCAAGTGTGGTACAAAAGTCAGCTTACTGTCTTAAAGGATACCTAGAAATTTGTGTTCATGGCTCACACATAGCCGTTCTCCATTTAGACCTATTGCGGGGTCCGCTATTACGCCTCTCCTGTTAGAAAATAGGACGCACGTACTTTTTTTGGATTTAGCCTAAAACCATTTTCGTCTACCCACTTAGACAATTTATTTATGCAAAGCTGTACATGTCGCTCACAGATTCTTAGATTACATGATTTAAAACTTATCTGGATGTCATTTACATATACAGAATAAAACATACTACGTGGTATGACAGTCTGGATCGAGTTCATTTTGACAATAAAAAGAGTGCAGCTAAGCACACCTCCTTGTGGAACACGAGCCTCTTGCGTAAATGGACGAGAAAGAGCGTTACCAACTCTAACACGGAACGTGCGATTGGAGAGGTAACTCTGAATGATGTATAGCAAGTTGCCTACAACTCCCATTTCAGAGAGCCAAACCGCCATGTTGTGTCGTATGCCTTCTCCATATCTAAAAATACGGAAAGGAAAAACTGTTTGTGGACAAAGGCATCACGGACAAGGTGATCTGTTGTGGATCTACCCTCTCTAAAACCGCACTGTAAGGGATCGAGTATCTTGTTGCTTTCAAGAAAATGGATGAGGCGACGGTTAATCATTTCCTCAAATAATTTGCATATACAACTTGTCAAAGCTATAAGCCTATAACTGTTGGGTGAGGAAGGGTCCTTGCTCTCTTTGAGAATAGGGATTAGGATTGCTTCTTTCCAAACACAAGGAATGTAGCCTGCAGAAAAATGGAATTAAAGATTGACAGTAGTGTTTTTTGGGTTTCGGGGTGTAAGTGTCTGATCATCTCATACATTATTCTGTCCCTTCCTGGAGCGGAGATGTTACAGCCATTCTTGTTTCTAATGTAATACAAGGTGTTGTGCAGGTTAACGATGCGGTACTTGTAAATTTATTAAGATAGCTCTGTTTTTGAACACTCTAAACATGCATGGTTTTGAATCTGCCTTCGGTTATATGTGTAAAAGGCAGGAACTTCTTTCTGGTATAACGTTCTTGGTTGCAGCGAAGGATGTATAAAATAGCTAATATTGTAATAGCTTCACGATTTTTCTGCGCCGCAGTTCTTTGATAGCACACTACCAATACATACAAAATACACTATAAAAATGTCTTTCTGCACTACACATTACAATTTTTGAAGGGGTGTTTCCACCTGTGAAATTCAGGAGCCGTTGTGTTGTGGGTGCCTAATTTACATGTCCGACATTTGTGGCACGTTCGCTAGTATAGGAAACAAAGGTGGCACTCAGGAGCTGCTCTGCTTTCTTTTTACCCGATCATGTTGGTGTTCTGATTGTCTATCTTTTAGGTAGTCAACAAAGTTGTCAGTTGATAGTTCTATATCTACTGTCAACAAAAGCTTCATAGTTAGCCTTTGCGAAACATGAAATAGATTATCATATCTTGGTGGGGAAGCAGCGCAGTGACAAAGGCGAAGACACCTAAGAATTTATGACACTAGCTGCAAGGTATGATGATTAATCACCAACTAGCCCAGCTTTCCACAATAATGAAATAGATTCTTTACTTGTAGCATGAAACAATGACCCAATAGAAATGTCAGCTTTTCATATGAAAGCATGCAGTGATTCATGCATGTGCGCTTCTTCAATCCAGGGAGTCCACTAAGGCAATCCTGTCAGAATAAGTTATTGTTATGTGAGAACAAACCAAAGTTATTGTTGAAATGTTCTTTCCAATACTCACTTGAATGACTGAGATGCCCTTCTACTTAACTAGAGATAGCTATTTGGTCAGCACACTTGATCAGGCCAACTAAGGTACCACTTCGCCAGAAATTAATGGTGGTTTTAAATTACACCTTATTGTGCAAGTAGAACACCACACAATAAATTAAACGACTGACAGTCATTGAACAAGAGAATCTTCTGCCTGGAGTCAATGTTTGGACAAAGTGACTTGCTTTCTTAACAACTGATTTCCGCATAGCTCATCGCTCGCAAGGGTCGAGGAGGATAAGCAGGTGCGTAAGGGTAAAATGAAGGCTATGGAAAGGGGCAGTGGAAAACTTTGAATGCAAGGATTAGTTTGCGATAGTAAAAGGGGTGTGCTAAGGGTTCTCCCAATTAGGGTGACGAAAACAACCCACAGAACTTAAAGTGAACCATTATATGTAAGTAGGCGTCAACCTACTGTGGCAGCATTTTAGGAAAACCTTCTACTAAGGTAAGGCTTGCACTGTCAACTCTGCGGACAGCTGAAAGTATCTCGTAATCATTTAACGTAATGTCCTGGTTATGACCAAATATAATCTGGAGCTCCTACTGTTCCACTTGCCCTTTGTATTTACTATGATATAGTGTTACTTGAAAAAAGATCTTTCTCGATGGACAGCTTTTCAACTTGCAAAGCCTTTGCTCACTTTAACATGCTCGGGCTACTTAAGCACGATGCCAATTTTATGAGCTTTTTGTCAATGGGTAACTGTTCTAAGACATGTGCTGTACAAAATTTATTTATCTTCCAATGGTGCTTACCTGTTCAACATCTCCCAATATTGCACATCATTTAATATTTAAGACAACAGCAGTTATAGTGGACTAAGGATGACTGTATTGACTGATGGAACTACCCGCATGAAAATATTTCACTTTTAGTACTCTTAAGAGCTCAGCATTTGAATTGTTGAAACGTTCAAATGTGGTCAAATACACTGGTTTACAATTATTGGATTGTGTCTGCATTAGAAAGAAATGAATGAAACTGCTGCCATGTCATGTATGGAACAACTGGCTTATAAATTAAGTCATAAACTCAAAACCTAGCAGGAACATGCATTTAGTTTTTCTACAACAATGGTTTTTTTGTAGGATCATTTCTGATCACTAACTCAGCCACGCTAGCCCCTATGAGTGGTATATATGACGGCTAAATTAATATTTGATACATTATATCTTAAGCTTGTTTCTTAACTAGTATATGCACTTGAACTGACTTGACTTATGCTTGGCTAAGGTTCACTTCTTTATATATTGGATACGCGTTTAACGGTTTCATGGCCAGTCTATTTTCATTAATCGCTCTGCTGTGGCAATCTAAATGTACGAACAACCATCATCTTGCACTCATTTCTCTCCTTGCAAGTTGAAAAAGAAGCACAAAAGAAAGAACCATGGTCACTAACAAAAATGTTTTGCCTTAACTGAACACATATGACTAAACCTGTATTCCATACATACTAATACAATTAGGAAGAACATTAGGAACACGCCATGCTTGTTTAAACAACGTCATCATTACTGTGACGTCACTTCCGTGAGTGGCAGCAGCGTTTCAGTATGGCATTTCGCTTCTACCGCTCGCGTGCCACCAGTTACCGCCGTTTATTAATCGGCGGCGGCACACGGCCATTTCTCGTTGGCGTCGGCGGCGCGGGCGGCGCGGAAACCGAAATCACAAATTTAAAAAGCTGGTTCGCTAAATCCCACTTTGCTAAAGTGGTTGACATTCGGGCCTTTTCATACTAAAGGATGAGAGGACCGAACACAGAGGTGTGACAGTGAAAGAAGTGCAAAACGTTTTAAAGTGTTCTGCTCTTCAGCAGACATATTAAAAAAGAAAAGAATGGGTACATATGTAAAAGCGTCCATGTTGAGTTTGTTTGTACATTCTTTTCTCATCAAATATGGAGAGCCTTGCTGTTACGTCGCAGTCGCAATCGTGTTTTTTTTTGTTGCTATGCGTCGGTTTATATGATATATTTTCATTGAACAAAAAGTCAGTGAATTCGTCTAGAACTGCTAAGCCAGCATCGACCCCTGTGACACTCCCTAGATATGTCAACCTTGCTTCCACTTGTTGTGAGGGAGATTGTGTTTTTAAAATATGATTTACATAAAAATACAAACAAAAAAGCAGGCCTCTTTATGACCAACTATTCTTGGTTCGGCGTTTGAGCTGTCAACCAATCACCAGATGTTATAACGCACCGTAGAAACTGGACTATAAGTGAAATCAGTTGTTCTGAATATTAATCACCCTTTGCTTATATAACTTTTCTTATGACGTCATTTTTCCTTGAAAAAGAAAGATTGAAAATACTATTTTTTTGTGCAGCAGGTCAACATTTTTTTCTGCTGAGATATGTTGTGGCAGAAAGCAAATCTTCTCAATTTATAAGCTCGTCATCCCCAGGTTGAATGGACGATGTGCGGATTAGTAGAAATGCAGGCATTTTTTGGATAGACAGTTATTTATATAAAAAAGATTTTTAACGTGCACCCGAAACTGTTTTATAGTTCATTGTAGCTGTCGGTGTCAATTTTTTTATGAAAGCTATGGGTAAAACTCCTTCGAATGCAACGGCCGCAATAATGCGAAAAACCTCCAACGGGTATGTTAGAACACATCCGGGCCAGAAATTTCTATCTTGCTACAAGTTGCATCTCTAGCATTGATGCCGCTATCATTCATATGTAACAGAGAAACGTGGGCTAGTTGGTGGTCGATATGTATGAATGCATAATGTAACCGCACAAACGACAACAGACGAAGAAGGAAACACACTGGACCAGCGCGGATCCTCTTGTCCAGTGTGTTTCCTTCTTCGTTCGTTGTCGTTTGAGCGGTTACATTATACATTCATACATATCGTCTATTCTACCCGCAACTACAATGCCCACGAACCTCAAGCCGCGATTCCAACGTTCCGAGGCCGCCGTTTCTCCTAGTTGCGCCATGTTGCGCTTTCGAAGAAGTTCCAGAATCCCACGTTGCGTCGACTGGCGACTACACGCATGCGCACACGCGTGGAGAGCAGGGTTGCTTTTGCTTGTATTCTGTTGCTGCATTTCTCCTCTACTTGATGTGATTGTATGCCTGAGACATGCAAAAGAACAAAACAAGACAACACATAATCTCAACCGAAGCTAGATTGACTTAAAAAAGAAGTCTTTGTACCTATTTAAATGGCGCGCCGATCTCGCCGACAAGAAACATCGGCGGCGGCGGCGTAGCGCGAATAGTCGGTAGCGGTGGGCCGTTGCCTCAGCGCACACCTTTATCTGCAGAAGGCTCATACCTTTGTTCGCGCTGTGTTTTCGCCGCTCTTCCGCTGAACCGATAAACCGCATGAAGGTCACAGCGCTCGCGGCGGCGGCCGCTCTTGCTCACACAGCGGTTTGACAGCGCGTGACCACACTCGTCGAGTGTGATGTGTTCATGTTTCCGTGGGCCTCCTGACATGGTACCATCCTTGTTAATTCAGTCAATAAGCGCATGTTTCCAAGTTTATACGGCCCATAAATCTACTATCCTTACTTCGTATAGCTGTCTGCTAATTTCCTATCGCAATCGATGTTCACCTGTCGGGCCAAACTGCGCCTTTTTTTATCTTCCCAATGGCTGAAGCTTAGAATTTTTAATAAACGGGCTACGAATTGTCAGAGAACTGCACCCCATTAGATTGCATGGTAATAATATATTGCTTCAGTTGCTTGACGCTGATACTTTTGACCAAGCGGGAAATCTGTTAGATCACCATGTTCAGCTGGAATGTAGACGCGTGTACGAATATGTATAATGGATAAAAAGACGCTAACCTGGCTTGTGTGATTCGCACCCCTATAGTAAGGCCACTATTCGTGAGATCCATCCCGTAATTTTTCCATTTAGATGCCTGAATGACCGGGTATGAACCGTCGATCAACCTCTGGACTTGCACTACCAACACAGTTTCGCTGTAGAAAAAATTAGGGATGTAAGCAGCGTTGCAAGATGACTATGCGTTTTGAATGTTCAGTCCTGTCTCAGCTGATGAACATGCAATGAAAATAGATCTTCCCTAGAGCATGGGCAACGGTGGGTAAACACTTAAGTTTCCAGAGGAGAGGAAACCAGCAACTATGATGACTGGGCACTAGCAAATGCGTCGGCAACAACTGACGGAGATGGAAAGTTTGACTATCGACCCCACAGGTATAGCTACAGCGAGCACATTGAAGTGCTCAGAGGACGAGACAGTTAGAAGGACTTGGCTCGATACAACATGGAGGAAAGCGGCAGAACAAGTTATAATGGCGGATGTGATAATTGATGGCGGTGAGCGTAGCGCCTAAAATTGTGTCAGCGATAGTAGCTGGCGACTGATGACAAGCACCTTAGCGATGAAAAATATTCACATACCCTGACGCGAGTTCATAAGAAAAACGCGTTAAACATTTTCAAATGTGAATCAACTTCCTCAGGGTAAGGTCGCATCAAATGCTTGGGGAGGTAATTTATACTTTGGTTAGGGTAGCCTTTCATTTACCTAAATCTCCATGACTGCATGGTGTTTTGAAGACACTATGCAATGCAGTAAAATACCACTTGAACGAACTTCATTTAAACGAAGCATTGAGTTCAACGAACTTTTTTTAAAACCCCCTACGTCGCGCCATTGAACCACATGCAAACGCCCTTCAGTTTAACGAAATTCAGTGCAATGCGCATTTCACTTCTACGAACAGTTTCCGAGGCGCCATGCCATGTCTCCTAGGTCATACTGAGCACTTCAACAAGTATAAACCGCCCTTTTTGCCACGCTTTTTTACGTTGGGAACCGCGCCGGCCGCGCTCCATTACTGCGTTACTGTTTACCGCCGCCATTTAGCGGTTTAGCTTTGAACTGGATTGGCGACCTAAGCCGTAGCCCGCCAAAACCATTGCTGTTTTTTTCATGTTTAGTGCGTTTAGTTGCCTCCATAGTTGGCTCCACAGCCATAGCTAGCCAGAGCCAGAGCCAGAGCCAGAGCCAGCCACAGCTTCAGCCGTACTAGGCCTATTCGTCCTGGCCTCAAGGAAGTGTGCGCGTGCTAGTTAACCATGAGCGGCAAACGAAAGCGCCTGACACTCGACGAAAAACGGGACACTTTACTTAGGCTGGACTCCGGGCAGCGTCAAAGTGACATTGCAAAGGCATTTAAGATCCCTGCATCGTCACTGTCTACGATTAAGAGCCAGCGCCAAGCAATCGCCGCCGCATCGGAAAGTGCGCAGCTCCGCCCCTCCCGCAAAAGACTATGCACGGGATATTTCATGAAAGTAGACGACGCTGTTGCCTCATGGGTAAAGGATTTACGATCCAGGAACATTCCACTTTCAGGACCCACGATTCAAGAGAAGGCCATGGAATTCGCCGCGCTTTTCGATGTCAGTAGACTTGAAGCAAGCAGTGGATGGTTGCATCGCTTTCGGACGCGCTACGGAATCTTATGGAAGCAAGTCTGCGGTGAAGCCAGCAGCGCGGACACCGCTGCTGCAAGCACATGGCGGGAAGAAAAACTACGCGGCGTCATCAGAGAATATAGCCCGGACGATTTATACAATGCGGACGTGACCGGGGTATTTTACCAACTGCTCCCGAACAAAACCATGTGCTACAAAGACGACACGTGCAAAGGTGGAAAGCACTCGAAGGTCAGGATCACAGCATTGTTTTGCTGCAACGCATCGGGTACGCATAAGATGAAACCTTTAATCATCGGTCGCTACGCCCGCCCAAGGTTCTTTAAAGGGCTTGTATTGCTCCCATGCGATTACACCCACAACTCAAAGGCTTGGATGTCATGTGATGTGTTCGCAAAGTTGATCGTGGGCGTGAACGACGAGATGGTGAGAAAGAATCGCAAGATTTTGTTAATTTTGGACAATTGATCAGTACACTAAGTGGACACACTTCTCAGTAACATCATACTTGAGGTTCTGCCGCCCAACTGCGCGACAATCTAGCAGCCTCTTGATCTAGGCATCATAAAGAATTTAAAAGTACACTACAGGAAGCGGCTTGTGCAGCGCATTCTGGTAAATTTAAGAATCCAGAAACCTGACGCGGTTAATGTGCGGCAGGCAGCAGAAATGCTCACAGGAGCTTTGTGGAGTGTGAAACCAGCAACGATAGTGAATTGCTGGCAAAAAGCAGGTCTGCATGCAGCAAGCTGGACTGCTGTGGACACCAATCTCGAAGCAGAGGACCATGGCACTGATGAAGAGAACAGTGAGCAAGGTGGCTGGCCGGAATTGTCAGAAAGGCTAGGTGCAGATAGCCCTTTGTCTTTTGAGGATATGCCTCCTGTGACACCATGTTGGAGACATCCGCTGCACTCACTATGGAAGATATTATAGCAAGTGCATTACCTGAAGAAGGAGAAGACAAGGAAGATTCTACCAGTGATGACGAAGCGCCAAATATATCTGCCAAAGAGGCACTAATCACCCTGGAAAAAGTTAAAGCCTTTGCTGCACAGCATCCCGCTGTGCCATAGAAGGTTCTCGAGTGCTTAGACACAGTGACTCAGTTCACAACTGCTGCAGTACCAAGTGCTAAAGTGTGCAGAAGATCACACTGTTCTTTGCAAAGAGCTAATTAGCGGAACTTGAGCAGAGTGACAAATAAATGCGTTGATAAACAATTTGACCACCAGTTCTTTTGTTTTTACATAACGGCAACAAGCTGTCGCACGCTAGCTTATTTCAGTTTAGTGAACTTTCAGTTTAACAAACTTGTCCCTGGGGTCCCTTGAAGTTCGTTCAAGTGAAGTTTCACTGTAGTGAGCTTGAAACGGAATAGAAATGTGTGAAATATAACGACTTTCAGATGCAGGAGCATCAAATGGCACATTGAGCGAGAAAGCCGGTGTCGGCAGCAGCGAAAAGGCACCTGAATTCCTATTGGCTGCGATGCCACGTAACGTGTAAGCCTTGACGGAGCAGAGTGGGCGAATATGAGCACCTGCTACCGGGCCAGGTGTTTCCTAATGGGAGAGGGCTTCAGCACGAAGCCCCGTCACCCTCGCTCTCGGAGGCCTGTGTTAAGCGCGTCCTTGTCCGCGCAAGCCCTCGCTTGGGTTTAACTACGCCTCGGTAATGAATATAAATTAATAACGTATAAAAACAATAAATCTGAAAGGCCAAACGTTGGCGGTAGTGATTTTCGAGCATGCGACCCACGCTCAGAAGCCACGTGTCCTACCGACTGGGCTAAATCAGCGCCTCCTGCGCACTCTGCTTTATGACATCGGGCTACTTGGGCCAAAATTTCCATTGTGAAGCCCAGCGTGACGAAAGCGGTGACGTTATAATAAGCGCGGCTTACTCGGGAGCGTCGCCACTAGATTCTATGGCAGTCGGGCAGCGTAGCATGACATCACGGATCGAAGTACACTGGCCTTGCGCTATGAGGAGGCGTTTGGCATGTGTCTCAACGCGCTCCTTTGGCCGCGAGGAGTTGGTATCTGGAAGGACTGATCAGTGGCCTCCAATCGGACATTATTGCTCGCGCATCAGCAACTTATAAGAAGCGCTTAGGCGTCCACGTTTTTTTAATGTTCATGCTGGTTGCATAGCTGTTTTATTGAATCTTTAACAGAAGCAGTTATAATTTGAATACGCTACTTTATTTAAGAGCCCATGCTCTTTACCAAGTTACCATAATGTACAGAGGTATTATATAGCTGTAATGAAATCGTAAACACCGGGGAGAAAAAAAAGTGCACCTAGGGCATCACATAAGGATGACAAAGCAAAATACTGCACTAAACTTAACTTGTTTTCGCTCCTTTTTGGTTGCCCTAAGCAAGCAGCGAATCAGATGACCCTGCCAGCACTGTCACTGTAACCATAGGGCCGGCGTGTATTAAAGCGGCAAACGCTCCAATTTTTTAATCATATGAATATCCAAATAATTGCACGTATTATCTATCTGACAAAGGTGAACTACGTTAACAAAGGAAAATGCGTGAATGGCGCTTTGCAACAGATATAATGCAAAGAACCGATAACTGTTGTCGCAAGAAACACCAAGTGAGCCCGAAAGCCACATATAGCGGAGTTAAGTGAGGCAACGAGTCCTATGGGGTGAGGAGAGGAGTAAATTCGCCGTAGTAGAGCGAGATTACGACAAGGAAGACAACTGTGATCAGAGATTTCAGAGAACAATGCCCGTGACTGGAATTATCTAGTCGGGTGATGACAGAGATTGTAAATCTATGTGATTCAGTCTGGCCCTCAAAAAACGATGGGCAGTGAGTGCAACTACGCAACGTCATAAATGAAGCTGTCTTTAACCCAATAGTGAGAATCCAAGCTCCCAGGTTAATGTCGTGGAGATGAGAAACATTTTAGAGTTGAAAGTTGGCAATTTAGTTGTGTGGTTTATTGTGGATATGTGTGTTACGGACTGTTCGTGTCGAGCATTTTGTTTTGACAGAATCCCCATGCTATCGCGAAGGATCATGCTAATAAGTACAAAGGAGGCCGACTACGCAAGAATAGTAATGAGAAACGTTTCCGCTCCACTTAATTGTATCCACTTCATGCACTGTACCCACGCAAGGCTCAGAGACTGATCAGCAAATGGCGTTACCATCCACCCTAGTTAATTTGTGCCCTGGGGTGGCTTGCACGACCATCTAATAACCAAAGCAATTGCGAATTTATGAACGCGTTCTTGTGCGAACTAGGCGTTGTCTATGGAAGATTTAGGAACGCATTCCTAAATTAGTTATTATTTTCGTTATTATATGTTCGTTTCAAGCCTCCGTGGTGACCTGGTGTAATGCTGCCCTGTCAGAGACGCCTTAATGACGCCACTGAACTTTTATTGCGATAGCGTTTACACGGAGGCTCAAGGCACGCAACCGCCGTCGCCATTCCCGCCGCCGTCAGCGTCGTCGTGCTATCCCGCTATAGGTGGCGCATGCTCCACTCGCAAGCGGAGCCTTAAAGGCTCTCCAGAGCCGCAGGGTACGTCGGCTACAAAAATTACGATGCGCAGTGGACGCACTGTGAACGCTCCGCTCAGTCGGCAGGGTGGTGGAGCCAAGGCGGTGTTCTGCTTTTAGCTGCTGGCCACAGCTTTGAGCGCAGGCATACAAGTACACTAGAGCACCTTCTATGTTGCTGTGTATGCACTGGTATGAGCGGAACGGACTGAACGCGTCAAGCCAGCGGTATTTAAAATTTCGCTGTGTACTGACTAATGCAGACGGTTTCCCCTCAATCTCATCCCGTGCGCCATAGAGATTCGATGCCTCAGGTGGCGCTCCTATTCACGCCAGCGTTCTGATACGCCAGGGTAATTGACAGGAAGTTACTCCTCCGAGACAGCATTTGTCTTACCTTCTGCGTCGCGTCAATGTCTCTCAAACAAGGGCGCTGCATTTAGGCTCCCTATCTCAACCGCACATAGCAGCTGGAACACCCTCCGAGGGCTTGAAGCGCTACGTGAAACCTTGACATCACTGTCAATGGTTCACCGTCCGACCCTGATGGAAAAACCTTTTTATTACAACACAATTGCTAAAACACTCGAGGCGCATTCACAACACTATCTCCGCCATTGTGTTATTTCTTTACCTATCACGAGCGCATAGGGGGCACGCACGTGGAAGGTTAGGCGGTTTACGGTGACGCGCAATGCGTTTGGATGCAAAATTCCACGAAGCGAAGTGGACGAACCGTGAAGCCTATAAGCACAAGTGCCTCGGTCGCGAAGCTAGCAAGCCGCTGTGCCTAGCGCTGCTGGCATGAGGGTTGTGTGCAAGCACACTTTAAGCACACTATCGTTCCTACTGAGCAACAGTGTGCGTGCACAGACGTTATGCTCGAGGGAACTGTTCGCGATGCCTAGCAGGAGTTACCTTGCGATTCCGTGGTGCGCCTGGCCGACACGCCGCACCGACCTTTTGTGGGCGGAACGTGCTGGCCTACGCTAAAGGTTCGCGGTGTTTCATAATAGTTCGACGTTCATTAAAACTATCATTCCTGCGTCCAATAGTAGGCACACCAGAATAGTCCGTCATCCAGGCCAGACGCGACCGTACGGATTAAATATCAAGCTGTGAATCATGCGGACAGAACCTGCAGCGACCATTTGTTAGAGGCACGATAGAAAGCCAAGTTGGTGCAGTGGACCAGCGGACTTCCTTATATAGGAGATATTCAAAATGCCCTCTGAACTGTACGCTAGCCGCCAGTCCTTCATTGTCTATAGTAAAGAGAAACACGCCGACAGATCGCTTCATTTTACTTCAACTCGCTCGGTCTGCCAAAAACGCTCAGTCGCCGCTTCGCTGATACAATGATCCAGCTTGGCTTTCTCGATTCAAGGTAAGCAAGTCTCTGACCTGCTCAAGTTATGCTCAAAAAGTTTCAGAGCGCATGACCAAAATGTTTTGATCGTTCGTTATAGATCGTAAATTGGCGAGGCTGGCGACATCGTACTCAGCCCTACTGAGCCCTCGCTAGCGTCCTCTAAGTGCGCGTAGCGAGTTAGTCTTTGGAATGTTTCCTGCACGCCAGTGATGTGCGCGTAGACCATATCCCCGCCCAAAAGTTACAGTATCAGCTGAACTAAAGAAGGAAAATTTCGTACCCTGAGCAAACTACATGTTTCCTTAACGAAAGCATCAACTTTGAAAAGCCTCTGATCTAAGATATCAACGATAGTAAGGCAATTAAATAATGAACAATATCCAAAGAAAATTACGAAGACGCTGCCTTTTCTAATCTTGGCATTTATTCAAGGAAGCCCTGTAGTACTTTGAGATTCTTTTGATGTAGCGCAACTTGTACATGGAAGCTATATTTCGCACACTCCGCTGTACATACGACGTTTAAGGAAATAAGGAATGATAGTGCGAATTGGAACTAGCCGGCTTTGGTTCACGTAAACGTTGAATTAAAAAATCTTTCATTTCCAAAGTGACGTAGGAAGTCTAATAATAATATTTGGGGTTTTACGTGCCAAAACCACTTTCTCATTATGAGGCACGCCGTAGTGGAGGACTCCGGAAATTTTGACCACCTGGGGTTCTTTAACGTGCACCTAAATCTAAGCACACGGGTGTTTTCGCATTTCGCCCCCATCGAAATGCGGCCGCCTTGACCGGGATTCGATCCCGCGACCTCGTGCTCAGCAGCCCAACACCATAGCCACTGAGCAACCATGGCGGGTTAGGAAGTCTAATGCCGAGGCTTTAGAATGATATTTTTAAAAAGTAATATAATAATATTTGGGGTTTTACGTGCCAAAACCACTGTCTGATTATGAGGGACGCCGTAGTGGAGGACCCCGGAAATTTTGACCACCTGGGGTTCTTTAACGTGCACCTAAATCTAAGCACACGGGTGTTTTCGCATTTCGCCCCCATCGAAATACGGCCGCCGTGGCCGGGATTCGATCCCGCGACCTCGTGCTCAGCAGCCCAACACCATAGCCACTAAGCAACCACGGCGGGTGAAAAGAAACGTATACAATGTTTCAATGAAGCAAATTTGCTTGACGAGAAGTTATTGCATTCATGCATTTGGTTACGACTGCAACCATGAAATTTCTACTATTTGCGGTGCGAGCTTTATTATAAATAAAAAAGTTGCAATTCAAGAAACATTCTCAATAACAGTCAGTCTTTCTGGATTGCGGCTCCTGCAGGTCCGTATGCACGCATTTACGAGCCATAATCCGTAAATACCACTATTATTGGGGAGGTTGTGCTGCATTCATATTTCTTATATAGAATATCACACTGTACCTCAATTGGAACCATCGTAACCATGAAAGAAAATCGGGCCCCTCGATTAACCCCCTTTCTTCTCTTTCACTACATAACGAGGGACTCGAATCCGGCAACATTGATGCCTTCGAGTAGCATGTGTGGGTTTACTGACCAGTTGCCTTTACCTAGGCAGAGAGAATGTTCCACATCCGGCGCCAAGGTTTAGGAGTGGTGGCACTGGCTAACATCCGGCAACATTGATGCCTTTGGGTAGCATGTGTGGGTAGCATGTGTGGCTTTACGCAAAAAGATCACGTACTCGTGACGCTCGCTGCAGGAAGCATGTTCCATATCCGCCGCTAAGGTTTATGAGTGGTGGCGCGGCCTACTACTTCCAGGGTTAATTCTAGTATTAAAGGGCCCCTGAAACGGTTCGGACAAATTTTGTAGAGGCGTAGGATACAGCTTAAGTAGAACATTCGCACCACAATTTGAGTGAAGCGTTACGTATTAATGGAGCTAAAAGGGATTAAAAGTTACCCTCCTCCCTAGCCATGCTTTTCCTCCTCAACTCGTTCGCCGAGCGATCGGAGCTAAGCTTCGCCTTCACTGCTCCTGCGTCATGATGCGACATCACATGGTCCACTTCCGGTTGTTTTGGAGCCCGCCCCCGCCCACGCGAAACTTCTCCGCTAGCCGCTTGGCCGTCGAGCCCAAGCGAGAGCTACCGAAGCAGCGTGCGTTGCGAGCATTCGGTCGCCGCGCCGAACGTGTCCGGTATTCCGGTAACCACACACTCGCTGAACGTTTCGACGGAATGGTGGAGGCATAAACTCAAGCTGAAGAAGGAACTTTAGTGTAGACGTACGTGAGCTGCCTGACCCGTCTCCACGGTCCAGCCACCCGTTGGCGCATAGCTTAACCAGCCAAAGAAAGACCTAAGATTGCTCTTACCAGGTGTAAAGCATTTTAAACATTAACAAAAACAAGGTGTTAACGATTACACTCCTGCGAAAAATGTACACTAGCAGCAAACAAGAATACATTTTTTACTGCTACTGTGTCTGGTTGAGCTCTATGCCACCAGGTGGCTGCACCGTGCAGACCATTCTCATTTGCACTACTGTTCATCCCATGAAACGACACGCAAGGGGACACTCCAGGCCAGGTCCCCTTGCTCTTGCATTTACCCTAATACCGGACCCGCTAAACGTTATCGCGTTAGTAATCTTCCGGCCTAAAGTGACGGCCGCAATCGCGCAAATCCTGGCGCCGATCGGATAGCGGCAGTCCGATGCGCTGCAGCCAGTCCGCTCGTGTATACTAGCTTGCAGAGGGACATGATCTTGCAGCCTGACATATTGCCAGACGCTACGTTTGCAGTCCACAACGCAACAAAGTCGAATCATAGAGCTTACGAAAAGACACAGCGACACTGACGGCGGAGCTCTCGTCAAAAACGGAGCACCTGTAACACAAGCAGATGACACTTGCTGTGTGCCGGAAGTGCTTAAGTGCACTCAAAAATTGTTCTTGTGCATTCCCTTTGTGATACTTTCTCTTTATAAAAACAAATTAACTAACATTCCAACTATTGCGAACAACATTTCTTTACCATAAAGTTGAAAAAATTATCGATCACACGCCCTGGTCAGCCAGTCGGATAGGTCGCCCCACAAACGTCATATGGGTAGGGGCGGCTTAAAATTCCGCCGCGCAGTGCGCTGCAGTCGGCAGCAATATGCATTTTTAAAACAATATAATAAATTACACGCTTTACGCAGAGCACTTAGATGTGTTAAATAATGATCAGAAGGACCTACTCTTAGTAGGTCCTTCTGACCTACTTCTAACCACTTAGTACGTAAGTAGAAAATCGTCAAAATTGTTTCAGGGTCCCTTTAACATATAAATACCCCAGAAAGTAGATGGTAATACGGCGCCCCGATAGATCAGTTGGTAGAGCATCGCGCGCGTAATGCGAAGACGTGGGATCGTTTCCCACCTGCGGTAAACTGTTTTTTTCGTCCACTTTCATTTTCAATAATAAATAATTTCTCTATTTCAACTTGTAAGTACAAGTAATTTCCCCTGTGTAGTCCTTGGTGAATTTTTTGCCCTCTTAAGATATATTGTACATATGTGAACGAGAAGAAAACAAACCGAAGAGGCCCTCTTCTTTATTAGCCATACGATAAGAATCCAACTGATAGTGGCACGAACGACAACACATCGGAAATTTTCTGCATATCTTATTTGAATTATAGAAACGATAACTAATTGAAACGCAGTTTCATTAAAGAGACAACTGGTCACAGGTGGGATACGAACCCACGTCTTCTCACCACATGTGCGAGTGTCTTACCAATTGAGCTACCGCGGTGCCATTTTCTAATCTAATTTCTGAGTTATTTATGTTTAATTAAGAGAACTCACCCTGGCAATGTTAGCAAGCACTACCACTCGAGGCCTTGGCGGCGGATGGGAACCATCATTTCTGCAGCAGGCGTCGTGTCTACTTGAGCTTCTTCAGGTAGCATATGTGGCTTTATTAAACAAGTACCTTTCACCCGAGAAGCTTACGTAGACGTGAGCTGCCAGTAAATATCTTTAGGGACTGAACTCTAAAGGATGACACTAAAGAACAATAAGCGGTTGGAATTAACCCAGACTGTCGTAGTATCTCGTGGCTCATGTTCATTGCGTGTTCTTTCGCACTTAAAACCCAGAGTTCTGTTTTATTAGCTATAAAAATGTAAACACCCCTGACGAGTACTGGGAGCAACAATCTTTATGGATTATGACTATTGTGCCCATAACGTCCTGCGCATCTTCAGCGCACAATATTCCTGCAGTACAGATAAACAAGGCTTGCGGTCTCACCTCCCTTGATATCGGTGCTTCGCCACGCTAATTCCTTTGGAATCGTGGAAGTGTTCGTTTCTCTAACTTCTTAGTGACGTGCCTACTTAACGGTTCTTGGTGTAAGGCCATAGTAGTGAGACGTTGCACTATTGACTAGCTACGACGGGACAGAATCACAAATGTTTTTTTTGCTATTCTGTACTGTGCCAATCGGATGGTCTGTGTAAATAACGGAACAGCCATATTATCTGCCTGCAGGAATTGTCAGTGGTTATCTTCATTGTTATGAATTCAATCCTTTATACCTAATTGCTATGACGAAAGCGGAGCCTTGAAGTTTCGGATGTACAGGTGACGCGTTTTCTGGCGCATGCTATTAAACAGTTTCATAGCATTGCAATAAAATGTTGTTGCATGTGTTTAACTCTTGGACCAAACGACAATATATTAGAGCACCCGGCTAAGATACAAAGTAGACGTTCGTATAGATAAATAAAATTGCAAATGCAGTCAGCCTGTCTTCTTTGGTCCGTAGTACCAAACTAAAGACCACTGATTCGCTCATTCATTCAGTTCATTCAGCTCATTCATTCAAGCAGTGTTGCAAGAAAACTGTTCATTGGAATATTCAATGTTGACACCCCTCCCTCTTCCAACTGAATGATATGCAAAATATACATCTTTGCAGAGAGCAATAAAATGGCGAGAAAGCATTTAAGCGTGCAGGGAAGAGGAAACCGGAAATAATATGAATTCACACTAGCAGCCATTTCGTTTCGGCAATCATGCAGATGATAGTGCAAACGGCAATTGCGACTACCTATGGCCCAGATAAGGCTCCAGCTAGTGAAGTGCTCAGACAAATAAGAAAGCACTTGGAAGGATTCGGCTAGACATGGCAACGAGAAAAGCGGCAGAGCATGACGTACTGGCATATCTTATAAAGGATGGCGGGGAATATGGTGCTTCAAGGTTGTGTAGGCGGCTACATGTTCGATGCCAGATTATGAGCATCGGAGCGATGAAGAACGTATATGTGTAGCAATGTGAATTCACAAGAAAAGTACGTTAAATAGTTTTGAATTTGAACCTGCTTTTTAGATGTAAAGCTGCAGGAAATTCTTGTACAAATTATTCATAATTCATTAGCGTGTTCGTTCATTTTACTCACTTCCATGACTGGCAGGTATTTTAAAAATTACTGTGCAATTATGAGCAGGAAACGCAAATAAAGTGTAAGGAATATGAACGACTCATTATAGGACATGCTAATTTCAAAATTAGATCAAGTCATCGTAAAGACAAGCTCTCATAAACAAAATACTTATTGGCCTTTGAGAGAACGTGCCCGCTGGCGTGTAACAAAAATATACGAAGCAATTACGCAGGCATATTTTGCTTTTGAATACCGGTGCAAAAACCAACACCACGGGAGTGCCGCATAATGGAGACAGACCAAAATGATCCACAAATATTTGCCTCGTTTATAATTTTTGTCGTGAGCAAGCAGCGAATCAACTTACGCACCTGCCGCCGGGGCTATAGCCAAAAGGCCGGCTTTTAATAAGGCGGTAAACACTGCAATTTCTCTGTTCATGAGATTAAATAAATACCTACACAAATTACACGTAAGATACATATCAACCGTGTCGATTGAATGGTTTCAAATGGTAAATTGCTTTTTACACTGAATAGAAAAAAAAGAGAAAAGAAATTTTACAAACTATTTGACAAACGTTTTCACAGGGGATAAAATTGCCCTGCTAAGCTGTATTGTTGTTATATGGAACGCAGGGAACGCATCAATGCAGTAAATTCAGTGCAGTGAGCATGCAGGGAAATACCGAGATGACAGACAGACAGACAGACAGACAGACAGACAGACAGACAGACAGACAGACAGACAGACAGACAGACAGACAGACAGACAGACAGACAGACAGACAGACAGACAGACAGACAGACAGACAGACAGACAGACAGACAGACAGACAGACAGACAGACAGACAGACAGACAGACAGACAGACAGACAGACAGACAGACAGACAGACAGACAGACAGACAGACAGACAGACAGACAGACAGACAGACAGACAGACAGACAGACAGACAGACAGACAGACAGACAGACAGACAGACAGACAGACAGACAGACAGACAGACAGACAGACAGACAGACAGACAGACAGACAGACAGACAGACAGACAGACAGACAGACAGACAGACAGACAGACAGACAGACAGACAGACAGACAGACAGACAGACAGACAGACAGACAGACAGACAGACAGACAGACAGACAGACAGACAGACAGACAGACAGACAGACAGACAGACAGACAGACAGACAGACAGACAGACAGACAGACAGACAGACAGACAGACAGACAGACAGACAGACAGACAGACAGACAGACAGACAGACAGACAGACAGACAGACAGACAGACAGACAGACAGACAGACAGACAGACAGACAGACAGACAGACAGACAGACAGACAGACAGACAGACAGACAGACAGACAGACAGACAGACAGACAGACAGACAGACAGACAGACAGACAGACAGACAGACAGACAGACAGACAGACAGACAGACAGACAGACAGACAGACAGACAGACAGACAGACAGACAGACAGACAGACAGACAGACAGACAGACAGACAGACAGACAGACAGACAGACAGACAGACAGACAGACAGACAGACAGACAGACAGACAGACAGACAGACAGACAGACAGACAGACAGACAGACAGACAGACAGACAGACAGACAGACAGACAGACAGACAGACAGACAGACAGACAGACAGACAGACAGACAGACAGACAGACAGACAGACAGACAGACAGACAGACAGACAGACAGACAGACAGACAGACAGACAGACAGACAGACAGACAGACAGACAGACAGACAGACAGACAGACAGACAGACAGACAGACAGACAGACAGACAGACAGACAGACAGACAGACAGACAGACAGACAGACAGACAGACAGACAGACAGACAGACAGACGGACGGACGGACGGACGGACGGACGGACGGACGGAGAGAGGCATACAAAGAACTTTATCTAGGTCCTCAGGTACGCTACTGCTCAAAGTGGTGGGACAGCGGGCAGCCCCCACGTCGGGACGCGTAGGCGGTGCCTCGCCGCCACGTCACGCGCCGTCTGGACGGCTCTGAGTTTATGCAGAAGGTCTCAGCTCGTCAGCATGGAGCTCCATTACTCTTCCGTCGTGCAAAGGACGACCGAGGACTAGAAGTAAAAAAAATTAACAGCAGTTTCCAATGTCAATAATGGAAAAAATAAAGGAATCAACTATCGTGAAAGCCCCGATACAATAATATGAGAGGTGAATTGAGCGTCTGAGAGTAACACAAGATTTTCATTTAGAGGCGGTTAAAAGAAACCAAGTATTTAGGAAGTGATCTCGAAGCGCTTAAACGTAGCTTCGGGCGTATGCACTGAAACACTCAGAATTTATCAGCAGCATTTATTCCGTACCTTTTTAAATGCCTATCGTGGTAATGTTCAGTTCGAATTCAATAAAAGGGGAAATATTGAAACTTAATTAAACGCCAATTTAATAGCGATTCCTGTTGTACATGCCTGAACGAAAAACTAATGGGCATAATACCGTAAGGAAAAAGAAAACTAAACGACCAATGTAAATTTACCACCCAACTCGATTGTATATGGGAGCCTAGCTGAGATTCGTAGCACAAATGGAGCTTCAAAAGAAATATAAGCGTAGAACCGACAACCATTGTTGAAAGGAAAATACAATGGGCTTGAAAGGGACCCAGAATACGGTTAATTGCGGTGAGAGGCCGATGGAGTGAGGAGAGAGGTGAGCTCGCAGAGATAAAGCAAGTTTATATCAAGGAAGCGAACTCTATTCAGAGATTTCTGAGGATACTCGTAAGTGGGCTTATCTAGTCAGGTGACTGCAAAGATTATAGAGTAGGGTGATTGTAGCCAGGAAGAAAAAAAAAGAGACAGTGAGTGAAACAATGCAATGTCAATGAATAAAGCTGTCGTTAACATCATCGTTTGAAAATCCAAGTCTCGGGGTTGTCATCGTGCAGATAGGAAGCAATTTACAGGTGGTAGTTGGCAATAAGATGGCGCGGTTCATTTCGCAATCGCGTAGCGTGGAGTGTTCCTTTCCGCCTTTTAGAGTATGACTGAAGCCCATCTCATTGAGAAGAATCATGTCAAAGAGTAAAAGTGACACCTACTATATAGGAAAACTAGAAAGTAGGCAGACTCAACTCTCGTTGACATCCGCGCAAAGTGAGGCACTTTTGTTACGATTGGCTCGTGAAGCATGTGTGTGTATATGAAGTGGTGTTTCTTAGGTATAAATATTACTAAGAAACAGCCGCGTGTTATATCAAAGAAGCGGTACTATTTGCAGTAAATTTTAGACAGGCTGGATATTATATACGCAGAGTCGCACACAGTATATCATATTTGTTTAAATATTCACATGGTGATCCTAAGCGTGGAGTTGCGTGCATGGTGTTCCTGGTGCGTCAGTTTTTTCTAGTGCAACCATAGATTGACACGCGCCAAGCATATCAACGCGCTGGCTTGCCTACGAGAAAGGGTGTTCAATGCTGCAGCTTGACACATGCTTCCATGGCGTAATGGTGCCAATATCAGGCTTGTGCGCTAGATGCCTGTGTTCGATTCCTACCGCCGGACAAATTAATATTCTTTGTTTAATAATTTATAAAGCTGTCTAAAGCTGTCTATAAACCGCTGTCTGATTATGAATGATGCACACAAGAACAGCATTAAAACTCCCCATGACACAAGAACATGTCCATGACTTGTATTCTGTACTATATTGGTTTCTTCGAAATGTCAGCTATAGTAAGCAAGACCACGAATACCTGTTTTATCTCCTGCTTGACTTTCGTATGCTAGTTGCTTTATTATAGTATTCGATGCCATTCGGGAAGTTATACGCTGATTTGGGCATTGCTGATGTCAGTTCCATCATCGCACCTTTGCTGGCCGGAACAGTTATCATAGCAGTGCACATCAGGCTGGCTGGTCAAACGTATTACCATTTATAAATAGTATCAGAGAAAGAAGTAGTAGATCGAGCAAACTTCACCACCGTCACAGGCGTGCTTTATCTACAACGCATTAAAGTGCCTCACCTATTGAACGTCAATTACCGCTCTCTTCATCAGCAATGTTCTGCATTATTCGAACGGAGTACATTAGGTCAATAAATTAGGGAATAAACAAAAGGATGATTTGCACATGAAACAGACGGACGAAGGGAAAGACTAGATAACATGAACTCAAACTCTCGGCTAGAAGGTTGATTGCAGGAACATATATACAAAACTTACAAGTTCCCCTTGGTCATGAAATCGCCATCATGACAAGCGTAATCTGAACATGTCAAACATGCATAGCCAGGCCTTTACAATCAGTCGATGGCACGACACATGCTTTAAGGATGCACTACGTCTTTTTGTTTGTTAACATAATAAATAGCAGACTGGCACAAGCGTCTGCCATCTTTTTAATGTGGGACGCCTATATAATCTGTGTTTGAATTGACAACCGCCCCCTCTGTGCACAACGATGGCTTCCATTTGTTTCCTGACCCGCGAAATCATCTGCGAAAGCCTGATAAAGGACGAAAAAACTGTCATCACACTATTGCTTGTCCATACATTTTTCAAACCATCTAAGATCTGATGCGCGTGCGGGAAAGTAGCAATTTCCTATGCTCTCTTTATGTCTACGATTCGCCTTGACATTTTCTCTCACAACAGACATGAGTTCGTACAAACTGTGCTTATTACGTGAGTGGGGCATCTGGCTGATTCTATGGGGGGCGATGAAATGACGAGCACTGACTTAGAGTTCGAGTGTGCATGACCTGTGCAACGTCATGCGCTAAGAAAAAAAAACAATGTCGTTTTGTTTACTTGAGGGTCAGTCAATAAAACGTTAAGAAGGTGCTTGTGAGCGCGGCGGTTGTGCTGCCAATATACCCACCGAGGTTTTGAGTAATGTCTAGCATCCAAAAACTGGAGGATGCTATCCTGAGACAGCTACTCCACAAATCTCAAGCCGAACTCACACTCTCGAAAGGATTTAAAATATGAATGACCTATTGGTTGTAGTTGTTTGTACCGACAAAGGTCGAATAATTGCCCACATAAAAACAACAAAAATATGGTTTCGGCTGTCCCTTCCATTCGCTCTGACAATTCCTGCTAAGGCAACTTCCGTAGCAGCTATCACCACTGTCAAGAAGTTTTGTTACTCACTGCCACACAACCAGGTAATGGAAAGCGTGAAGATCTGCAGCACCTAGCTGAATGAACTTGATCTGCAGTCATGGTGTGGTTTGAGAGGCGAGCCCTTGCTGGAACTGTTCGCGTTTCATCATCCGTCTACGTATGTCAATTCCAGTAGGAATCATACGTTCAAAAGGTAGACGTTTGTAATAGATCGTCTGTAGCGCCCGTTTTGAGCTACATTTTCCTCAGCCGCGTTAACAGTACACCTTTAGGGCAAGTGGAAGGGGCGGGTGAAAGCATTTCAAAGCTAAGCTGTCTTTGCCTCTTCGACTTTCCGCTGCTGCTGCTGCTGCTGCTCCTGTGGTCTTGCAGGCCGCTAACGCCGAACACATCGGGACGTAGTTGAGACGGACGCCACTAACGCCTACCGCATCAGGAAGTGGGCGAGACGTGGCCATGTGACAAAAACATGAAAGGTATGCGTTATCGGTGTTTAGGTTGATGACATTTGTTTATGAGCTGTTATTCTCAAAATTTCAAGGAATAACTTTGTAAAGAATGTGAGACAAAGTACGCGCCACTTGGAGGGCCTGCACGGTAGTGGTTCAGAATGATTACACCCCAAGGTGCGCCCGCAGCGTCGGCACCGGATCTTTAGCGGCACGCGGAAGCTTTAGTTCGGGCCCAACTTAGTTCGCGGCACATTCAAACACATGTAGAACGCAAAAACGCTTTTCTCAGATAAGCTATGGACCGATTTTATTGAAATTTGTTGCATTTGAGAGAGAAAGTTAAATTATAGTGACTGTTGGAAGCGGAATATCGATGTAGAACCTGCATTTTGTTGAAAGAATTTTCAAAAATACAAAAGTTCGACAAATATAGAAGCACTAAGTTTTGCAAAATAATATCTCTGCGTCAAGAAGAGATATCATGGTTCTGCAAACGGCAGCCATTAGATCATTCAAAGCTGACAAATTCGATATGTCAATTTATATATTACGTGAAGTCGTTACGTTTTGTGCAAGGGTTCTGCAAAATGCTGTATTTACACATTACAAATTTTTTTTACATTCATGTGCAGCATGTAAGTTTTGCCCGCTTTAGATGTACTATGAGAAGCAATTCGTAGAATTGTCACATCACTTTTCATTGCGGAGTTACGGGGTTGTAAATTTGATATTTTCGTTTTCGGATAAAGTGCAATTTTCGCCAATTTTTAGTAAAAGATTGACGACCTAAATCTAGAAATCCAAACTCTGTCACTAGATTTTAAACTTTTCTTGTAAATTCAACAAACTTCGCCAAATTTGGTGCAGTGGTTGCAGAGAAAATTGAATTCTCGTTTTACATGTGCTTAGGAGCACACGAGCTAAAGCTTCCTCTTCTTTAGCAACATTTTAGCGGCCCCGTTTGGCAACGTTTGTGCCTACATCACAAACGGGGATAATTTTTACGGGGCCTATTCTCCCGGGACTTTTTTCCGAGGATGTTTTTTTCCGGATCCCAGCACACACATGCCGGGGGGGGGGGGGGGGGGGCTTTGCGCGGGGGATTTGCTGCTCAAAGTTATGGTGAAATCCCTCATTGCGCAGCCGTTCCGATTTGGTAGTGCGAGTTCACATCATAGAATTTTACACATATTACGCTCATAGTGTTGACTACGATCGCGTAGGAAACAGGTGTCCTATTTTGTGTAGCGAATACATTCGCCTTCTCAACTTCGCAAGCTCAGTGTTAGGTACTCGTACTACAATATTAACAGATGCAAATTAGAAACATAGATATAGCTATCGAGAACTTATGGCCAATTATCATTGTCGTTTTTAAATCGTCATAATTTAAGCTCACGCGTTAACCACATGGAGCAGCCGAAATATCCACAGACTTTACAAAGAGACTTATTTCATGGATCCTGCTCATTCCTTCAACCATAATTAGAAATACTTTACGAGATCAACATTGCTGGTTTCATTTTGGAGACTTTGACCATATTTCAAGGTACTATGTACAGATCAATATCCTGCGACATACGAGTGGCCGTCAAATGCCGTCCACGTATAATTAACCGTTTTGTTCTGATATCATCTTTCTGTGTGTCATTTTTTGCGAGCCAAATATTATTATGAACGTCAACCATTCGAAATCCTTCAGTTATACAGCCTCTTGCACCAACGAGGCATATTTTGAGCAATTTAATCATTGGCAGCTATATATATTGCTCATGTTGCGTGACCGTCATCAACAAGGGCAAAAAATAGAAGTATACATCAAAGAATAAGCTCCAGTCCAATATTTTCATTCGCCTTTGAAATGTTACAGAATACAAAAAACTACATCAGCAACGAACACTGTACGTACTGGATCACCGTCTATCGTGGTCTTTGCGGCTCTTGGACTGAAAAAGCAGCCGCAGTAACAGTGCCTCGCGGCTCTCATGGAAACAGGAACATTGTTGAGAAAATTGCCAAATCATCAACTCTCAATCACGTTACGCATGCCTAGGTGAGATAAACTGAACCTTCCTGCAATAATTTCCAGATAATTACTTTCCTTCTTCCAGAAACACCCGTATCTGTATTGTGAAGAGTGCAACTGCTGAACTGGCCATTATATTTAACGGCTGAACAATGGAGCTTGGAACTGCCTTCTGTACGTGATAGCGGGAACGGGTTTTTTTCACGTGACAAGCATTGCACAACTTCTCCGCCCCCCTTTTGTTGTACATTCTTATCCGTAGTCAAATTAGATTGTGCAGACTTTTTTTTTGGCGAAGCGCTATGCGCAATCTAGCTATCCGAGTGAGAGTGAGCACTCAAGGGATGTGTTGACTCATCTCTCAGCGCCCTATAAAAAACAGGCAGAGCCGCTGCCGCTCACAGGATCACCTGGGACGCCGACGCTCCAGGCACTTTCTCGGACAGGCAAGTGCTCTATCGCCGCACATATTCTAGTGTATACGATATGAAACGCTATTTAAACTGGATTCAAACACTAGGTGACACAGTTTACGCATGTAAAGTGTACGAATATATTCGCTTCAGTTTCTTACTAACTGATTAATGCCTACCGCTGTATTATCTACTCTAATGGGACTTCTGCGATTATTCAGGCGCTGTAGCGCCACCTTTGGGTGCATTAGACGTCAGACGATCAGGCTTGTCCGAATACGTACCCATTGTTGGCATTTTTAACCCCACTTTGCATCATATCGAAGCAAGGGAGGCAATATATAGTATATGCAATCCCAGATAATTCTTCAAACACATGTAATTCACGGCCTTTGCACGTGTTAGCAGAATGAAAAATATTGGATCCTCGAACATAATTTTACCTGAAGTTGATGATGAGTAAGGTATGCGACCGGGCTAGTTGTTGCTGATCCATCATGTTTGACAGCGCGAACTATAGTACAAAGGACGGCAAATGTCGCGCTTTCAAACGTCATCGCTGTTGAAGAGGCTGACTTCTCCGACTGACTCGTACGTGTTTTTTTTTGTTTTTTTTTTACCTTTCAGGGCAGGCAAAATGAAGGGAGCCGTGGTTACTTTTGTCGCACTTTACGTCGTTGCAGTAACCTGTGAGTACGAATTCTGCGTATAATACTTTATTTCGCAAATCTCAAAAAAGATAACGGCAAGAAGTTTATAGATTTCTACTTCCTCCGCATTTATTGCCAAAAAAATTTTGAAGAATAAATACAGCAAAATACCAATTTGAAGTCCATGTCAACACATTAATGACACAGAATAATTTTTGTCAATTGATGAAGGACACATGTCCTTTGAAAGTGAGGTGAATCTTCAGACTCCAGATACCCTATATGTTCGTTACATGCTAGTATAGTGGATGCAGGCAGGTTTTACGATGTGGGGCGAAAATGAAGCGGGAAGAATGGTCCCAAATTCACGCTGTGAAGATGGTTGGACAGCGAAGCTCTAACTGGAACTAGAACGAGTACCCATTGCAAAGTAGGTTGACACTGACGTAACGACGTTCATGTATACTTTACATAATTATTAGCCTCAGACGTTTCGACGGCCTGCGAATTGCCTTGCGCCGCTACTTCGTTCACCTACGAAGACTAGACTGGATAAAAGAGAATTTCGCCAGGCCTCGCATGCACGATGGTCTTCAAAAGTCCTCATTATACGTAACCTTCCCACAGCACTGTCTCAACACAAATCAGCTGCTAGGTTGATGCTTCTATAACTTACATAAGTGTAGTTACGTCACTCCCTCCTTCGTATGCTCATCGCTCTAAAGTTGTCGTCATGCTAAGCAGCGCTTTCATAAGTCACACGACCTCTCTAAGAGACTAGAACAATTGTCTACATCTGTGCGTGCTGTGGACTAAAAATGCACAGAGAAGCTACTTAGGTGTTGGCCGACTGATTTATGGCACCATATGCTCCTCTCGCGGTGGCTTCTGTTAACGATAAGCAGGCTTCCTTGTCAATGCCTAGTCTCTTATTCAGCGCCAGAACACGAGGCTTGCGCACAGTTTTCTACGCGGCCTGTTTTAGAGCGCTGAATTGTAGCGCGCCAGCGGGCATGTCCCGCTCTTACTTTTATATATATATATATATATATATATATATATATATATATATATATATATATATCACGGACGTTCACAAAGGGGGAGATATAGATATTACACAGTAAAGAGAAAGTTAAAAACAACTTATTTAGAAGATATCTTTTTACTGAAGCTAAAATTCTTTGGTGGTATACCTTAAGTTATACTGAACTGCATGTTTCTTTGAATATTCGGCAACTTTCTCATTACACGTTTTGCTTGAAATTTAATACTTGCAAAATAGGTTAATAATTTTTAACTCATTATAGCATTAGGCTTAATGCAACAAAGTCGCACTTTCGCCCGAGAAGCAAAGCATTGATTACCATAGCACAGTATTAGACGACACGAAGCAAGGCACGTGATAATATTGATCCTATAAGTTGCAGTGAACATTAGCTTAGTATTTCGGTTAGCAAGCACAGTGTCACGCGTGCACAGGCAAACATGAGCACATCTCACTCGATAACCGCGAACACTCCCTATGACAGCACTGGCATGGCAAAGAGCAGTAACTTAGCCGCAAACTACCCTTCGGGCTCTCTCCCTCTTCACCGCTAAGGAAGTTCTGTGGAACACAGCAAGCCCTCGGCGCGCGCCCACTTTGTAACCACGGCAGATTACCTCGAAGCCTGGCCGCACGCGGTCGTGCCCCTCCGCGTCTTTCGCAGTCGCCCCCGTACTAGAGCGAAAGCGCGCCAACTTGCGTCCTCCCCTCTCCACCCCTCCTCCTTGTGCACTCTCACTTTCCGGACCCTGCTATTGCACACACGAGGAGATGGCGCGCATGCGCGACACCCCCCTCCCAGCACGCGCAGGGCACTGCCGCACCAAGCCGGCATTCTTCTCTGCCTTCCCTCGCACCTACCGCACACGGTGCGCAGCCGCGAGCTAATCGCACTCGGGACTTTGTGTGGCACATCACGACGACGGCAACGGCAATACCGACCACGATCGCTGAAATTCCCCTGCAGGGTCCATATAACCCTTATCGCAATCAAATATTGTAACTTGCTCCAATACAAAACCAACAACATCCATAACGTCGAGTTCCCCTTGGACGCTTCGACTTGTAATGAAGGCTTGGCCAAATTTAGCTGGGACACTGTGTATTTTTTCCACGAATAAATAATAGCAATAAGCAAGCGAAACAGTTAATTGAATTTGCTGTCTCAAGCCATTCAGCTATCTTCGCGTTACTTAATAATAGATTTCCTTCTCCGCTTAATGTCACGTTAAGAAGTCCTTGGTTCCTCTGAGGCTCATTTGTTGTTCTCCGGGTGTTGTCCACATAGCGCATCATTAGGTGGTGATTTTGCGTCACTTCAACATGATGACTTCTCCCATTCAGCTCATATTACTCCTGGGCTTTGGTTCAATTAACTCCTCCATATGGCTGCAATATAGGCTTTTTTTTAGATCTCAACTCGTCACCACGTTTTTTGCCATCTTCGGCTGCGTTCCCCATTACCTGGCACCTATTCCGTTATTCCACTAGACCACAGCTTATATGCTGCATAGAATTTGTAACCTGCTGCAGTCGACTTTTTAGTTTTCATATACGGAAGAATGTGAGCGACAACCGTTCACTTTCTATTCAATACTTCCTTCTTCTGGTGCCCTAAGGTTATACGTACAATTTTTTTCCATTTCCACTGTCGTGGTCTTTACTTTTCTTTCATAATTTATTTGTTATCCTGTAAATATAGGCGCCAAAATGTAATAGCGAGAGAATAAATTGTGTATGTATACTTTCCGTGCTGCTGCTAATGTGCTGTTCATAAATGTTTCACGACACGTGTTTGCCATGTGCACGCGGAAATTGTTTTGCCTCTGCGCACTGTGTTTGCATCATCGTAGTGCTCTACTCACCAGGGTATTCCAGTGGCTACGACGTATCGTTGCTGAGCTGGAGGTCACGGGGGCGAAAATGCCTGTTTTTGGTATAAAGTGCATGATCGAAAAAAACCTAGGAGGTGAAAATTAATGGCGAGTGCCCCTCTAAGACGTGGATTACAATAAGATTGTGCGTTTGGTACACGTGAAACCCCAGAATTTTATTTTCTGTTCATACTGCTGTGTGGCTGATTGACCTAAAAAGGAATTCTCCATATATTCAAGAGGCTGATAGTTAAGAAACACTGGCTCTTGTCCTCGCACTTCTCTGCAAATTCATCTTGAAGCGGGTCTTCAAGCCGTCGTGGAACTAAGACACGCTCCTTCTTGAAACATTCGGCCCAAACGCGACATACAGCTAAATCATTTCACGTTCTACAGATTTCTGCCACTTGCTCTAGCGGGCGCAGGCTATTTCTTTAAATGCTGGCTTTCGAAAAAAGAAATCCTAAGATTTTTTTTCAATGAAATCGAAGTAAAAATTTCGACAGGTCGTAAACCTCCAGAAGTGCTCTCAGATGCAGGCGTTGACCCTCAAGTCTTAAGCATCTCGTCGGAAAGCATCCAGTATAAATAAAATGAAGATGGTTATTATTAAACGAAAAGTGAACAAATTAATCTGATTTTTGGACATAGCATAAACGATCCACTAACTGCTCTTGAATTTTCAAAAGCGATATATGCAATGAAAATTAGGTATTGCATCGAAAGTTTAAGTCTGAAGCTGTTTATGAGCTTAAAAAGTTATTACTCACTACTCGTAGCCTACGCATTTTTTGCACTATACGATACACATAGGTCTTTCCGGACACGTCTGTATACTAAACGAGGCTAGGGGTTTATAGTTAGCTGAAATTCGGAACATGTCGATATTGACCCAAGGTCAAAGTTTAAACTCAGCAGGTTATTCATACATATTATAGTATAATGCTTATGCGAGCCTTGCGGAGAGTTAAAGTCCTATAATACGAATCGCGTAGGAATTGTGCCCAATGTCCACCAGACTTTCCATTCAAGCTCCATGGAGTGTTATACGTATGTTTTGCGAATTGCACGGAATTTCACCCTACCGCCTCGACAGAATCATAACTGCAACTCATATACACATATATGAAAAAATGAGGCGAACATTATGGATGACGTGCATGCGAAGATAAATGTGTGTAGAAGAATCATGGCCCAGGCTAATACTTTTCTTAAAAATGTACTCGCCATAATTCTGCAGTCCTCATACGCTATGTTTGGAAGTATCCCGATACAGCTATGTGTCACGGCGAGTTCATTTTCAAATTAACTGGGTACAAATCTCGATGTGATGTGTGGTGAAAGCTTGAAATTTTGCACGGTGTAGTACGAGTGTTGTAATTATTTGCTAAATCAGCGTTTTCTTTTTCTTCATGCGTATTAGAGAGATGTCGTGAGCTTCCATTGTGTCTTACTTGTACCAAACAATGAACTTTGTGTATATTTAGTGAAAGTAAGGTTCACGTTCTGCTGGAAATGGGCGTGAAGTAAAGAGCGTTACTGTTCATTTACGGCCGTGCTGTGGTAAATTACTCGTTCAATCTTTCCAGAGCATTCAAGATACGCTTTACGAATGACGTATTGCTTATCTAGCTGTACTGGAGGTGTTATAACAACCACTGAGATAAAATTTGTTAATAATATGACGAATCTTATCGTTGATATGTGTTTGAAAGTAATGCGTGCGTGAAGGGCGACATTTGAGGCACTGTTTCCTAATCAAGGGTTGGAAAGCGTTCCGTGCGGTGAATGTTTCAGAAGGGTGGGTGAACGAGTGGTTCATAAGCGGGCAATGTTTTCAAGTGCGTGTTCTCACTACAGGCGGCTCAAAATACTAATGTATACTCTCCCGAAACAAACCCTTTCGCTGGAAGTTTGGTGCATTCATTTTTCCACACTTAATTCTGTTAGGACTATCCAAACAAGCACAGCGTGATCATGTGTTCCGCACGGATGTTGTGAGCAACGCTGAACTTTACATGTTGCTTCTATGCATTACCTTGGAAGAAAAGGAGACTTTGTGAGAAAAGAACTGGTCTTTACTAAGAGCGACTTGTTCGTTTTACGCCTTAAGTGTATTATCAATTATTTTGACCAGAAGTGACCCTGTTCTTCTTGTCTCTTTAATGGCTCATTTTCAAGCTTCATTCCATTCTAAAGATTTCTCATCCAATTTTCTCCGTGTTTCAAGCGTGAATACGCTGTACCACTGTCCGGCCATTTCAATGCCCACTTGGCTTTCCAAATCATCACTTTCGCTAGAAGAAGCGATGAGAAGGCTAGGATCATTCTCTTCACTGGCACAAAAAAACTGGTGCATCGCTTTCGCTTTCACTGTCAGAGTCGATCAGCGACTTTCTCTTGCACACGCCACTCACGTGCAAGTTTTCCGCGGCCGACGCCATCGTTCCAAATCTACCAAAAGTCGCGAGAAGCGCGCCATTCTAAAAGCGCGACCATCGAGCGCTGACATAGGACTGCCATCTATTTAATAGAAAAAAAAAACTGCGATGAACACGCCCCTTCATCGCTGACGAAATGACTACCACCTAAGTTGTGGAACACGAAGTGCAAAAAAAAGAACCGAGGTATAACCACTCATTTCAAACCTTAGCACTGCAGCTGTCTTGGTTGTAAAAGAAAAACTATGCGGACGTTCACAGTTAGTTCAGATCGCCTTGAAAACCGTATTACTGCAGTTGACGAACTAAGTTCGATCATGATATTTGAGGGTTTAACACTGAACCTTAATTGTGCTTTCGAAGCACTGATGGCGAGCTCATCATCATCATCATCGTCTTCCTGGTTACGATCACTGCACGGCAAAGACCTCTCCAATACTTCTCCAACTACCCCGGTCATGTACTAATTGTCGCCATGTTGTTCGTGCAAACTTCTTAATCTCATCCACCCACCTAAATTTCTGCCACCCCCTGCTAGACTTCCCTCCCCTTGGAATCCAGTCCGTAACCCTTAATGACCATCAGTTATCTTCCCTCCTCATTATATGTCCTGCCCATGCCCATTTCTTTTTCTTGATTTCAACTGTAATGTCATTACAGCGCGTTTGTTCCCTCACCCAATCTGCTCTTTTCTTATCTCTTAACGTTACACACATCATTCTTCTTTCCTTAGCTCATTGCGTCATCCTCAATTTAAGTAGAACCCTTTTCGTAAGCCTCCAGGTTTCTGCACCGTAGGTGAGTACTGGTAAGATACAGCTATTATACACTTTTCTCTTGAGGGATAATGGCAACCTACAGTTCATGATCTGAGAATGCCTGCCAAACGCACCACAGCCCATTCTTATTCTTCTGATTATTCCAGTCTCACGATCGGGATCTGCGGTCACTCCCTTTCCTAAGTAGATGTATTCCCTTACGACTTCCAGTGCCTCACTACCTATCGTAAACTGCTGTTCTCTTCCTAGACTGTTAAACGTTACTTTAGTTTTCTGCAGATTAATATTTAGACACGCCCTTCGGCTTTGCCTCTCCAGGTGAGTGAGCATGCATTGCAACTGATCCTCTGAGTTACTAAGCAAGGCAGTATCATCTGCCAATCGCAATTTACTAAGGTATTCTCCATTAACTTTTATCCACAATTCTTCCCAATCAAGGGCTCTGCATACATCCTGTAAGCACGCTGTGAATACCATTGGAGAGATCGTATCTCACTGCCTGACGCTTTCTTTATTGGGATTTTGTTGCTTTCTTTATGGAGGACTACGAGGACTTATGGATGGCGAGCTACTTGTCCCCATTTCTAAGGATAATCTTTCGTGCTTTACAGGCTCGGCACACGTACTGTCCCAGGAAACGAAGAAAGCAGAGGAAGGTGGTCTGAAGGAGAACTTGGGAAAGGAAGTCACACTTCTGGGGCAGATTCTGGTCGAGACAGCTGATGCGCTCGCCAAGGACGACTTGAAACAGGTAACTTCACGTGTGGGTTGCAGAAGGCAGTTCCATAACTGCGGTGGGCGCGTAATTGGAAGACTTCAGCAAATAATTTGGGGCCAATTATTTCGGTTTGCATGGCTGTTTAGAAATGATCAAACACGGAATTAGGCATTCATTACGATTTCGTTTAACATTTCAATATTTATACGTGCTCTAAGACTTGCAACGAATGACTCTTTAATGTAATTGGCTTATATAGTAAAATCCTTGCTTCGTCTATCGTGCACATGATATCCACTTCAATAAACAGTTAATATGTGGGGATGTGATTCAAATAACTTTTTTTGGCTAGTTTTTCTTTGACGTGTTCGAGGTAAAAAAAAGTCATAGTTTCGCATAAGAAGGCGAAGCATCGATTGGGATAGAAAATTAGTAGACAGTTATACGAAATAAGGGTAATAGCTTTATCGGCTGTATGAACTGGGAAACATTAGCTTACTATCTGAATAACAAGCCTGGTGTCAGCGCGCACAAGCAAACATTATCTCATCACACTCGATTAGCGTGGACACTTGCTGTCAAAAACTTGCAGGACCCTTGAGAATTGCCTTTAAGAGTGGAACGCGACAGCATTCATGGATTTACGACTGCTACTCGCGCTTCCGGGCAACTGCAGCCAATGTAACCGTAATGTTTACCGGGAAATGCTGACGACGAATGCTAAGCTAGAACGCGAACTTTCTAGTAGAGATGCGGCTTGATGCGTGGGCCACGATGCGCGGAGGCGAGCACCACCGGGATGTGTTGTAAGGAAACGGGCGTGCCGCTCTAGAAATGGTAGAAACGCTGGAAAATGGGTTTATAATTCCGCTTAACGGAGTTATTATGTTTTCTTCTACATTCAAATTATATTCCGACGCTATCATGTCTGTAGGTTGTGTGTAAGTCGTACGCTACGACTTTCCTGACGAATTTTACTTTGAGAAAGTAAATTAGTTCAGTAACTTTTTTCGCGCTACACGGAGGGCCTGCGTAGTTTGATATGTCATTTTTTTTAAAAGATGGTGGACGCTGTACGTGGGACGCCGAACTTTCGGCGACGCGGGCCCTTAAGGCTATCGCGTTAAAGCGCAGGCGTGAGCAAGCGCGGCTGCAGCAGCGAGTGAAGTGACCTTCGGGCGGTCTGTCGCTGGAGTGCAAAAGCTGCGATAACACTGCGCTCACAAAGGTTATCAACCGTCTGCAGATCGCTTCCAAGATACGGCGTGCGGTCGTGCAAAGTACGCACTTGATGAGAAAGTCTAAGCCGTCCCCGTCCCCCAACTCTCTCCCGCGCTGCCTACCCGCTTTCCTCCATAAATGGTGCGCGAGATTGAGCCGCGATCGTCACTTCCCTTTGCACCCGGTCGCAAAATGCGAAGTTACCGCCGGAGCACAACGCCTCCCCTACTCCCTCGCTCTTGTCTCGCCGCGACTTTTCACGCGACGAAAGGCGGCGCGTTTTCTCGCCGCTTTCCTCCTTCGCGCGTGCGAGATAAAGCTGCGACCGTCGACTTACCTCGCCTGCTTTCACTGGCAGATACAGCGTACGACGCGAGGCGGTGGTGTTATCACACTTGGACATCACGGAGAGGCCGACAGCGAGGGAAAACATGAGCCTGGAGTGTGCACATAATTGAGTTCGCATTAAAAAGACATCGTATATCCATAGTCTCCCTAGAGTGTTGCAGAAACTAGCCACTGGTGAGCTCACACAAACAGTCAATGCTTAAGTGCTTTCAAGCCACTGCTTGGCGATGGATACGAATTGCTATTTTTTGTACGAAAGTCATATCAGCAAACCGAGAGCAAAACGGAGCTTGGAGCCACCATGGCTACATTCACACAGGGAATAAAAGCCACAGCTGATGATTTAAGTGGCTATTAATAAAGGATCCTTGAAAGAAACCTTATTCGTATTAGGCAATTTTCTAAGTGCCAGATGTTTTTACATAAACCGCAGTCTGTTCTATGAACACTTCCACAAGGCACCAGTAAACAGTGAGCCAATACCTTCAGCGTTTTCAAGCGTTTGTCTTTCAAATTAAGAAGTGGTGTCTAAATTTTGCGGCCATAAGGTAAATACCAATTACTAAGTGGGGTGATATGTGTTTTACAATGGTCATTGCGTCCACGCAGGATGACGAGTACTTCCTACGAGATCTGTGGGAAAAGGCGAAGGATACATTGACGAACGCTGGTAAGAAGATCCAAGAAGTCACAAAGGCTGCTGTAGGGGACATGAAGACAGCCATGGAACAGGCCGCTAAGAGGGTCAAGGAGAAGGCGATTGAGAAAGCTATGGGAATTCTGGCGAAGGTCATGGGCGATTCCATGGCGTCGTACGCTGCTGAAGATTCTAGTGCGCCGACCGAATTCCGAAGTGTCTTGGTTCACAGGCTTAAGCGCACTGGCGAGAAGTACATTGCCGCGGGCAAGAAGCTTTCAGGCCACTAATGCGGTGAAATTAATGTTCAGAGGCAATGAAAACGTGAAAATTGTATAAAGTATTATTTACATTGCAAGTCCTACTGTGGTTCTGCGGTCGTTATTGGAACAAGCACTCAGATACCGCGACACAGCATTCTGTACAACCTGCCAACTTTCACATTAGCAACAGAGGTGGCATCAACACGGCAAGCTGGGCGAGTTGGTGAATGAACCTGTTCCTAGGGGTGGGCGGGGAAACAGGGCGACATACTGCGCTCGTAGCGTGCACTTCTTTTTGTCTTTCGTCCGGGTTGCCCTGCCCGCCCCTATGAGAAGGTTACATAACGGGAATGTATCCTAAGAATGCTAAACAGAAACCACCCTCACCGCAATGAAAAATTCCGCATCGAGTACGGCCACCTGTTGGATAGCCACTGCAATGCAACTGGGATACTCGGGATATTGAACGTTTCTACGAAGTTCTCACTGGGGTGCAATCAATAGAGCTGGTTATACTGTGTCGTGGAGTTGGCAGCGCATTTGCCGCTTCATGTGTCTGCTGATGTCCCCATAAGGTTTATATATTCAAACGTCGTGGCGATATGCCATTGTGATACTGTAATAATCTTAACAATCATAATCTCATATATTTCATATTACATACCGACCATGAGAAATATTGCTAAACACATTAACGCTGCCAGTCATCTCCACAGGTGTATGCGCCGCCAATTTTCGGTGGAACTTGACGCCGACAAGGGAAGAAAATTCGGGTACTGGATTCTATGCTAAAACCGAAACTTGTTTCATGTTTAAGGTTTCTTGTAATAGCAGACCGTCATTAGTGTAGCTGCTGGATGTTCCTATATTGATCGTCCAAGATTAATAAGCCTGTTTCATCTAGAAAGAAATCGTCAGCACACTGGCAGGCAAATCACGAAAGTATATAATACACGTAGTTCGCTTCATAAACCCCTTTTCTTCCGAAATGTTATAACCGGCTTGTGGGAGTCTATTTTTCTTCTCTATACATTAAACATACTGTCATGGAAAAATTAGTTTGGAACGAGAAATCATCAAGTAGAGCGCGTTTTACGTGCAATGACTTGTGAACACAATGTTACATTGCTATATATGCGGTCGCCAAACATGGCGTATGGCTCAAACTGAGCATACAATCGAAAGTCATGCGAAACATTACATGAACTGGTGAATCACCAGTTAAATAAGGCGTTATATTTAGCCGTGACTTCTTAGTGTTTGAGTGGTCTACAGCAACACACGAAAACCAAACTAGATTATACCAACTACGATAAGTGAATATCCATGACGTAGCGCTGTTGAGCACGATGTGACACGGGTTTGATCACGGCCGCATTCCGGTAATAGCAAAATGCAAAAGTGCTTGCGTGCCATGCATTGGGTTGACGCTCAACAAAACCAGAAAGTCAAAATGTTCTAGAATACTTGCCTATGACGCGACCTTTAATCAAGAGGTGCGTTTGGGGCATAAAACCCAACGATTCATTTTATTACTGCAATGCTACGCAGGTATGTTCTACCTGTACGTCACGCTTGCTGAACAAGTTGTACTTATGGATGAGTTATCTACATCTGTGGAAGTTGGGAAGGCGTAAGAAAAGCGCAGACAAAAAGAACACAAAGGCCAGCGACGTGAGCTCTCTTCTCAGAAGCCGTGTTAGGCCCGACATTCCTTCAGCCGAGACTGCTCTCAAGTGAACAAAACAAAGGTTGCGTTATGTCTCGGATGGCCCTGGTGGGCTCCTGATTGGTGTCATTCGGAAGCGCATGCACCTAATTAGCTTACCTTGTTCATTACATTTATAGATGCACTGTTTGGACGCACTAATTCTGTCTTACGATTCAGTTCTTTTTGTTTGAACGAGAAGTTCATTTCCTGTTAAAGGCAGCGACACCTAATATTTGTGAGTCAGCCTCGAACCGCTTGATCAACTTGTGCCCGGGTCTTCAGCATTGCTGCCGATGCAACCTTGTACCTAGTCACTCAAAAGCTGCAATGGGGTCTTGGCTGAACATTGTTTCTACGTCGATTCTTACACGCTACCGCATATATATATATATATATATATATATATATATATATATATATATATATATATATATATATATATATATATATATATATATATATATATATATATATATATATATATATATTTCAATTTGACGCCAACAGCATTCTATGCGAGTTGCGTTGCACGTCGATAACCATACTTGGTTAACGAGTAAAGAAAAATATGGAATTCCTGTTTGGAGTCGAAAATACTGTACGATTTTGGCGGCACTCAACAACTGACCGTACATTAGGTACACTTCGGCACCGTTTGACTGAACATGGCCTACGCAGCTCCTTTATTTTTGTCTGTGTGTATAATAGGAAGGAAGACAAACTCCAACTGCACCTACCTATTGTGACAAGCATGAACTCTTACTCAACGCGTGTATATGTATGCGTTGATTTCCTTGGTTTACTTTGTTACGCTCTTGTTCACAATTATTCTTGTGCACTTAGTATGTTTGCGTTGGTCACCTGTGTGCACATATTTATCAATTGTGTATTGGGATAGCTGGCTCTACTGTAGCCTACCTTGCCATTTGTGCACAGGAATTAAAGGACAAGAGTACCAACTGAATTCCGTTGCTGGCTAATGAGTACATGCGGCTCAAGGTAAAAGAAAAAAAAAGAATCGCCAGCAGTTTAATCTTTCTGAGCAAGTGAAATTCACAGTTTTCATTGAGACAAAGTGTTGTACAGGTACAATAAATATCACGAACGTGCTTGTTAAAAATCTTTGCCATCTCAAACAACTAGTTTTAGGGCACAGAAAAAAAAAAGCAATGGGAATGAGAACGGAATGGCAATGGCAGGATTTGCACTAGTGATAATGAACCAATTTCGAACCTTATATTTGTGTTTAGTAGTAATAATACAATTTCTAACGTTCTGTTCAGAGACATCGTCAAGGGCAGATATTTTCGTATTATAGAATATGGGTAGGGGAAAACAGTCAAATCTCTGCATGGTGAGTTCCGAGTTGTGTATTTAGGCACGGAAGCACGTAGATTGATAGCGCCACTGTATCACAAGTAGAGCGTGCGGGTTTACCTTCATTTCGCATATATTTTTGCCTAACGAATGGTCACCCGTGCAGCACCGTTGAAAAGCTGTGTGCAACAATTGTATAAATACAACCAGCTCAAACGCGGGAACGTAGTAGCAGTGTCAACGGCATTCAGAACCGGCCGGCTGGCGGCGTCGCACTAGGTAAATATTTACGCTAGTATAACAAATAGTAATTTTATTATTGTGTTGTTTAACACTGATATAAAATTGAAACATATGAGCAGAAATTGAAAAGCAAACAGTCAATTGCCACTGGAAAGCGCCTAATGCCCGCCTGCTCTTCGGTAACAAGGAGACAAAAAACATCAAAATTGAAGATATATAGAAGGACAGAAAACAAATAAGATACCGAGAGCCACTACCTTATTTGCCCGAACAGAGATGCCAAGCATTGCTGCCTGGCGTTAGGTAGGGTTCTCCCTAGTTGTGTTAATCTTCTGGGGCGGAATTTACTAAGCTGCACCCCTTGTATGCAATCTCCTAGCCTATGCTTACTAAGCTGCACCCCTTGTATGCAATCTCCCAGCAATCTCCTAGAGTATTGTCGATGGCGATGCGTTTAGCATTGAACGAATATAGCCATATTGTCACCACGAATATTGTCACCACCGAAACAAGTCGTGTAACAGGCAGGTACTGCAGTTGCACTTCCTTAAGAGCACTATAAGTGCCAACTAACGCCGCCACCGCGAAGACTGCGCCCCACTTTCGAACTAAACGGCGCACTTGTTCTTGCCAGCGCTGAGAATCTCGTCGCGCGATAACCGGGATCCTTTCTCCCGCGTCTTTCTGGAACGCGCAGCGTCATCTAGCGGTGCTTCCGAGAAGTCCGCGTGTGGTGTCCGAGAGGAGAATGGTGACCACGCAATAGGATGAACGGGAGCACCGACTCAACTTTTGCGTTCCGGTGAACGAGCTGCTTTGAGGTGCAAGCCAGACATGTCGGGGAAACTTCTAGCTAGCGCCCGGAGCTGCATCGCCTGCAGGGGCCCTAGCATGGCGTGGCGTGTGCAAAGGCATAGTTCTGTTCTTTGACTAATTCGTTCCCTCTATGCATGCAATGCGTTCGCTGTATGCATGCACTTCCGCTGTTGCCCGCGTAGAGCTGTCCGTGTGCGCGTGTTAGTGAGTCTCCGTCCCCATACCGAAGTTCGCGAGATGTTTCGTTGCATGTGAATGCATAAAACTAACTATTCCAAGTACCTGTGTTATTGTAGCGGCTAATGAACAATCCGCTTTCGAACGTTGATTTTCGGTTACTAAAGTCGACGCTTGTTAATGAAAAACTCAGATCAATTGCTATAAACTGCCTCACGTGTTCGTGCATTCAGACTATCGATGACAGAAAATGTCATGTAGAGCTTTGCTTACCTGAGTGTATTTTCATATCTTTTCAGTCTTCATTATCTTCAATTAAGGGCATGATTAGGCCTGTGTCGAGGCATACTTCAGCCGACATGCTAAGTTAATACGAGTCTTTCCACCAGGCTAACATCCCTTGATATAACAAAATATACGCGTGCCTATGACAAACTAAATCACTAAATTGGCGACTAGTGGTAGCAGTGCCCTCACATCGGTAAGTTCCAACCGCAAGCTATCAGTAACGCCACCACACCTTTGTTGTGATCTGTAACTCTGCCTCAAACGAAGGCAATTTTACTCTAGTCGCGTTCGTGAATGTAGTAGCAGGTTTAAACTCACGGGGCTCAAAGCATTCCACATTGTTCTTCACTTAGATTAGCGTAGCGCCTACCGGCACCACGCATGCCAATGCGCTGCTGTTACAGCGCTCAAACGGCGCGCCGTTGAAGCCTTTGTCTCGGGTACTATAACAGTGAAACGTGAATTCGGCGACGCAATACCTTCTCATTCATGGAAACGGGCTGACTGCGTCTTTACTAGTTGCAGAGGCAATTCAAGGAGGAGCCGTCGTGATATACATGGATATAGCGCTTAAAACGCTCACAAAAGTGAAAGCGCGCCGTCAAGCCACTTAATATTTTGACAGGTGAGACATAGGAGGCAGGAAAAGAGAAAAGCAGAAGGCAGCGAGGTTAACCAGAATAACGTGTGGCTGTCTACTCTACACCGGGGGAACGAGAAAGGGGACAAAAAAGATGATAGAGAGAGAGAGAAGGAAAGGAAAGAAGGAAATTCATAATAATAATAATATTTGGGGTTTTACGTGCCAAAACCACTTTCTGATTATGAGGCACGCCGTAGTGGAGGACTCCGGAAATTTTGACCGCCTGGGGTTCTTTAACGTGCACCTAAATCTAAGCACACGGGTGTTTTCGCATTTCGCCCCCATCGAAATGCGGCCGCCGTGGCCGGGATTCGATCCCGCGACCTCGTGCTCAGCAGCCCAACACCATAGCCACTGAGCAACCACGGCGGGTAAGGAAATTAGCGGTGAGTCCGCTGGCGCGTGTGGTCTTATAGAAATTGCATTAATAGACACAGATGTTCGCACAAGCCCGTCGTCCTCAAGAAGCACAAAAGCGCCTTCACCGCTTCATGGGCCGACGAGCGATGGGGGCGGTGTTCCAGGAGCACCTGCTCAGAAAGCGGCCGATTGTCCAGTTTTTGGAGAGCGTTGGCGAGTTCTTGTCTTTCTGGGACATATCGTGGACAGTGGCACAGCAGGTGGTCGATATTTTCTTCGGTGCTGCAGACTTCGCATGCAGCATTGTCGGTCACTCCAATTATTGTAGAGTATGCCTTTGTGAAGGCAACTCCTAACCAAAGGCGATAGAGAAGCGTAGCTTCCCGTCGAGGAAGTCCGAGTGGAGGTCGGAGTTGCAGTGTCGGGTTTAAAACATTGGTAGGTGGATAGGTGATAGGGAAAGCGAGGAGAGTACCTTGGAAACTGACGAAGAAGAAAGGAAGTGAGCGAAGGCACATATCACGGTGTAATACTGGGCACCTCTTATCGCTCTTACACTAGTTTGCCACACCAAATGCATCGTCATATAGGCAGTCGGCGCTCTTGTATACATACATTACACGGTAAGCATGGCGTACAAGTGCGTGCGAACGCTAAGAACTGTTTGCCCGCTTGGCGCCCGCTTAAGGACGCCTACTCAGTGGCCCAAGTTGAAAGGTTCGTTGAAAAGCTACACGTACCCAATGCATTCAGGACACAGGTCGCTAAGGCCTCGGCATTTTTCTCAATTATATGTATTTTTTCATTGTAGAGCAACACATTTTCAGTGTCATGCATCTAGTTTCCCAAGTTTATAGATGCTGTCACTCGAGTGCTCCTTTTCGTATTTGCTTACGTGGACGACTCTCTCGTTGGAAGTTGCGCCCCTGACGAGCACATGGAGCATCTCAGAATGCTATGCACGCAGTTTGTAAGCAATGGGGTTGTGATTAACGTAAATAAGAGTCAGCTTAGAGAGCAGCAACTTGAATTCCTCGGATATGTGGTGGACCCTTCCGGTACTAAGCCACTGCCAGACAATTTTCGCGCATTAGAGGATTTACAACTGCCCACGTCAGTGACAAATCTACGCCAGTTCCTCGGCTTCACAAACTTTTATCGCCGCTTCGTCCCGAAATGCACTGAACTAGTTGCGCCTCTCGACGCCATGCTGCCAAGAACGAACAAATGATCCACCTTGCAATGGACTGAAGAATCTTCCGAGTCATTAACTAAATTTAATATAGCACTCGCTAAGTCAACAATGCTTGTACACCCCAAGCCTGATGCGCCAACCTCCATCATGACTTACGCCTGTAGCACAGCTGTGGGTGTTGTTCAAAAACAAAGCACTGCAGCCTCTCGATATTTCCTCAAAGGAGCTCCAGCCCGCAAAAATACGGTACAGAGCCTTTCGTCTCGATCTCTTGGCTGCCTATCTCGTTGAAGCAAGAGATGTTTAGAGTATTGTGGGACTGGGGTGGGGAAGCAGGGAAGAAATTGGTACGACCGTATTTGTTACTGGCATAGGTAGTAGTGCGAGGTAGATAGAAATGTTTAGAGAAAAAAAAACAAAAGGTTATGGAGATCTATACAAAAATGCTAGAATGCAAAACATGTACAGTATACCTAATTAAATCAAGCAGGCTAGGTGACTATTTGTCACCACCCCGTTTTCAAAGGGATGCCCATGAACCAGCATTATCATAGTAGCACGAGATAGGAGACCAGTTTCGGTACGTACGCGCGTCATGAATAAAGCGTTACCAGCACGGCAATACGTGGCGTCACTATATGGTTTCAATGCTATAGATGCAGTACCTCCGACACTCATCGTGTTATGAGTGTCTCCATTTTTTTAAGTCAACGAAAGCCTGCCTGACCTGAAAACAAGATTTAACGTCAAGCCAAGGGCCCAAAATACCGTCCTCCGACGACGGTTGGTTGTCGAGGCGGGCCAGAACATTTTCATTATCTGTTTCTCCTCCGCGTTTAGTCTCATGCACTTGGTACAGCTGACAATCTGGAGACTCGGTAGGTCGCATTAGCTGCACCTACCTACGCGTAAACGCCCACCCCGAACCTAAGCCTCTGCAGAAGACTGACACACCTGGCGCTAAATTTTTCGTTTTAATATAATAATAATATTTGGGGTTTTACGTGCCAAAACCACTTTCTGATTATGAGGCACGCCGTAGTGGAGGACTCCGGAAATTTTGACCACCTGGGGTTCTTTAACGTGCACCTAAATCTAAGCACACGGGTGTTTTCGCATTTCGCCCCCATCGAAATGCGGTCGCCGTGGCCGGGATTCGATCCCGCGACCTCGTGCTCAGCAGCCCAACACCATAGCCACTGAGCAACCACGGCAAATTTTTCGTTTTAGGCTAAAGCTTATGTAAGGTTCAAATCTCTAGAGTCGCCTGTAGTTATTTTTCGAATGGTCCCAGTGTTTTTCTGTCATATCCTGTATGATACATGAGCGAAGGCACTTGACGTCCCCCTCTTGAAAAAAGAATTGTAAGCAGTGGCTCTGAGTCGCCGAGTGCCTTCTTCAACACGGCATCGTTGCCATGTTTACTACAGTGACCCGGGCATCTATTGAAATATAATCTGGTGGCAGTTCTATTTCGCCAGAGCGTATAGGTTGACCGTTTGAACAGGCACCACTCTTTAGGAACTTTCTTTCATTACGATTAGCACTAGCTGCAGAGTCGATTTCGGGTCACTGAGTATTACGCTTACTTGAGGGGGCTGTCGCGAAATACAGAGAACTGCCTCTATGATTGCCACTACGTCCGTGCACAACGTCCAATGTTTTGATTGCACTTCCTCCACGTTCGCATCACGTTATCAACTGCTTTGAAACCCTTTTCAGCGCTCATGTCGCGCATGGTTGTCAGTCACCATATTTGCTTACTCAGCCTCCCCGAACATTCCAGTTTTGATTACATCACTACTTAAAATTGTCGAGTGCGGTGCTAGTACATTGAGAAACTGTGAGTTAGAATATACATAGTGAAACGGCGACATACGTGTGATCAGCGTGGCTTGTCAATGTGTATATAAATATCACCAGCACCCGTTTTCCTGCAACAACCGTCAGCGCAATCTGACGAGTAATGTCATAGCGAGTTTCCTGGAGTACAGATAACGTTGAACGCGGCACGTTTACATTAGCATAACACTGACTGTTCTCGATGAAAGAAAATATTCGTATTTGGCAAAGACAGGCAGGTTTCCGCATGTCGATCCTTTTGGCGGAGCAGTTTGATTTAGAGCAACGTGGTGGGGTTTGCGCGCCTTACGTTGTCTCAGCGAAAGTTGAGGAATATGAAAACAATACTGCTTCTGCCATGCTGCTGTGCGATCAGCCTTCCAAAATACGACTGAGTGTTTGCTTAGGCATTGAGCTCTATTCATGCTGCAAAATGTGGAGTGTTAGAGGGAAGACGCGTGAGGTATAGCTTGCTGTCAAATTAGTGAATTATATTTTAAGGAATGTAATCAATCTGTGCGGCCAATTTCAGGGGCTGCTGCTACCTAAGGACTCCCTGTGTTGTTGGCACTTCGCTATGCACGGCTTTCCTCAAGGAGAAAAAAAATCGCTTAACCACCACTGCTGTATCGCTAACTTCCAAAGAACGAACATCAACCCCCAAACGTCCGATAGAGTGAGTATCACTCTCTAAACTGAGACATAAGTAGTAGCGCCGCTTCTTCGTACAGTGAGTTTGTCGCACGTTATCCACACACATTCACGCCAAGTCACACGCGAATTGAGGCCTTCTCTGTCGCCAAAGTATCAACTATCAGCGGTAGCGTACTCGTGAATCAATGCGCTGAAGCCTAGCCGGGTGACAGCGCCTACACCAACAGCACACGAATGATAGAAGCTGGACCTTTCGCGACAATTCGCATGTCAAGCGAGCGACTAGCAATAACACGTCTTTGTTACAAACTATTAAAAAGTACACAAAGTCTACGTTCCAAGGTTCTGTGCAGCAAGGACCTATATTTGTAACTGAACGGATCCGCAGCCGATGTGTCAGAAAATATACAATCAGATAGTGACAACACAAAGGAACGTTAATAGGTCGGAAACATGCCAAACCGCTTCTTCAATGTGTTTGACAAATAAAAAACGAAGACCGAAACGCAATCATTCTAATTTAATTCCTTAGCGGAAGTGCTTGTACACCTAGGATTAGATACAGTTCCCCTCTCATCCACAAGCACCGTATTGGTAGCTTTCATGTTACGTCACGGACCCAGGTCGTGCCAGTGCACCAGAACGGCGGCTACGATGCTGTCAGTACAATTAATCTGCAGGATGCCCGATCAATTTGTAATGGATGTAAACAAGCAATGGATGCGTCACCGCGTGATCGAACAAGGCAGTGCCCCTGGGATTGCCATGAAAAAGGTTTTCATCCGACCAGTCTTAAGTAAGCAAAAACAACAAAAAAGGCCCCACAATAATCACAGTTTTTTTATCACTCAGTGACATGCGTGTTCGCATTTTTCATTTGCATTAGGCAAGAATATATCTTCCTTCTTAGATAAAAAATGCTTGATCAAGCATCACATTTATTTATTGACATATAAGCGTCTATATGTTGTTTCTAAGCCATATAGTAGGTCTAGTGCGTTGTGCAACACTATAGAGCCTGGTTTAAGAAGTTCTAGATGTGTTTCCGCTCACAGAGCTATGCCTGATGATGGTGAATTTTGATAAACACCAAAAACTTATAAGAAATGAATGGCCGGGCCTGGTCTGATGATAGAACGCTCCTATCGTCCCGGATCTGGCCCAGGAAAGTGCCAATGAACTTGCAAGCCGAATGTGTGAGCACTGTGATGTTCTTCCTTTCGAGGCCTTTTTCTTCTGCAGACTTATCTCTTCTGCGCTTTTACTGCCGCCGCTTCTTCCGAGATGTGGTGGTTGCGGAACAACGACTCGGTCAGGGCTGTCCACCTCACGACAGACGTGTCTGGCAGAGCGCCAGTGTTGTCTCTCACGTAAAGCAGCGTGCCGAAGAACGCACTCGCCCACGTGATATCTACGAAAACAGAATAAAAGAACGTGAATCAAAGCGTTTCTCGTCCCTGTAGAAACGTGCTAGCTCGAGCAGCATCTATAGCCTAGAACACGCACTTTCAGTGCGTATGCGCTAGACTAGGCGATTGGAGACATCGCATGCCTGCACAACACAACGCGATGCAAGAGAGCCAAAAAAAAAAAGAGAAAAACGAACTGAAAAGCACGGAATAAGGTAATTGCCACACGCAGAACTCGCTCCCAAACGAAACGCGAAAAGGGGCAATCTCTATCTCCGTGGTCGTAGAAACAGTGACTGTCATTTTGATCAGCGCTCCATGCTCGATTTTTGTGGCTCCCGTAAGCCTACTCGCCAATGAGGCAACGCACTCTGCGCCAGCCTTCGTACGCTGCCGTCCGTTCTGCCTCCAGCCCACAAGTAATAGGCAGCGGGAACTTTTACACGGCAGAAACTTCTCTAGCCGCACCTTTGCCTCTTCGTTCATGAAGACGCCAGAGAAAACGAGAAGTTACGGAAAACAGGGTTGCCCCGCGGGCGTACTATTCTTCCGATCAGCGAGGGAACCTTGCATCGTCGCTTGTGCGCCTTGGAAAAAAAGAGAGATAGAAAAAAAAAACGACAGCGCTATCTCACGTTACCGAGAGGTTGATGCGGGTGGTGCAACAGAAATTTGAGTTTCCCTTGCCTTGCGAGCACCAAGAAAATGGGCTTCTGTACCAGCGGTAACATTATGAAAGAAATAAAAAAAGTAACAAGAATATAGTGAGAACTGTTTTCTCGCTACCGGGCTACATGAGCGCAAAACATAATCAAGCTATTTCAATCGGGCGGAAAACGGTCGACAATAGGTAGACCCCGGCGAGGTGTGTGCTACGCTTCTTCAAGAAATCTTTCGGGCACTCTACCTTTCCGGGTTGATTGAAGTAGATAAACGGCAGCATAAATGCATAGCGTGCAGCATATACCTAACCCACTGTAATTATTTCCTAATGGGGACCCAAACAATAATTATACAATAGGGCAAGCAATAGTATTCTTGGCTAGTGTGTGGATACCAAAACGTAAACTAAACCCGGCATGAAGCGCGGTTGTTTGTGAGGATAACACGTTATATCATAATTGCAGTACATTACAGGTGCATATACATATGATATTTCCTTGGTGTCTACTTGATATCGGATGAGCGATGAGGAGAATTATACTGGGCCATGACTGCAAATAAATTAAATTCAACTTTGCCTAATGCTGACTCCGACTGCAGTTAGTACAACTGCAAAGGAAAAAAAGATATTAGAAAAATTGACCACTGACTGGCGCTCTTGCTTGCAGTTTGAGTGCCATCTTTTGCATCTCTCCTTACCTGCGTGCTCGGGAACAATAGGGCTGCCTGTTGTGATTTCGCCGTTTCCGGTCCTCGGTCACTTGTCGGTCATCGGTCACCTTTAAATGCTCAAGCATTTCTGAGCCTACCCAACGAGCAAACCCGCCAGTCAGTCCGTCCTTCCTTTCGTCACGTACTACGATCGCTTTCGAGATGGGACCCGAAGCATCAAGCGAATGGACATTCGTTCCGCCTCTCGCTTCAACGCGACGGTTTTGGTACTTGATGAATTGACATTTCGGTGCACCTGGTTCTCGACTATTTTGTCACTTGATCACTCCACCTGTTTCTATCGTTAAGGCTAGCTTATGTCGGTAAGTGATTTTCTATTTACGCGCAAAGATTTCTTTCCTAACTATATGCACAAGTTTTCAAGTTATATATTTATCATACTTCATCGTAAATGACAAATTTCATGAGTCGTGAAGGGCTAGCTAGACCTCTGATGACAAGTCAGGGTTCCCTCATACTTATAACGCAAGAATGTGTCACCCATGTCGTAGAACAGTCAAGAAGCAGTCGTATCGTCTCTGATATCCGGTATGCCTAAGTGCCATCCCAAAAATTTATATAACTGTCCTTTCTGAACTGATTCAAAGAAAAAGAAGAAGGAATGGTAACTTGCATGCCATTTATGACGTTTCCTATATTGTTAAAGAGGCACGAGGCATATTGTAAGGACATGTGATTTATCTTTGATACGCAATGTTACAAGCATACTAAAGTCGTTCTGTATCGCTTCCTCTTCAGACGTTGCCCAAGACTAACTTTTAATTCATGCCAAAGCAAAATAACTTTCAAGCACAAAATTACACGCAAAGACATGAACCTGCGTTAGTGGTCTTCATACGAATATTAAGCGCTCGTGCGGTGCACTGCGCCCTACTTTTGTTAGCAGCATGAGCAGTCAACCTTCGCGTGCTGTTATGCATGCAAGGTGACGAGTGTGACGTAATCGGATAGCAGCACTGTACCTTTGTTCACATTTGTTAATTGAAACACAGGACAAATATGTCTAATACACAACACACATCAGGGAATTTTTGTAAGTCCGGCAGCAAATTTGTCGTATCCCCATTTTTTTGCTCCCATCATCGCAAATATGAGAGCACAGCTATGCAAACATACATTGGTCTATCATCCCCGCGGGTCAGGATATATTATTGACGGGCCATTTTCTGATGTTTTTTATATGGTTGTGCTTATAACATGTCACGTCATATCTGACATCATATGGGCCATGGAACAATGACACCAAGGACAACATAGGGAAATTACTTCTACTTACTAACTGAATGAAAGAAATTATAAATTAATGAAAATGAAAGTGGATGAAACAACTGCCCGCAGGTGGTTAACGATCCCCCGTCTTCGCATTACGCGTGCGATTCCCTACCTCCACCGCCAAAATTTGTGAATGGTGGAGCAGGCTAACGCTCTAAGGATTAGTTCTAGTAACAAAAGCATAAATATGCAAGATAGTAGATGGGGAAAGGGCTGCCGCAATAGCTGAATTGGTAGGAGCATCGCACGCGTACTCCGAAGATGTGCAACCGTTCCCAACCTGCAGCAAGTTGTTTTCTTTTTAATCCATTTTCATTTCCTTAATTTATCAATTCCTTAATTCAATTAGTACAAGTAATTTCCCCTTTTGTGTCCTTGGTGTCATTGTTTGTTGGCTTGTTATGGTATGATTAATCAAAATGGGGTCCGTCGGTTAACCCGCTTTCGTCTCATTCATACCTCATAGTTAGCGATGCGCATTTGTATTTCTTCCTGTTTTATTTAGTGATTTACGTAAGACGGTCTAAGTAACTGCCACTGAATAACGCACAATTACTAGCATATACCAATATTGAAGTGGCTGGCACTGCGTAACGTTGCCTTTGTGGGATTTTACATTCGAAGAATTTAGAAGCCGTATTTATTCGCTGAGGTTTAAAACTAGTGCAAGGAATGGGGAACTATTTTTTTTTCAACGTAAGCTGTTATGGGCTCCATCCAATAGCTGGTTCGGTTGGCGACTATGCCCGCGGCCGCCACCTCCGCCGCCGGTGTCCGGGATCCCTAGCAGCTATTGCCAGGAATGAGAAAAAAAAATCATTTCCCGTCGTGATTTGACGCGGGCCCGCTGGGTAGAGTCATCTACTCTACCACTGAGCCACGCCAGCTTTTCGTTTCTTTATTAGATGGGACCGAATTTTAATAAAAATAGGAAAAAGTAAAGCGCTAGAGGAACTTAAGGGGACTGAAACCATATTCAAAAGTCAGGCAAGCACGTGCAGGTGTCCCATAAAGGCAGTCAATCCGGCGGTGTTGCTTGTGCAGCATACACACTACGAACGTGGCAGCAGATTCCCGAAAACAAGACCAATTGCTTCGAGGTGGTTCAGCGCGCCTTGGTTCAACATGTCATGCAGTGAGTCATAGGGATCTTTACAAGGTAGGAAACTAATTGTGTATGGTCTGATAACTGAATCTTTTTTTTAAGAGTTCTTTGGAGAATGTCCCCGAAGACCACGGCATCCCCCCACTTTACAAAAGAGGCATCAATCGTTACAGCATGTGGATACAACAGCCCTTTTTTCTAACCAGGTTCTGACAGGAAGGGTTGCCGAAAGTAACTTAAAGAAAAATGTGTTGATCCCCGGAGGAATGGTCATTCGACGGACACGCTTAAGCACATCTAGGTAATAACATTCCAAATAAAGCGCACGGTAATGGGGAACAGGAAACAATGTGTATATGAGTGCAGCAGAAATTTTTTTACGGGTGGCAGTGAAAATATAATTCATAATAAACCGAGCGTAAAAAAGAGAAAGCCTTCAGCAACCTCCTTCAGAAAGCCCCAAGGAGCCGGTGGGGCATCTGTGACAGATAAAGGCACAACTATTTCTGGAATGTAATTGATTAATCGAAGTTGTAACATCCCTTTTATAAATTGACTGTTTACATAACGAAAGAACAAGAATCGGGAGACAAGTTGCCTAACGGAAACGTGAACTAGCCAAGACACCAACGCACAAGAGGAAAAAAAAAACGGTTATCACGCCGCACGGCCTCAATAAGTGAGCTCCATACATAGGTAGCAAACACAAGATGAAAAGCTTGCAACCTAAGCCACGAGCAGCGTAATACCTGCAGGACATAAATCGAGCAGGACATATCTGTCGCTGTTGCTGGAACTCAGCGTACTTTGCGGACGCTTCTTGCTGCCTGCTGCGGCACTAGCCGCCGCCTCCGCCGCCAAAATGCACGTTAGCAAGCAAAAAAAGAAAGCGCGGAAGAAAATGCGGTAGGAAGAAAAAGCACGTTAGGAAGAACTTGGCGGTCGACGCGAGCTGCAAGGTAAAGCGTGGTAGGAGAGGAAGAACTTGTCGCTACTTGGCGAAAGCCGATCTAGGGATTTTACGCGCCACTTGCCTTGCATTGTGAGAGGCGCGCCTCGTAGCGTGTATACGTGAGCCCCTTGTATTGCAGTCACATATTATTACACCAGCTGGCATGCTATGTAGCAGCTACATAGGTAGCGTTAAAAGGTAGACAGAGAAGTCTTGAGTAAAACGAAATAAGATTATGGAGATATACAAATATTTATGTAATGAGGAGCGCGTATGGCATTTCTGATTAATTCAAGCAGTCTAGGTAACTCTCACCGTCCCATTTAAAAGGGAATCGTATTAGATCCCCATCATCAATAGCATCGTATCGTGCCATTAGATACGCATGTGACATGCGCGCCGTGTAGCGTCGATACGCTCAAACTTTGCATTGTAGTTTCATTATAATCCGCCAGGTGTCCCGGCATGTAGCGGTTGAGCATAGCAGTTTCATACTGAATGTAGCTGGACCTGATTAACTCAAGCAGGCTAGATGAGTTTTTCCCCACGCCGGTTCAGAAGGGCTGCAAATAAACCCTTTTCTCTATCATCATCAACATCAGCAACGTACGGTGTCACGGGTCAAGGGATGCTGCATGTGCGCCATGTAGCCGCGATACCAGTGTCAGGTTGAAGGACTCTGCCTGTGTTCACGCTTTGGTACAGGTAGAGTCCTTGAATGCTTGAAAAGCATTGAAGGACTCTCGTACTTGTTATGGCGCCTCCTCACAAAGTATGAACCGCTGCCGAAGAAATGAATAGTGGAGCTACGCGCGCGGCTGCAACCAGGCAACAATGGGCTCAGCAGACCGCTGTGCAGAGAGCACGATAAGCCTCGTGCGTCTAAATGTCGTACAAAAATCCCTCACGTGATCTGACCCTAGGTGCCTAAGGACAGGATCGTTTAGGGACTTTTGAGAGATGATGACGGCATGTGGCGCGTTGAATCTCCGGCCCACGCTGACCGCTCGTCGTATGATGTCTCCGCGGTGGGTTCAGTATTTGTTGGCGAAAAGTCGTACAGTAGTAGTGGTGTGGCATGTCGGCTTTTGGTCTCGGGGAACTCTGGTAGTGTGAGACCCGTATTTCTCAAGTGATGATGACGATCGAAATATTCAAGTGATATAGCGCCTCAGCAATGCAATTAGCGAACGGGCGCTGTGCAGCAGCGTCATCACATCGCAGATGCACCATTACCAAAGTCGGTTCTTTATTCTATGCCTTTAGTTGATGGGTGCCGTAGGCGGTGGTATTCTATGTGTTCTTCGCCCCGACTTACGTTACGTAAGTAATATAATGCTTTAGTACGTGGTGTTTGCTCACAGCTGTTCACGAGTCGTTTTCAATCGTGTGCAGCATTTGTGTGCCATATTTGACTCCAGGTGATTTGCTTTTATTGTGGGCTTTACGACAATTATGCCGTAGTGCTGTGAACTTAATGGAGCTCTAGTGACATCACATAGTCTGCCAGAATTCCACAAACTAAAATGCAGAGTAGATGTTTCACATTATTCGTACTAAGGGCGGGATAAACACGGTGAGGTGGAGCTTAATACTGTATCCTGTTATATATAGCTGCATCTCTGCCCGTTTTTCGTGCTCTTAATTTTAGGAACGGGACGCAGGGTTCTGTGTTAAGTTGGGACGAATGAATGTGTATATGAGCATCTGCAATAACTTCACTGCAGCACATTTGTGTAATGCAATGAACCAAACGGCGTATTGCGGTGACGGGATGTATGGCTGCCCTAGTTCAAGCTTTGATGTCTCCGTTACTCTGAAGATACTGCCCCGCACGCTTAACTATAATCTCAGGTGCTCTTGAACGCTCTATTTGCCGGTATTTTTATTTTCACACGCTGAATGGTCCCACGGCAATACATATATGTAGCGAGGTGAAGCTTATTAAAATGCCAAATGCTTTGACAGTGTCCGACCTAACAGTTTTAGAATGACATGGCCAATACAACAGCCCAGATCTTCATTTTAACAATTTTATTAGGACTGTCAAACTAATCTTACAGCAAAGAAAAACAATGCAAGCACCTCAAGAGTTGATTAGCAAGTAATTCTGGAAAGCACAAGTCTAGTGGCGAAGGGTGTGGTGAAGTGCTGTAAACATTCAACCGACACACCTTAAGTGCTTAAAAATTTCTAGCATATTGATGCAGGTTGATCCGACTTACTGCGATATTGGTTGCTTTACAATTAAAATAATAGTATTGGATAAGAGTATGCAAGCGACTCGTGTGCTGCTTGGTTATGCAATCCACACGCGTCCCAGAAATGCCCAAAAGAGGGTTCTTGTTTATGCATGCAGCTTGTGTCCACTAATCTAAAGCTCTATAATGTCAGCAGTATAAAGAGAGGCTTTAAAAATAGGCCTTTGAACTTCACAACTCCAATTTTGTTTCTTCTATACTCGTACAACCTAAGCACTACGCTGTCGTGAGAGCATCCGGCTAGCTCATTGCCACATTTTGCGACAAAAGCAGTGATCACTCAATTAGAGTTGCCTGTCCTAACACAATTCCAAGAATTCATTAAACAGTTCATTTTTTAAGCACGAAGCATGCCATGCCTCTCAAGTAAACTGCTTTGCACTGCACCACATCATGCCCAACTAGACAATTAACCACGCAATGAGCTACTAGAAGTAGCTAAAAAAATCAGCAGTCTTCTGAAGCCAGCTTGATTTGCAGCTCCTAAAATTGGCTATTATTCAATTAGGGGAAGGAAAGAACAGATTGAATATACATATGTCTGATCAGAAAGTTGTGGTGGTGTGCTGCAGGATAAGGCAGTGAAAGGAAGCCGTTTTGGCATCGGTCTACCTCTGTCCCAGAACCAGGCTACGCAACCTACGGGACTTTCCTTGGCTTTGACATTTCAAGTTCACTTTCCCGAGCACAGAATACTCAGCCGAGGTGAGCTCAATGCACATCACTCACATTGGGGATGCAAAGACGTACGGCCAAGAGGATGTCAGCTTGACGAAGCAGACACAAGAGACCTGAAATTAACAAACGACACCAACTATCTCAGCTGCCACATCCTCCATTAAAACCGGATGGGCAGTACACTTACCTAGCATGGGCAACTGAAGCGTTCATCCAGAGTATCAGTGCGACTCTGCCCCAAGAGGCAGCGACCATTATTCATTATTCCACAATCACAGCCACATTCAATTAAACATCCTATTAAACCACTTTCACAAAATTGGGGTTTCAGGCTGGGACCATTTCCGTGATGCACTTGAGTCCGCAGAATGTGAAGGTGTTGAGGAATCGCTAGCAACACGCACCCTTCACACACTGCGAAGAGCGACATGCGAAATAGAGCTTAGTGGGGCAACATCTAGCCCTGACAAGCACCTGCTGCCCTTTGGGGTGAGCAAGCAAAGCTGCATATTGCATACTTAAATTGAGCCGCATGCAACAAACCCGCATCAATGTTCTTCACAAGCCTGAGCAAGCAAGATGTCATGCTAAGAAACTTGCCAGAGACTGGTGGGTAGATCACGGCGCGTCATATGAATGTATATGTCTCAGTAAGGTGCGAGACATTCTCGGCTATAACAGGATGAACCAAATACTGTAATACTATTGAAAACATGCTGCTCGATCTTCAGTGCACATCTGAGTAATTTGAGGAACAGGCTGCAGATTCTTCCCCCGACCGCCTCACAGGGACTAGCCGTCACAAGAGTTGTACGCACCTTAATGACCACTTGCGAAGGTAGGAATGGAAAGACTCTTTAGGATGGCAGAACCTGTTGTTACTCTCGAGCATCTCAACACTTGAAGCGCACGTGGGAAAGATGGAGTCATATTGCAGATGTTGAGGAATCTTGCCGAAGCGAGGAAGCAAGCACTATTGCTTGTAATCAATGAAATCTGGAATATTGGAATTCCCCACAGAGTGAATACACTTGGTCATGATGCCACTACCGAAACCAGGTAAGAAACCTAACACCATAGCCAACCTTTCATCAGTCTCACTCACATTGACAGTGTGCAAATTGACTAAAGGAACGTGCCTCGCGAGGCTGAATCACCATATGGGAAAAACAAGACTATTTCCACCTGTTCCAGATTGGTTTCTGGCCGAAGGTTGACACGTGCGACAATAGCCTCTTTCTGCATCAAAGCATCTCCAAACCAGCCGCTTCGGAGGAAAGATATATGGGATCATAGTCACAGTCGAACCAAGAAGAATGTTGAACACAGTCTGCAATGAGGAGGTACTGGTGGCCTTTCATGAGGCCTGCCAAGGCCTTAGGGTTTCCAGTATTGCCAAAGCCTCTCATGCAACCAAATGTTTGAAATACGAAGTTACAGTAAAAAGCCAAAGACTTTTACCAACTGCACAGATGGAAATGCAGGTAAAACCCGGATCAGCACAATTGGTTGCAGGAGTGATTCGCTGACGAGGTAAGAAGGTGACTTAACAGTTGGTGATAAGGTATACTGAATGCAAGTATGGCAGTATGTACATATACTGTTAGGCCGAAACAGATGAATTTTCTCCAAAGTAATATCAAAAGCTCATTTTTTTCAGGATGCCACTCACGTGCTTTAGGCAAGTGTGGACAGGGTTATATAAAGCTGAATAGGCAAAATAATACAACTAGATACAGCTGTTAAGCGTAGTATTGTTCCTGGGCTAAATTCTTGCTCCTTGAGCTCTTTCAAGATCATTAACTGTAGCACCAAAGTAGTGGACCACTACCAGAACAAAGCATGTAGTGTGCGTATCTCAGTTCTTGTGCTTATGCCAGTCTTCCTTTTTACAGCAATAGCTGCTATGGGCTAACTCTCCTGGTTGTTGTGATGTCTACTGGTGTTGTCAATGGAATTCCCAAATTTCTTTCTAGAATATTGCAAATAAGGTTTTGCTGAGAGGTTTCAAACATACGACTAAAAGATTGGCAGTTCACAATTCTATATTACAACCACTCTGCTGAAGGTACATTCATGGTGTATACTGATACTGGAGAGCGCAATCAAGCCAACAGGTGCCAAGATTCGCTACCACCTGCTCAATGTCTGCATATTGTATGTAGAGTTGGCGTCCGCGCTTTCAAGTTCTGACACATCACCTTCCCTCTTGTGAATGCAGTCCTAAGTTAATTTTTCTTCTTACTTGTAATGACTGTGAATGATTGTATCCGCTTTATTAATCTTCTTCTAGTGCTTGGCTTCTCAGATTAACTGGCAGGGAATGTTGGTTCCCTGTTTTCCTCAAGCACAGTGCAAGACCTAGCAATGGGTAGCCCAAATATAGAATTGAGAGAACCAAAACAAATTCAGCAGTAAGCTAAAGGGTTCTTTTGGTGGAGACCAGTGGCCAAGTCCAGATATGAAAGAGAAGGGAGAAAAGTGGATTCTTTCCACTTCAACACTGGGAGGCACCAATCCCACAAATAAATGCGACTCGTACTTAAATTACTTCTTTGAAGGAGATTATTGACTTGCATTGGTAAGTATTCACTTCAAAAAACACCGCATTAAGCAAGCTTCGTATGCATTTTTTTTTCAATTCAATTCTATTCTTTATTTGCAGACATAGAACATACAGAAATACCAGAACTGGTTGGACCCATAGCCACATGCTAGTGCGGGTCCAATGAAAAATGAATAACAATTGCAAGTACCAAGCAAATAAAATACATCACGTGCACACACATATTTGTCACATACCATTAAGCTGCACGAGCGTACACAATGAAATGCGAAACAGTGAAAAGTATTGTATACTATTAAACATTTCTAAGTAAACACAACACACTAGTTAGGAGGATTGCAGGCAAGTTTCTGCACTAATATGAACACACATTATTAATCTCGACAAAATCGAAACACTAAGATATGTTCAGCAGGTGTCAGCGAGTTACTAAAGAAAAGAAAGGACATCATGATTGTTACAATTGAAAAGCATTATTGAGGCTAAGCAAGTATTTCTTAAGTACCGATGAAAAATTATTTGCTTGTTTTATTTCTGCTGGTAGTTTATTTCAAATCTTTGACCCTGCAAACTCTAGTAAACGTTGCACGTGAATATTTTTATTTTGGAGGAAGATTAAAATTACCGCAGGTTTCATTTCTGGTCACACGAACAGATGAGTAAAATATAGAAACAAGAAAAGGGAGGTTATGTTTAACAATGTTGAAGACACACGTGGCAATTCTTAATTAGTGTATCTTGTCATACGGCAACACATTCATTCTATTAAATAAAATCAGACTTGGTTTATTGTAACGTGAATGGGTAATTATTCTCAGGGCGCGCTTTTGAAGTTTGCGTACAGGTTCAAGATAAGTTTTGTATGTCGTAACCCATGATTCATTACAATCTGTGATATGGCTACGGATGAGTGCAAAATATAAAATACGCAGTGTGTTAGTATCGAGACTTGCCGTGCGTGTGAGAGTGCATAGCATCCTGATGCGAGCTTTTTACAAACTGCGCTTATTTGTTCTTGCCACTGCAGATTGCTGTCGAAAATCACGCCAAGATATTGAAATGAGTTGACTTCGCCTAATGGAAAATCGTTTATTTCTAAATCTAATGATTTAGCAGGAAAGGTATTGTTACGCGTTCGAAATACCACATATTTGGTTTTACTAACTTTAATCGTAAGTTTGTTCTTTGAGAACCATTCACTTCCTTTCTTGAACTCTTCGTTTGCTTTAGTTTCGAGATCACTAGTGTTATCGGCTGTTACTACAATACAAGTGTCGTCGGCGTACATAAGCGTTTCACTTGTACCAAAAATAGGTGAGAAGTCAATAATGTATAATGAAAATAAAAGGGGTCCAAGGATGGATTCTTGAGGGACTCCAGTGCACGTATGCTTAGGCGATGATGCAATATTGTTCATTCTTATTACTTGTACTCGCTCATGAAGGTAGTCAGTAAGAAGATCTAATGAGCTACCGCGGAAGCCATAATAAGAATCAGAATCAGAATTTATTGCTACAATTTGGGTCAAATTACATGTATTTAGTATGCAGGAGGGGGTCCCATAGTCAAAGACTGTATCGGGACCTCCTGTACAAGAATAGTTATGATAATTGACATCTCAAAGCAACAGTAGCATATAATAAGGTATTATACAAGCAACAGGAAATAACGTTAACAGAGCAAAATACAGAATTCATTACAAATAATAACAAGCTTTAGCTTATCTCAAAGTAACATAAAGAATTGCATGTGAAAAATGTACCAGTAGTTTATTTACAAAAACAAAAACAAACAAAAAAGGCTAAAAAAGCAAGAAAGAACGAAAAAATAACGGTTACAGTAAATTTTCTCATTAGTTTGTCAATAATAAATGCATTTTGAGGGCCCTTTTGAATTCGTGTAAAGATTTTGTATTTTTCATAATGGGAGGAAGAGTGTTCCATACTGATATGGAAGTGAATTCCACGCTTTGTTTCATGTAGTTAGTGCGAATTCGTGGTAAAAGAAAATTGTTATTTAACGCGAATCTGGTGGCACTATTAGTTGTCAGGTTAGATGGTGAAAATGTGATCGCCGGTAGCTCTTTATGTAGACATCTGTAGAAAAAAATACCTAGGTTGTATTTAATGAGCCCGGAAATTGTAAGGATGTTATTCTCGTGTAGTAGGGAAGTGGCATTAGAAAACCATGAACTATAGGTAATAATTTTAATGGCTCGGTTCTGAATTGTTTGTAAAGACGTAATATGAGTATTATAGGTGGTTCCCCAACATATGATACCATAAGTAATGTGAGAGTGGACGAAAGAGGGCTAAAGTGAGAGCAATGTGGTACGTGTGAAGTAAGGGCGTGCTTTAATTAAGATGCGTATACCATAAGCTATTTTCTTTTTATGTCAGCAATATGATTGTGATATTTCAGATCAAGTAGTCAAGAACAGTCAAGTAGAACGTCACGGAAAGATGAACATGAACTTGGATGAAGGCAGTGGGGACCAAGACTGATAGATGCAATGGACGCTGATGGTTTCGCTGATGTGAGGAGAATACAACAAATTTAGTCTTAGTTGTATTAATAGATAACATGTTAACGTTACATCACCTTAGAATATTTTCTAAGTCAGCATTTAGTTTATTAACGAGAGATGAGATATCTTTATGAAAAGTGAATATAGTGGTATCGTCAGCGTACAGAAAGCACTTTGTCGAAGAAAGACCATTAGGTAAATCATTAATAAAAACTAAAAACAGGAGTGGCCCCAGGATAGAGCCCTGAGGCACACCGATGTTAGTAGTTTGCTGTCGAGAATAAGCGCTGGAAACTGAAACAACTTGAACCCGGTTATGTAAGTAGCTTTTTAGTAGCGAAAGGGCAGGACCGCAAATGCCAATTGCTTCGAGCTTAGAAAATAGGACATTATGATTAATGCTATCAAATGCTTGCGTTAGATCGATGAAAAGTGAGGCGGCGAGAAATCCCTCGTCAATATTTTTTTTAGTTGGTCCGTAAGATGAATAAGTGCCTGCTCTGTGGAATACCCAGGGCGAAAACCAAACTGACATGCAGAGATGATAATAAATTTAGAAAGATATTTTGTTAGCCGTACTTCAATTGATTTCTCAATAACTTTTCCAAAGAACGGCAGAATGGAAATAGGTCTGTAATTGGGTGCAGTAGTGAGTTGTCGCCGTCTCTAAAAACTGGGATAACTTTGCCACGCTTCAGTTCAGAGGGAAATAAACCACTCCTGAATAATAAATTAAGAATAAATGAAAGTATGTCTGAAGTTAGGTGCGAGATATGTTTAATGTTAGCAGGGTGGACCTCATCATTTCCAGCGCTTGTCACTTTTAGGTTATTTATAACGGCAGTTATTTCTTCTGGCGTTGTAGGAAATAAAAAGAATGAATGAGGTAGACGGTTCATGTTAATGTTTTCTGCAAGAGTAGGTGGATTGTTAGAAAAGAAAAAAAACCTACTAAAAGCCTCAGCAATTTCAGCAGGGGAATCGAGCTCTACTCCATCCTTTAAAATTCTAGGTACCTGGTTTAGTCGTGCGTGTCTATTTAAAAAGGAGTTGACAACCTCCCATTTCTTTTTAGTGTTATTAGCTGCCTTTAAAATTCTTTGCTCGAAATACAAACGTTTAGCTGTTTTTATTTTACGTTAACAGTGTTACAGAAGTTTTTATATCTGGCACGTAAGTTCATTGTAAATGGTTGCCTTTTAGTTTTCCTATATAAGTTATCCCGTTTGCGCATTTATGCTAACAACTGCTGTGAGAGCCATGGATTGTGAACAAATGACACATTTTTTTGCATTTCTTTTTATAGGTGAACTTACGGAAGTATGATGTATTTAAAGAAAAAATTTGGAAAAAGCTTTCTGTGGGTCATGTAGTGATTTAATTTCAGACCAGTTTGTATTAGCAACAGCAGTTATGAAGCCATCTTTGTCAAGAACGTCTTTAGTGTGTGAAAGTGGGTAAGGTCGTACATTAGAATTGAAACGTAAAAGCAGGGGGTAATGATCACTGATGTCGATGTGCAAAACTTTTGCCTCTGGTGAATGAAGCAGGTTAGAAAAAGCATTATCAATAAGTGAGCCTGTACCATAAGAGACTTCGCGTGTGGGTACATTGATTAGGCAATCATATCCGTAGCTGCGGAATAAACTAGTGTAGTTAATACAGATGTGTGATGTTTCATCGAGTAACTCAATGTTTATATCACCTATTATAACAACATTTTTATTTTCTAGAGATATAGTATGTAAAATATCATCGAGATTGGTACAGAACTCATTGACTGACGGTGAGGGAGAACGGTAAATGCAGCCAAATATGAAGTTCTTGTTATCTTGAGCAAAAAGCAGTTACTGATTAAATCCAAAGATTCGCATTAGTGACGGTTAAGGATAAATCATGTCTTCTTCGATAAGCAATATTAGAAGAAACATATATGGCAGCACCACCGTTATTAGTCGTCAATCTTTTGCAGTATTCCACCTTATAGTTAGGGAAGCAATACAAATTTTTGTCATCGTCAGATAACCAGGTTTCAGTAATGGCAATTAATGAAAGCGGATTAGTTAGTGATGCGAGGAAATTATCGATAGCGTCGAAGTGTTTACGAAGACTCCCAGCATTAAAATGAATGATGGAATGAAATCCATTTAAGAAAGAATTCAATTGATCGGTCTCCAGTGTAGAAGCCATGTTTGTTGTGTCAATTGGTTAAACAATTACGCCTAGTCTAGTTTGGTTAAGTCGGATTCGTCACGAATACGCAGAACTTTGCTGTTAGTAGTCTTCCTAGCCTTAATTTGGCAGTTGTCCGTCCAAAGGAACATCCATTTTCTTTCTTTCTTCAAAGTTAGAGCCTTGGAGAAGAGAGCCTTGTTAGATGGGGTCAAATGCTCATTTAAAAAAACGGGAGCGTTTGAATGTTGCAGTTTATGTAAGAGTATGTTGTGATCAACTGTATAGAATGCTTTTTTAGGTCCAGGAATATGACACACACAAGTACATTATTTTGCAAAGCTTCATTAATCATTTGAGTTAACGTTAACACTGCTGACGAAGTTGAATGATTCGGACGAAAGCCATGCTGCGGCGGGGGCACACAACCTTGTACCGATGCGTTAGAATTTTTTCAAACATAGTATTAATGGTACTGAGACGGATATCAGCCTGTAATTGCAAGGGTCATTTCGGTCTCCATCTTTGAAGATAGGGACAAACTTAGCTATCATCAGCTGAGACGGATATCTAGAACAGTTCACGGAGTGGTTTCGTAATGAAATACCATCTAGTCCGGAGGCTTTAGAGGCTGACATCTTATTGACTGTTGCCATCACGTCTTCAAGTTCAATGGTATACATAACGAAAGTGTTAGGTACGGGACTCTGCAAGATAGATATATTTTCTGAATCACTAAACTTTTCAGCCAGGGATGGACCAATACATGCGAAGTATGTGTTAAAATTCTCTACAACGTTATTATCAGTGGTTTCGGGAAGCACAGTTAGCTCGCCTTGTTTTCCTGTGATTTCGTTTATAATTTCCTACAGCTTTATTGTGTTACCAGCGGTCTGTGTAATTAGGTGAGCATAATAGACCCTTTTGCGCGATCGCATCATAGCGACAGATTTATTCCGCTGTACTTTAAATTGCTGTAAGTAGCATATATTCTATTAATTATGGTGCCTTTTGTCATGCCAGTATTCTTTGGCCTTAAGTATTTGAAGTATGTGCTCAGTCATCCAAGCGCACATGGGCGTATCATGTCGACCCTTCGAGACCTTGCGATTACTCCTATTTATGGCGATATTAATAAATGCAATTAGATTATTTATTTCAATGTCGATATCCTCGTTCAAAATTTCACTGAAGTTAATGCGAAGGATTTCTTCTTGTAATAGCTTGTAATCTATTTTCATTCAAATGCTGTTTCTTATTTTTTTGGTACTAGTTGAATGATCTAAAGCGGCAAAGATAGGTAGATGATCAGAGATTGGCTCTTGGTAAAAGCATCCGGTAACCCCCATGTCTAGATTTGTAAATGCGTGGTCAATTAAAGACGAAGATGCCTTAGTTTTACGCGTCGGCGACGTAATTAAATTACGATAGCTGTAAGATTGCAACAAATAGCTATAGTCGCGGTTATGTATGTCATATGTGTTTATGTTCATGTCGCCTACTCAAATCACTGGTTCATTTCGCTGCTTTGACACAGCGCAGAAAATTGTTTCCAGCTTATTGAGAAATCCTTCGAGGTTACCGCTCGGTGGCCCATAAACTGCACCAATGCTGACGTCACGCTCTAGCCGAATGAAAACGGATTCAATGTCATTGCAACTATATGTAGCCGCTGCAACCTTACTATAGGATATATTATCTTTTATAAACAATGCAACGCCACCCCCGCGTGAACGTTAGTCGCTCCGCGTTTGATTCTGTTCTGTAACCTGGAAGCCTGATTATTTCACTTTTCCGCAGCCACGTCTCAGTTGTTGCAATGACACTGAACGAATGTTCATGTAGCGACAGGAAAGCAGAGCAGAAAGCAAGTCTACGTTTTATTAATACTACGGATATTGCAATGAAAAACTGATGTAGATTTTGCTCTACAAAGATTGTCAATCTCTTTGCTTGAATAAGCCATTGTAAACGAATAGGGTGTGCATGTTATAAAAGTACTTAAACTATTGCTGCTAAGCCTTCTTCACGTGTTAGATACACTACTTTGGAGTTCTCGGATTTCCGCATTAGTATTTTCCCCTCAGAAACCCATGCAAATTTCCATCCTTTCTCTCGTGTTTGTTAGATGGCTTTTCCCAGCAAGATTTTGTTTTCGGGGCACAAGTGTTCGTTTACGCACACTGGATCACTATTCTGAAAGCCCAGCATGGCTGTATTCAGTCGCTTCTTTTTGGCTGCCTTCAACAGTTTGTCACGAACTGATCTGGATGGGAACTTCACAACTACGTTTGGAGGCGTATTGTTCTTCGATGGGACGCTGTGAGCTACGTCAATGTCACCATCAGAAAACTGGACGCAGAAGGAAGATGCGACTTTTCCGATTGTTCCGAGGACGTCTTCATTGTCAGCCTTTGGTATACCTCTTAATTCCAGGTTATTGCGTCTGCTGTACTGCTTTAACTCTATAAACTGCTTTTTCGTTTCCTGAAGCTCTTTGTTTAGCCTTAGGTTCTCTTTCTTGCATTCCAGGCCCTGGTTTTTCACTTCGGTAAGCTCAAGTCGAAGGCTTTTTATTTCTTTGCGGTAATCTTCAAAGTTTTCGTTCATGTACCCGACTGATTGTCTGATGGAAGTGAGCGCAGCTTTCACTGAGTTATTCGTTCTCTGACTATTGGTCCGTATATACTATAGCAGCTACTGTCATGAACAAAGAAATTGCTTCGTGAACTGTAGATCGGTGGGGGATAGCTTTTCGTGCTCTAGCTTTAGCTCACGGAGTTCTGAGACGCGGAAAACATGTGTGAGGAAGATGTGTTGTCATTACTACAGCATAAGTATGAAGAAAATTTATTTATTTATTCATTTATTTATCTCTCTTTTATTTATTTATTTATTTATCACTTATTTAGTTGTTTATTTATTTGTTTATCACTGTACCCATAGCGCCACAAATGGCATTACAGTGGGGGAGATGATATAGTACAATGAAGGGGAAAATACAGATGAATTGTCATGTGCATAAAAGATTGCGATAACACACACATGAAAACAAGCACTGCAAATGGATGAAGTCGAGAGTATGACGGAAGGGCGTCTGGTCGGGATTATGCACACTTAAAAGGAAGATGTCCGGACACAGACCAGAATGGTTTAAAACGGTAAATATTGATTTTAAGCCATTCTGGTTGCTGTCCGGACTTCTTCCTTCAAGGAAGCACTACAAGAATAAACCATAGGAATAGAAAGCAATAACTTTAGCATCAAGATAAACATACGTCTCGGGGCCTAGAAATTACGTAGCAATTACAGGGCCTAGAATACATTCTTTATATTTGACAGAATCCACTTTCGCATCAATTACATTGGCCACGTAAATGCTCTACTGGGGCGACAAGAAAAAGTTTTAATTTGCGGTGGTGGTGACAACTTCTCATGATAGTCGGTTCCAATCCGAACTTGTCCGGGGAAAAAATGACATATTAAATCTTACAGTTTTGTGCCTCATCTCTTTAATTTTTGGGCATGGTCGCGTTGTAAAGAAACATAGTCAGGAGGAAGTAAGTACGCTTCCGGACATGTAACTGTTTGAGAATGAAAAAGGATATGCAGAAATTTCAGTTTTAACATTTTCCTACATTTACCTAATGAAATACAGCCAAGGTTATCCTTAACGCGTTACGCTGAAGAGACTTGTGTAATTTCAGAAAACATTTTGCACTTTTTCTATTCGCTGAATGTCATTTTTCGAGCAAGAGATCCCACATGGTACAGGCGTATTCAAGTGCGCACCTAATAGGTGTTTAATTTCTGAAGGAAACCGTTTGGTATTTGGACGCAGGGAGCCTAATGTCCAGCATGCTTTGGCTGTAATTTTTTCAATGTGGCGGTGCCATGATAAGCCAGGTGTAAAGATGACGGAATGGTATCTGCACTTACACACGGCAATTAGCTCACTAGTGATTAGGAAGTACTTGTAGTCTTGGGCGGATCGCTTTCTTTCGTAAGCAACATCTGCACTGTTTCTCAAATTGATATGCATGCCCAAAGCGCTGCACTATTCACCAACGCTGCTCAATTCATGTTGCAAAACGGTACAAACGTGTTCATTAGTAATAACGCGATAAATCGCACGATCGTCTGCGAACACGCGTGCATGGGAAGATAGGTCAGCATCTCTTTCATTCATATAAATTAGAAATAGCAATGGAACCAAAACTGACACCTGCGGTACTGCTCATGTGACATCAGCCTTACGAGATCTTTTGTTGCTAAGAGCTACGCGCTTACGTTTAGTACTGGGGCCCTATAACGTAAAACTGTTCCAACATGTTTTTATTCCAATTTCGCGACGTCAAATTTGCGTGCCCGCCGACGTTAGCCTCGGGCCACCACCCGCAGGGTTGTCTCAACAGACAAATCAAACGCTCCTCTCGTTCATAGGAGGTCACTTTTATTTGCTTGAAAAACGAATAACATTGTTATACCGAGCTGGTTGTCTTATCTAATTCGCCCACAAGAGGCGAGGAACATGCTCATGTGGAGAGCGATTCGATGGGGCCGTGCCACTGCACTGAAAATTGATAACCGGATGAAGAGCGTGTGTGAGTGAGTGAGTGAGCGCGTGAGTGAGTAAGTGAGGAGTGAGTGAGCGAGCGAGTGAGTGATCGTGCCGGCGTCTACGATTGGTCCGCTTTGCCATACTTAGCTTGCGGTGGCTCGTTCACAATCGCGGCGGCATGCAACGGAAGCTTAAGAATTACGTTAAAACGGATCCTCAGCAATGAAGACTTGACAGAACAAGGCCGTAAACGTACTGAAAGTGCTCAAAAACGTTACACGGCCACGCAAAAAGTTTTACTGGACGCAAATAAACCCAAGCTCTCCCGCAGGTGCGAGTAGCCAGTGCCTGATCGATCGGTGGCAGCCATCTTTTATTCCTTTTGGAACGGGGCAGCCTGTGGCTATTCAGAGGAAAATTCAGTTTTGTTCGGCATATTAATGCATCTTTAACGCGTACACGTCACTTTGACGCGGTGAGTTTTGGTGGTTTTGTGACGTCGCGCGCCAGGCAGGTGAAGTGGCTGCAGTCCGAAAACTCTTCACCAATAGCCGAGGGCTAATGGCCAAAAGGCCTCGAATCAGAAATAACTATTTTTCTTTTGTTCAATCAAATCATGCATAATCATTGCGTACACGTCATATCACAGGGGGAGCTGTCACGGTTTTTGTGACGTCGCTTGACCGACAGGTGAAGTGGGGGTGATCCAAAAAGTTTTTGATCAATCGCTCAGAACTCCAAGACCAACTTTGGGCCATCCAGCGAGCCAAGGAAGCCGCACGGGAGCAGCAGCTTCCAGTGGCCATCTAGGCGGCCCCAGGCCCGGGCCTCCCAATCGCCGTATTCGATATAAAATTATCACATCACATCACAACGCGGAGGGTTGATTGCAGAATTGGAATAGAAAAGTTTGGAATAGTTTTACGTTATAGCACCGCTGAAGTATTCTTTAATGCAGGAAATTACTAAGTGATTAACATTATACCATGAAAGTTTTTCAACCAATACATGAAGTACAACATCAAACGCCTTCTGGAAATTCTAGAATATGGCATCAATGTAGCAACCCATGTCTAGTACATTCGCTAAACCATGTGTGAAATCGGCGAGTTTGGGCAATCGATTAATATGGTATGGTATGGTATGGTAAAATTTTAAACAACTCCTGCAGATTGTGAGTCTTCACGAAGCGGGCCGCTCCCAAGTGGGAACCGAAAGGCCGAGCCTCACGGCCGCATCGTGGGCCTGCTGGACCGCCCAGAGTTGGTCAGACAGAAGAGGGCTGCGGAGAACCACCTCCCATCTGGCCGAGCTGTTAGCGATGATAGAGCCTGACCAGGCACACCGCCAGAGCGTATGGTCTAACGTGGCTATTTCTCCACAATCGTGGCAGGTAGCATTGGTGTAAGTATCCGGATAGGTTGTATGTAACAGCGACGGATTCAGATAGGTAATCGTTTGTAGTAGAGGGAACGTTAATGATTGAGCCCTATTGAGGTGCGGATGAGGAACAAAGTTGGTTCTACGGCTGAGATAGTAGTGTTTAGTAATCTTGTTGTAGGTGGAGGGCCTGTCCCTGTTCTCTGGGGAGTCGGCTTCCGATTGGTCGAGGGTAGCGCAGTGGGCAAGTTCACGCGCAGCTCTGTGAGCCGACTCGTTGAGGTTGGGGGGAGCACCCTTTATCTGACCCTGATGTGCGGGAAACAAATAAATGAAGTGGTGCGTGATTGCCTTGCCCCCAATATGTCTGAGGGCCTGTTTGGAAACGGTGACTTCTTCAAATGATCTGACTGCAGATCTTGAATCACTATAGATGACATCCCGTGAGGTATCCAGCAGGGCTAGCGCAATAGCCATTTGTTCAGCTATTTCGGAGTCTCTCGTCCGAACCGACGCAGCATTGGTGATTCCTTGCCTACCATCAACAGTGACGATGGTGAATGCCCGACGTCCCTTACAAGAAGCGGCATCCACAAAGATGACCTGTCGCTGATCACTGTGGATTTGCCTAAGGAGGTTGGCCGCCCTTGCCCTCCTTCTGCCACGATTGTGATCGGGGTCCATGTTCCTAGGTATTGGCGCGACCGTAATGTTCTCACGAATCGACGGAGGAACGTCAGAGAACTCCTCCGCTACTCTATCGGGGTGATATCCGAGTTCCTGCAAGATGGATCTCCCTGCCTTCGTTGTTGTGAGGCGAGTTAGCTGTGCGCGCTTCTAGGCCTCTGCAATCTCTTCAAGAGTGTTATGAATGCCAAGCTGCATTAAGCGCTCTGTGCAAGTGTATATGGGTAACTCGAAAACCCGCTTGGTAATCTTCCTAAGATGTGCGTTCAATTTATCCCGCTCTGCCCGTTTCCATTGATGCATGGGTGCCATGTATCTAAAGTGGCACAGAACGAAGGCATGCATTAGCCGAATGAGGTTATCCTCCTTGAGTCCATGATGCCGATTTGATACCTTCCGAACTAAACGAACAGCACTTTCAGTTTTAGCAATTAGCTCGCGTATAGTCTTGCCATTTGTACCCCCTGACTCAACAATCATGCCCGAGACCGTGATTGAATCGACTCTCGGTATACGGCAACCGTTTCTTGTATATAGGCTAATGTCTCTGTCTTCTAACGATGCCCATGCCTTGGGTCTTGGACCGCGTTTCGTCGGACTATACCGCAAAAGTTCCGACTTCAAGGCGGAGCATCTGAGACCGGTGGGTTCGTGAGAGGTTTCAGTAGTGTCTATTACTTCCTGTAAGGCTCCCACAACCTAACCGTCATGGCCTCCTGTGCACCATATAGTTATATCGTCAGCATACTTAGTGTGTTTGATGCCTTCAATCTCGAGAACCTTTCTGCTTAGGTCGGCCATGGCTATATTGAATAAACAGGGGGAAATGATTGTCCCCTGTAGGGTGCACCTCTCGCCAAGTTCCAGCAGTTGTGATCCGAGATCGGCCACCCGGAGGGTAGCCTTTCTATCCGAGAGGAACAATGTAACATACTTATAAAATATCTCACCCAGATTGAGCCGAGATATCGAGGCTAGCATATGCGAATGTAGAACGCTGTCGAAGGCCTTCCCAAGATCATGTCCCAAAACGGCTCGAGTGTCGCTTGAGTCTTCTATGATTTGATGCTTAATCAGTTTCATGGTATCTTGTGTGGACAGGCCTGGTCTGAATCCTAGCATACTATGAGGGTAAATGTCGTTATTCTCCAGGAACCGGGAGAGTCGATTCAGTACCTAGTGCTCCCCTACATTACCCACACAGGATGTAAGCGAGATGGGCTCAAGTTGTCAACGCTAGGTATTTTGCCAGGATTGGGGTGAGTACTGCGAGAGCAGTCTTCCAAAGTAATGGGACGGTTCCATTCCTCCAAATTTCATTAATGTCCTCTGTGAGGTAGGCGATTGATTTTTCATCCAGATTTCGAAACGCCTTGTTGGAGGTGCCATCCGGCCCTGGTGCGGATCTACCATTGGGTCCATGTAGGACCCTACGAATCTCCTCAACGCCAAACTCTGCATCCAGGTAGGAATTGGCCTGGCCCTGGTAATCGAGATGTACAGGATACCACCCTGAGTCGACTGGCAGATATCTGTTCGCAAGCGTACGGATTAATTCGTCCTCAGAGATCATTCGTGCGGCCTCATGTATGGTTCTACCAGTGACATGCCTCTGATTAGACTTAGTATTGGTCTCGTTAAGCAGATGCTTAAGCAAGCTCCAAGTTTTACCATTGCGCATTTGGCCGTCAATCGAATTGCGAACCTTGTCCCACTGCTGTTTAGAGACGGTTACACAATGCTCCTCAATGTGTTTGTTAATCTCAGATAACTTTTTGCGTAGCCAACGATTAAGTCGTTGACACTTCCATCTGTTGAGAATGGACTGTTTGGCCTCTAACAGATGGGCTAACCTGCTATCCATTTTCTCAACAGGAAGGTCAGTGCAGACCTTAGAGGTTGCACACCGAACGTCCTCTTGGACCTCCACCAACCCTTGCTCTATGGCAGGTCGGGAATCTGAGGGAGGCCTCTCTTCCCGAACCTTGCGGAATTTATCCCAGTCCGTGTACGAGAATTCGCTCTGTTTTTTACCCACGATAGGAAGCTGGGCCTCACAAATATAGTGGTCACTACTATGGTACTCAGCCAAGTTATTCCATTTGGCCTCAGTCACGTTCTTGACGAAGATGAGATCAGGGGTAGAGTCTCTACACGTGGATTTCCCGATTAGGGTTGGAAAGTTAGGGTGAGTTATGAGCGTCCGGTCCAGATCCATGGCATTCTGCCAGAGATGCTTACTTTTATTGGTGTCATATTTATAACCCGAGGCATGAAGCGGGGCATTAAAGTGCCCTGCGACAATGAGAGGGCTTGAGCCTGTCATGCCTAGGGCCTTGCGGAGCAGAGTCTTAAATCATTGTCTTTTTTCTTTGGGACTACTATATATGTTAAGAACATATATGCTGCTTCTGTTCACCCGACGAGGTATGATCTCTACCATAACATACTCAATATTACTACTAGCCAATTAGAGATCACGTGTCACATGAGTGAGTTTCTTACTAACGAGAGTACATACCCTCCTCCCCCCCGACTGCACGTCGACCGAGCAAAACCCAGCCATCGAGATGCCAGGCGAGAGGGTTTCCTGTAATAAGATAACCTGGCGCATCTGTTCACAACTGCGTAGATGTTGTTGTAGGGGAGCCTTTTTCCTAGAGAAGACCCTACAGTTCCATTGCCAAATTAGGAATGTCTCAAGGGCGGAGCCATCTCTTGCGAGGTGAACACCGACCTTAGGTTGGGCTAGAATCGGGGCTACGTTGCTAGCTGTTGGGTTAGAAAGACGTATCGGTGTGTTCGGTGGCGTTACCGGGCCATTAAAAGCCACATCTAAAACCACGTTGATTAAGGCTTATCAATGCGTAGATGTTGAGGTGGTTTATAATGCTAGCCAGTAGGATTTGTTCGAAAATTTTACAAACGCAACTCGTTAAGGAAATACGTCGATTATTCGATAGAATACTACGTAGTCCTGATTTGTGTACTGGTACAACATTGGCTATTTTCCGGTCTTCAGGCAGGGTGCTCAGCTCTAAAGATTTAGCAAAAATGCCTTTTGGATATCGAAACACAGAAGAAGCACTTAAAGAAAGAAAAACAGGAGACAAATCATCCGGCCCAGCCACTTTAGATTTACCAAGACGCTGGAATAACAATTCAATTCCCCTTGGGATAATGACATCATCCATGCGTTAAGAACATTTTGTGCCACAGTTCAGAAACATTTCACTGTCATGAGGGCGCGTTCCGAATGCAAACCCAAAAATTAATTCAGGCAATTGGCTTCAGCCGTGCTATTGTGAACAGCTGTGCTACCGTGATCAAGCTAGGGTACTGAAATTTCGTCTTTGTGGTTCATTGTAATAAAATTACAAAATCGTTTGGGCAGCTCCATCGTTCTCGAATTTAAAGAGTGAAAATATGAGTCTTTTGATTGTTTTGTAGTACTCTTTAATTAGTTTGTTGCTCTTTTTAGTTCTTCTTTCTTGAAAGATATCGGATTTCTTTTATAAACTGCATAAGCATGGTTCCTCGTCCGAGCAATTCTGCGTACTTTCTTCGTCAACCATGGCTTTCTTTTACTATGTGTTGTTGGCAGCCACCATGATGGCACAAACTGCTCACGCACCTCAAATATTTTGTTCTGCAATACGCACCGGAGTACACTGACACCCTCCGATTCCAAAAACGTTAGAAATCTGTCAAAGTATGCGTCTAGTGCAGATTATATCCCGTTTACGCGCGCATTATTGTAGCTGAAAATACACCGGCGTCCCCTATTTATCACCTTTGCATATCTGAGATTCATCTCACACAGAACAAGACTGTTATCAGCCATGCCTGGTAATACACGCATGGATTGTACTGCTGAGGGCATTAGTTTAACCATGCCACCTTGAGTTTTGTTAGCTTTGGCATAATACCACAGTAGCTTCCTTTTTCTTCGCACGTTTTTCGAAAAATCTTCCGATATGCTCATCTCCTTCGCTCTTAGATTTTTTTTTTGTATTTGCAAGCACAGCCTCTTTATCTCTGACCGAGCTAAACTTTGCAATAATGAGACGCTTTTTTCCTGAGCTGTAGTTGTTCCGCACAGGCCAATGTTGACCTGCACAACCCCAGCACGAGCGACTCGGATTCCTGATATGTTTCGCGTTTATCGTCATCGACAAAGCCAAAGGAAAATGAGGTTAGACTGTCTACTTCGATTTTACAGGTCATCAACCTTCGCAGCAAGTTTTTCTAGCATGAAATCATGTGGAACAGCCTAAGTGCTGCGTTCAATAACCAATCTCTGAAGATCTAAATTTGTCCTTTGGTTTTGTAATTTCCGAAACAATGGTTTAAGCTGCACATTTTCTTTTTGTTGTCTGCTTGGTACTGCTTAATGGGGGCAAGCCTGCTTTTAATCTCATTCTGTCCATCAAAGAGCTGTTGCATTATGTTGGCAACAGGGCCTGGATCTTGTTCTATATCACCCCATACCAACAGCATCAAGAGGTAGAATGCTATTCTACGCAGTAGCACAAAGTGACATTGTCTACGGTTCGTACGCTTTTCTTTAGAATTAAGCAAGCATGCACACTGAAAAAGCAGCAGGGGTTGGAGCCGGTAGTTCGAGGAGCAAATGGAAGAAACAATTAGCATTACCAACCAGCAGCAGCAACGAAAAATGCGTGAACGGCACAAGCATACTAGCGCCCGTTCCACGCCCCAAGTGGAGACTGATGTGCTGGTCCTTAAGTAGACTGAAGTAATCCTCGGTGTTAGTCTATGGTTGGCCGGCTGGCAACGGACACCACTCGTAGAGGGTTGCCGTGTAAAATTCCGTGTAGTTGCTTTTTTTTATCTGTAATGTCTTCCTCAGAAATCGGGAAGCCAGTCCAGCTCGTTGCATCCGGTGATGCAGGCTCGTTTTCGCTGGCTGGCAGAAGATCGCAAAAACGTTGACACGAGGCTTGACAGGTAATCTTCTGTTGGAGGAACGAAAAGTGCGTGAGCGACGCAAGTATAGTAGCGCCCGTTCTACTCCATTGTTTCATAGACTCTGAAAGGGAGCAAACAAAAAAAGAGGCGGGACGAAGGAGAGCTTGTAGCAATATTAAAAGCAGATATTTCCACAAGAATGAGCATTCAGAAAACGTTAAGAACGAGATAATAACGTCGGCCAACGTCGTGGGAAACGTTGTGATTGCATGAACCGCCCCGGCAAAGTAAGACTATTCTTGTGAAGACGCTGGGAATCGCGAGGAAAAACACTGACAGTAGACTGTGCAGTTATAGTGCACACTTTCAACCTTGCGATAATGATGATTGCTCCATGAGACGTGTCTCACAGGCTGTGTCAGGCTGGCACAAAGGGAGGAATTTAGGAAGTATAACTTCGGGGAACGAATCATGGGGACAGTAACTTTGGTCATTTGTGTTCTGATCATATAACTGGCGATGATGAACTACCGCTGTGTTTAATTACATAAATATTATGCGCATTCCACAAACATGAGATCCCGATATGTTTGCTGTGCCTAGCTCTGGATACGAGAGTACTGGAGCGTATTTAGTGACCTAGCATGTAGTAGTTAAAAAAGTACTTTTGTTATCCCTAATCTTTACAATGCTTTTTCTTGTGCTCTGAGAAATGTTTTGTCTACGAAACAGTATCTTCCTCTCTTTGAGAAACAGATTTTATCTTTTTTGCTCTGAGAAACGTTGAGAAACACAGTTCTTTGGCGGTGAAAAATAATTTTTCGGCAACAGTGATACATTTCTAAGCGTGATTACTGGCATCATCGGAAAATTTCGAATTCATGAGCTGTTCCCTCATATTGAATGTTTCTTGTAGAGCTCAGTCTTATAATTTTGTAAAATCTCTCCTGGTTGTCATACACTTTTGTGTACTACCCACATCACATATAGTATATTTACCTTGTGTTTCGGCTTTAAGGCCAGAACAGTACGTTTCTTCGTACTTCTAAGTTAAGTACTTCGCATAAGTATACATCTAAGTCAAAATGAATTTCATTTTCCTTATTGATACACATAAAAACACATCGTTCACTATCGGTTCAAAGTTATTTATTGATTTATTATTTGTCTTACAAACTCAGTCTGCCTCTGTGATATACTTATGTAGCGTTACGACATTAAACGTTTCAGGGGCATCGAAAATAAAATGACTATGAATTCATTGAAAAGGACGTGCTTTATTTTGTTCAATTGCGCATAAGTGATTTTTGTTTTTGCTACCGTGAGAAAACACATGTTTTGTTCACTTGAAATATGAATGTCAGAGAATATGTTTATTCGTGAGATGGTTCAACAGGTGGTTGTTTGCATTCATGATGCATGTAACATAATCCCTATTATCCTTCTTTTAACCCTGCACAATATTTTACGTCCAAATGTTGATCTCGTTCCTTCACACGTGTGTTCTTAGCTGCCCTTCTGTCTTGGTTGACATTTGATAATGTTTAAGTTTGTGATCTTTTGTCTTTCTTAAGTGTTGGGCTCATTTTATGGTTTTACTAAAGTGCACCGCCAGCAAGGCCCTGTATTGTGTTCATGGGTACCTGCATAAAAAAGAAATGAAATTAAAAATGTAAACAGAAAAGCCTGTTGTACCAATGTATTCAGAAATATTCTTATACTACTCCTCCAACTGCAAGCTTGGAGATATCACCTCAAATTTGCGATATAGTGCTGCATACTCGCCGGTTGAGATAGTTGAGAATCACACTAAAATGGCTCCAACGATTTCATAGCAAAACTGTCACTACATTCTGTCTTTAAAACAACAGGTAGAGGCGGCTACGGCATAGGTTGAACACCACGTTTGTTGGAACTTTTGTGGCTTTAGTTTATTGAGGGCAAAACTGAACATACAGAATAACATGCACATCATTAACATTTCAGAAACAATTTCTCACAAGGCTACAAACACTGGATTTGATGGCAGTATTACAGTTTCATGCAAAAGGCAATGACTCCACACGAGCCACGAAGCATGGTGCAAAAGGTGCTCCAAGAAAAGTAAAGGCGTTTTTATCCATTAGGGTGTAACAAATGCTGAATTCTTCGTCATATTACTTTAAGTTTTTTATTATAACAATCGGCGTTTTGTATTTATTTCATCTCAGCAACAATGAAAAGAAAATACAAGGTACATAAATGAATAAAAGAAAAGATGACTTACATAGTAAGGATTTATATTCAGTATTGTTGCCTTACACAAACCAAACATTTTTAGATCTATTATGCTTAATTGAAGGAAAACCTAGTTCCCGTAGAGACGCTTCAAAAAGAGAATGAAGTGCACTCTAAGAACGGCTAAGAGAAGATTACTAGTTCTGGGAAACTATAATGCCCTGGATGATTCTAAAAAAACAGTAACTGAAAGCGTCTTATGAAGAATAACAATAACGTCTGTGCAACAGTGTAACTAGTTGTTCCGTGCGCAGTTTTGATAAGTTGACCTAATAAAAAACTGCATGCCCATGCCTAATTCGTAATACAAGATTCTGCATGAAACGTTTTGTATAGACGGCAGCAGTCATTTTATTCTACTCAGGATTAAAAATATATTGAGATAACACCAACCTATTCCCAGCTCATGGGCCCTAGAAGTGAGGGCAACAACTGTAACGTTCTAGTGACCATGTTATGCTGTGCAAAGCCTTTTGTTTTCAAATCAAACTAGCCCATTTACTCACAGTGCAAGTGCCTTAAGCCTCGTTGTGTGCATCCATGGAGTATTTAGCAGCCCATTTTTCGCATATTCGCCAATGTTTCCAATGGTTTCTGTTGTTTATTTTGGAGCATTTTTCATGCAACCTTACTCCGCGCTCAAAGGTGTGTTGCCTGCGAATTTTATCAATATTAGTGTGCTAATGTTCGGAATTACAGAGCAATCAAACGTAAGTTCTATACTGTGAGCATTGCATATTAACTGTCAGCAAACAAATCAAGCGCTTTGCATTGTATGACAGCGCAACATGCGAAGTTTTCAACCTAGCTCTGTTTTGTGTAAGAAAGGGAAACATTGGAGAACATGCGTAATCGTTCAAGTACACAGCACAAAAGAAACGAAAAGCACTTCCTCAGCATCTTACTTAAACATTGTGAAAGTGCGCTAGCGTTTCTTGATGCCAGGCAACCAGCACAGTTATCGTTTTACGGTGGACAGATTCCTCAGCTTCCTAATCAAAACATATTCTAGGGTAAAATGCGTTGCTGGAAAAGACGTATCTCGCCATTGTGAAACGAGCACTTCAGATCAAAGTCAGGTGAAGAAATATTTAATATCGAGTAGTTTTTTTTACTTCGCTATCTTTTTTTTTACTGTTTTTGCGTATGAGACCTTAGGACAAAAGTACGCTCCTAATTTTTCTATTGTGGCGATGCTATTATCAAGCTCCCCGGTGACCTACCATTGCATTCAGCTACTTCCGCATGTAACAATATGAAAATTATACGCATAGAATGCATTTACGATAAAGCCGACATAGAAAGTTGACGTGCCAACCTCATGCTATACATGAAGCTGATTTCGGCTGCTATGGTTTGTGACTGGCATCTAGGAGCTTCTATAGCCTATTTCTAGTTAGTGTAGGTAATTGCCTCCGCAAAGAATACAGCAGTGTTTCTACTTATCTAAAATATGAGGCAAGAAATTATTTGAACATATGCCGTAGCATATTCTACTTTGCGTACCATTATATTTTGTAAAACAGCCGTTTATCAGTTTCTGGTTTACAAACGCGTAGTTTAGAACTACCAGGCTTACAGAACACGTTTTAAAGAGATGCTTTTATTATGCTAACCGTTTCGTAGTTCCGGAATAGTGACTGGTGTGTAGATATGCATGATGTCCTGCAAAACAGCCTTTTTGCCAGAGTAATTTTTCTTCCTAATGATCAGCAGTCAATCATGAAAGTGATTCACTTCGTTGTGCCCTTAGAAGTTCTTTTCAGCAGCATGTAAGTAATTATTTATTTTTAATTGTGGAATCCCTATAGTCCATTTTTGACAATGTTTTCATGATTGGTTCGTTATGATCCCCCGAAGCTTACAGTTGATCAATTTAGATCACACAGAATGAGAATGAGGTTCAGATTGAACAGAACGAAGGCTACGGGCAAACATTCGTTCCTATTCATCAAACTATTCATGTTCTTATGTAAATTTTGAATTCTACTGAGACACCTCTGTGGAGCGGTAATTGTGAGGTGTCTTTGTCCTTATTTTCTGCTACTCTTTGAAATCGGCGTGTAGTAGAGCTCTAGGCATTCCAAAGTTTATCTTTAATTCGCAACTTGTTCCCTATATGTTACAAGACATTTAATAGATAAATAAAAAAAGCGTACCTTTTGATTCCTTGAGCAAACAGTGTTTTCTCTGTGGCTTCGAAACCAGCCTAAAGTAGAAGCGAACGAAACAGTGGCTATGAAAACTTCTTTAGCAACCTTGATGCCCCGAGCCCAGGATTGTAAGAAATTTTTTTCACGCTTCATGAAGTACGGCGCTCACGTGTCAACCAACGCCCTGGTGTTCTGATTGGCTAAATAGCATCAAATATTCATAAAAGAAGTCCCAATACATTCCCAAAGGATAATTTTTGCGCTTCGTAGAAACACCAGCGTTCATATCAAGATTACTAGTTTTACTTTAGGTAAAAATGAGAGTTGTTACGATTAATTTTCAAAATTATTGAGTGATCAAATAGAAACTTTGAATGCAAGTCTTAAGATCTAAGCGAGGCGGTATAGAAGGAAGGGAGCGGTGGTCGGACTCTATTGCTGCTGCCAATTCGCGGTTTCTGTGTTCCATTTCTCTGGCGTTCTTTTTTTGTTCGCCCGCTTGATATTGTGGCATCCGCAGCCAGAAATCGAAACCATGACTCAGTGAGGGCGGAGACGTCATAACCAGCGTACCACTACGACAAGAATTTGTATCAGAGGATGAAAGAGTAGCTGTGCGATAAAAGCGCATTGCCTGATTCTAAATATTTGAACTGAGCTCTCTATTAGCGATGTCTGGGAACACAAGTCGCTTCAAGCAGGGGGAAGGAGCGGGCTCACGTTCTGCTTCCTTGTGGGAGCAGATGTCTGACATTCATAGCTAGAGGCTGTTAACGCAACAGAGAATTATATGTCACTCTGAATTGCAGAATACGATAAAGGCACAATTGAGGAAAATGTGCTAATAGTAGTGAAATTTTTGATTCGATAATGCTGGTTTGCGGCTTTACCGCAAAAATTGAATCTTTCAATTATAAAATGCTCGTAACATGAGGTGCCAGAAACGTGCCGGCAGTGAAGGATTTCACAAGCGTGCCTAAAAACTCATATATAAATTTTGCGAACACACATAAAGTCATACAAAATGTTATTACGTATTTACATTGGGTATGTTGAGAAGTTCGTGGTTTGATATTATTGTGAAACGTCTGCCATGATTATATATATCGGTATTTTCGCTTTCGTCACTGCTTATGGAGGTTTTGATGTGGGCAAAAATAAGCCCCATACGGGTATCTTGCATAATTTCTAACACGCGTTATTTATTACTTATCGTTGAATGGTTTTATACTAATTATGGTTTGACAAATTGATACACCAAAAGCCTCTTGTTATTTGTTGATTAGCATGTGCTGCGTTCGGCCCAGTACTGACGTACGGGGCAGAAACCTGGAGGCTTACGAAGAGGGTTCTACTTCAATTGAGGACGACGCAACGAGCTATGGAAAGAAGAGTGAAGTCATGCAAGAAAGCAAAGCACAGACAGCCATTTCGAGAGAAAATGATAATGACAGCGACGAAGGCATTGCGTACAGCCACGGGAAAGAGTTCAAGAAATGGAAAAGGTTATGAAGGCCCTCAAAAGTGTCGCCAAAGCAGTGGTTGGCAGTGAGGTAGTCACAGCTATCACAGACCTACTAGACAAAAATAAAGGTGTTCTTCCACACTAGGAAGGACGGCTTAGGACATTGCTTCCTGAAACACAAACACTTTCGTTAAGCACTGATCCCATGCAGGTAGGACCACAAAAAATACTTTGCTCGAATACCGAGTTGTGCAATTTTAAAAGTAACGTTATTCTTTTACTGCACTCTTTTTTGTCATTTCGTGAAAGCCGGCCGACGCTCCGTGTCGGGTGTACATTCTCTACTGGTTCAAGACAAAGGGAACACATAGTTTATGCGCAAGCCATGATGTTGTTCTAAACGCGTGTAGCATGCGGTCGAAGTGAACCTAGAATCCTTACCTGCTAATCAAGATATCATGTTTAATTGCACGTTAAAAAGACGTTATAAAACTATTTTAACTGCAATACTCTTCTGTTAAGCGGCATAAGCCACAACGTTAGAATGCGGTTAGAATAGTTAATATTTTTCAAAGGGAAGAGGGCCCACCACAAGCTGGCGCAAAGGCCAATATAAACTTTTTCTGCCCCATCTTTGCGTTTGGTATGTTACTAAAAAAAAGGTCTGTAATTTTCACTAACAAGTTAGACAGCCTCCAGGCGTTCATGCGATATGCACAACGCGACACGTAGCTCTTGTAGACATTTGCTATCTTACTTCTGACAATCATACGCCATGAAAATTGGGGAGTCGTTACTATCATCCTAGGTAAATGCCCCAGTGTCCATCACAATTGATTCAATTTTTGCAATCCAAACTTTAAGACAAGAAAAAGAAAACGTGATGTCTGTTGGTGATCTCCTTTCTTCCAAAAACTAGCACAAGAGAGTGTATTCATCAGATTTTCCCGAATATGACTGTTTTCCAACACAGTTACGCTAACACTTCCACCACGAATTAGTTCAGAACCGTTAGAGGACTCGCAAATTATTCAGCAGGGCTGGTAATGCAAAACACATTTACAAGAGCTGCCCGATATATTGCGTAGACTCTTTCTGAATTACCTTTAAGTTTAAAAATTTCATACGCATTACGGGTCATGGTGACTTCCCAGAATAGGTGGTATTTACGACTTCCATCGACATGAATGATATCAATGTTCCTGTGGCATGCATTGTACAATTCTTCTTCTTCAAGGCCGTCAACAACTTTACAATGTAAACATATTTGATTCAAACACTCTGGGTTCATCATGTTCACTTTCGTTTTTTCTGCGGTTAATTATGGCGGAGTTGTCTTGTGGGAATAAGTTTCGAGAAGATGTGCGTAGCAGTGATGTGTTTTGTGGGCTGTATTCAGTAGGACAACGTCCAAGCCGAACGTGTCACCAGCCTGCAATTCTAGCTGATCTTCAAATAGAAGGTTTCCTTGCATCATTTTTTTATTCATTGGTTTTGTAATTTAATGTTTGAGCAACTGGTGACGTAGTTGCTGCTCAAAAGGTTTCATGCTTTTCAGGCTCCAAAATTAATTTTGAAAGCCCTGCCTGGGAATTAATGCACTTCGAAACTGGGACTCCTACAACTAATGTCCACAGAAAAATGACGTTGTGGTGCCTGGCATATTTGAACAATAGCTATTTTCTTTTACTTCCTGTAAAATTGCCGGGCTTTTATATCGTGCATTTAGGTGGTGTGAAATCTGGGGGCTAATGTGTAATAAACTACATGCGGTAATTGTTGAGACGCAGTTCGAGGCACATCCTCTTTGTTAGAACGTGCAATGTTTCAGGCTGATAATCATCATTGTCATATGCGCCTCTTTTGTGCCGTCGACACTGTTTTATGAGCACGACAAAGAAAAAATGCTCGCCAACATACCGTCGTCTTGCCAAGAACAATTTCTATATGGCCTCACATATTTTTGTGGTGGTACACTATCGGCTTGTTCTGGTCTCCGAAATACATGGATAGACAGCCCCGCTCTCTGAGAACGCGAAACACACAACCTTGCACTATTTGCCCAGCGCGATTGCTGTACGCTTGCTCAGTGGCTGGCACGGCCAATTCTAAAGTGCACATGGCTGCTGTGACCTGCTTTAGAATACCACTGGTGGCGGTTGGGAGCAAAGCTTTACATTTTGTCGTATTATGTCGCTGTGATGCTTAAAATGACGAGGTTGCCTGACAGCAACAAGAACGCGTCGGTGACGGCGATCGTCGTCGGCAACATTAAGGCCTGGTCACAATAAGTCAGCATGACGTTTATATTTGGTCTGTACGCTTCTCACGAGAGCTGTCCATAGCGTCAGCGCCCCTGTCACACTGCACCGAAGCCAACATTCCGCAGACAGTACGCTGACGGCCATATCAGAGCAGCACGTCGGTGGCAGTGGAGTTGTAAACAGACTCAAGCGATTTTATTGTCACATTGTGACAACATGACATCCTCCCAATCCCTGTGCCGAGGCGGCACTCCAGCTGCAAGTTGAATTGATTTCTAACTATGTTAATATACCTTATGTTGCCGAATAGATAAAGCTCGACGTGTATTGTTTGGCAACTGGTTTTGTTAGAAGCCTCAAAGTCATGGTAAACTTTGTTTAGGATAAAGTCATCCATACTTTGCTGAACTTATGATTTTATAGGGAACAACCAGGTTTTATTTTCCACTTAGTTGGGACAGAATGACGTCACGGCCACAACCCTTGTTCGTACCTAGATAAACAGCGCGCGTTTTGGGAATAAAGCCATTCCTATTAATGCTATCTGAGTAGCGTCGGTATGCATGTTAGAACAAGTGGCGACGGAGATGGGATCCGAAGCCTAGGCCGAGATTGCGCAGGACAAGTAGAATGACGAATTTTTTGGATTTAGAGCCTTTCGTCGATGATGGCGAAGAAGATTTCATGTCTTGTGTTGAAATATTTAACCACTACTGGAAAGTGACCCAAAACAAAGATGACAGCCTGAAGAAATGTGCCTTTATAACGGCCGTTGGTAAACGCCCCTACAAAACGGTGAGGGACCTGTTGCTACCAGCGAAGCCAAAAGACAAATCATTCGATGAAATCATCGCAGTCCTGAGAGAACACTTCTCACCGGGAAGCAAAGTTATCGCCGAAACGTTCAAGTTTAATCGCCGCTACCAGGTGGAAGGTGAGACAATTTTCGCATTTGCCGTGGAACTACGCCATATGGCAGCAAGATGCGATTTTGGGCCGTTTCTGGACGATGCTCTTCGAGACAGGTTCGTGGCTGGCCTCAGCGACGCTTCGATTCAAGCCAGCCTCCTGAAGAAAAAGGAGCTCTGCTTCGGAACTGCGTATGACCTAGCCAGAAGCACGGAACTGGCTGCGAAAGAATCCAAAGCCTTCCGCCCAACCTCTGACAAGACTTTCCTCGACGAAGGCGTCCACGTCATTCAGAAGGGTCAACAACGACAATAGGCGAGGACTTCGGCGGGCCTTGCATCCGGTAACTCTTGTTACCGATGTGCGGAGCAACACGATGCTGGAGACTGTCCATATCGAAAGGCAAGGTGTCATTATTGCAAAATGACTAGTCATCTGGCTCGGGCGTGCAAGAAAAAAAACGAGAAACGGTTAATGCATTCAACGACAACGATGAAGAAGTGGAAGAGTTACAACTTTTTCACGTTCAGCAAAGTGGACCGACGACTCGACCTTACCAAGTGCAAGTGCACATTGCAGGTACGCCAGTGGAGATGCAAATAGACACAGGAGCCGCTGTCTCGATTATTAGCGAGAGCGTCTTTTGGTCACTGTCTTGTTTACAGCCACGAGTCAAAAGAGAACTGCAACTTAGAACGTACGGAGGTGCACCACTGGAAATGGTAGGACAAGCGGAAGTGCCGCTTGCCCTACAATTGCCCCCCTCTACCGAGAACCACGCAAGACGTTGCCTGTCGTGGCTGTACCTGGAAGGAAGCCGGCGCAACTTGGACGTGACTGGCTTGCAGAAATGAGGATTGACTGGAAGAGCGTATTCACGGTGCAGACAGACGGAATGGTGGAGGAGCTGCTACGCAAGTATAGCGATGTTTTTATTGCGAAAGCAATTCTGCTCGCACTCTAGGCCCATCGGTGGTCGTGGCGCCTCCTTACACAGCTGCGCGTCACGTGATCGTGTGACGTCATGCCAGACCGAGAGATGGGGCCCCAGCTCGCGGCATCGATGGTAGAGGCGAAGCCTTGCGCGCCGCTGCTGCGGCGCTACCGAGAGAGGGCGCTCGCTGGTGTGACGTCACGCTAGGAGGATAAATGGGGCTACAGCTCTACTCCTCGCAGTGGTCGGCGCGCTGCCTTGCGCTATGTTGGATGATGTATAGCCATAAGTTGAACAAAGGGCAACCATGTCCACACCATTAGCCGAACCAAGGCGAAGCCAAGGGTATTGGTTTCGCAATCTTCCACACTTAACCAAGCTAAGCCTTCAGCCAATTTTTTTTCTACGGAGGTAGGACTAATAAAGGGACACAAGGCACAGCTGGTCCTAAAGGAAGACGCCAGACCAGTTTTCTGCAAGGCTCAACTGGTTCCCTTTTCCCTGCGGACTGCCGTCGAAGAAGGAATTCGACAGCTCGAACAGAACGGGGGCCTGGTTCCCGTGGCACAAAGCAACTGGGCTACACCAGTGGTCGTCATCCCCAAGGCAGACAAGAAGGTGAGGCTCTGTGGAGACTTCAAAATTATCTTAAATCCTTGCATAATGACGGAGCATTATCCATTACCCTTAGTCCACGAGATCTTTGGAGTAATTGCGGAAGGCAAGGTCTTAACGGTCTTAGACCTGACCACTGCGTACCAACAAATAGAAGTGCACCTTGACTCTAAAAAAACTGTTGACGCTTAACACGCACAATGGCTTATTTCACTGCCTCCGCATGCCATATGGAATTTCGAGTGCCCAAGCCATATTCCAGTCGGTGTTGGATCAAGTATTAAAAGGCGTGAAGGGCGTTGCCTGCTATCTAGATGATGTCCTCATCACGGGAGCATCCGAAATGGAATGTTTCGAACGCGTTGAAGCAGTCCTTGCTCGGTTTCGGGAGCATGGCGTTCGGCTCAAGCAAGAGAAATCTAAGTTTTTCAAAGACTCTGTCACCTATCTGGGGCATATTATTAGCGCAAGCGGAATTAAGCCGTGTACGGAAAAGTTTGAAGCTGTTAGGAATGCGCCAGCTCCAAGGAATGAATCGGAACTAAGAGCGTACCTTGGCATGCTGTCTTTTTACTCGAAGTTCATCCCCAACATGTCCACACAGCTGAAACCCCTATATCAATTACTGAAGGGAACTCGGCAGTGGCAGTGGCCCAAAGACGCTGAAGAGTGCTTCCAGAGGAGCAAGCGTTGGTTGACGAGTGACAGCGTCCTAACTTTCTAGAATCCGGAGAAGTCAATAGGCCTTGTAGCAGACGCGTCTGCATGCGGATTGGGGGCGGTGCTCTTCCATAAAATCGACGGAAATAAAAAACCGATAGCCTACGCTTCGCGAACACTCAGTAAAGCATAGACTGGGTATTCCCAAATAGAAAAAAGAATCGATTGCCCTGGTGTTCGTTATCAAACGATTTCAAAAATATATTTATATACAAGAGTTCACTATATACTCTGATCACTTGCAATTAAATGGCTGATTCAGACACAACAAGTCGCTTCCAGCACTATCAGCTCCCAAATGCAGCGCTGGATGCTGCTACTTAAGGCCTACCGTTACAAATGGGTATATAGGAAAGGGAAGGCTCTTGCTAATGCGGACGCATTATCGCGGCTTCCGCTAAAGAACGAAGCTGGCGTCAGTGACTACGTGCAGTATTTCTCGGCAACAGACGAACTGCCGTTATCAGCTGAAGATATTCGGAAAGCAACAAAGAAGGACCCAGTCCTATAGAAGGTCCACTTCTTCACACTAAATGAATGGCCAGCAAAAGTAGCCGATGAAAATTTTGCGCCGTACTTTACTAGGTGTCATGAACTATCGTTGGATCGAGACTGCGTGACCTGGGGCAATCGCGTAATTGTGCCACGAACGCTCGTTACGCCGGTTTTAAAATTGCTGCACGATGGACATCCAGGCGCGACTAGAATGAAAATGCTTGGGAGGAGCCATGTGTGGTGGCCCCAGCAAACTTCGGACATAGAAAAGACTGTCCAGAGCTGTGCAGTCTATCAATTTAGGCAAAACACGCCGTCCCAGGTAGACTTCACTCCTTGGGCCCGTGCACGCAAACGATGGGAAAGAGAGCACTTGGACTTCACTTTTGCAAACTCATGCTGGTTACTAGTCCTGATAGATGCTTATTCCAAATGGGCAGAAGTTGTGTGCATGACAACAACTACAGCCGAAGCAACTGTGCAAGAGCTGAGAAGAATTTTTGCGAGTTTAAGTCTACCGGAAGTGGTCGTCACAGGCAATGGACCGCAGTTCACGTCTGCTCAGTTCTCTACATTCCTTGCCTCCGATGGCATATGCCACCTCACTTCTCCGCCTTATCATCCTGCTTCGAATGGGGCGGCGGAACGACTTGTGCACACAGTCAAGAAAAGCCTACTAAAGCAAATTGGAGAATACAAAAAGGATGGAAAGTCTATGCAGCATTGCGTCGATCAGTTTTTATTCTCGTACAGGAACACGCCCTGCGCATCGACAGGGATTACGCCAGCTCAGTTGTTTTTGACATGGGCCCAAGAACACGTCTTAGCCTCCTGCACCCGGAGCTGAGTAACCGGTTGAAGAATGAATCGCGCCAGCCCACTTTTGCCCGCTGAAGGTCAACATGGCGCGAGTTAACAGCAGGTGACGAGGTATGAGTAAAAGGAACTCGTCCGGGCGACCCTCTTTGGTTAGTAGACACGATCACGCGCCGTATTAGTGCTGTCACGTATACAATGCGGGTGAATAACGAAGAACGTTTTGTGCATGCCGACCATATCGTTTCAGCTAAGCGCCCGGATTACCAGCCAGCCAGAAGCTCGCATCCAGCCCTACAACATCCAGGACGGCTCGATTAAGAAGACCCCATGGCGGCCCGAGAAATCGCAGCCCTTCCAGACGGTCCACAGGGCGACGATCAGACACTGCAAGACCAATGTTGACATGAGCCCCCAGCATCGGGGCGCCTTGAAGATCACCAGACGATGTCCGGCGCCGAGACCTCGGAGCAGGTTCCAGTGCAGTCTACTCCTGAAACCTTAAGGCGTAGTACACGAACACTCAAGCAACCAGATAGATGGGGAGACAATTAAAAAGAAAATTATAGCTGGCAGACACTTCACCTAAATTTACACATAAGTGAGCTGAAGACGTTCATCTGAAATCGAACACAACCCGACAAGGCTCTATCTCTAAGGCAATGTAGGGGGCGAATGATGGATTCACCTCGGCTGATGAGAAGCTGCGGGAGCTTGCATTCAAACATTTTAATAATGTACTAACATTAGACAGCTTTAGTTCTTTGCCATGACAATACGTACGCAGCACGCAAGCGCTTTGCGGAATGTAACAGCGCGGGTGACATCAGGGCTTTTAGTGCTGGGAAATGCCTACGTACGTATGCGGGCGAGCGTTGTTAGACGCCGGGTGCATCGGAGCGCGTCGGCCGCGTCAAATAGCCTTCCACTATTTGCCTACGACACCGCCATTTTGCGAAACTCCTTTGTCTCACATTCTCCCGAGCAAACGAGGACTAAGAGAGCAGCACGCAAGGCTACCCACGTTCGTACGCAAGAATCGCATGCGTGCGTAAGCAGCGGCCGAGTCTGTATCGCGTACCGTTCATGTTTCGTTCTACCTATGCGCAATTTGTGGAGCGTAGCGATCTTACGTCGACAACGCCATTGCCTACGCAACGCACACAATACTAAAACTGTCTATTAGGAGCATAAAGGTGAAAAAGAATTTGGTAGTACTCCAAGCAGCGACAGTCATCACGATGACTGTCGACAGTAATGCGGTTGGCATTGAATCAATGAAGCGATATAAAGTATCTACACCATTCATATGAATTATGTAGAAGGATGTACAGGAGCGCAATTTCTCGTTCTCGCTTCCATAAGAACACTCGGTGCCATCTAGGGCAGCCACTATGAAGCCTCCGCGTGGCCTCCGAAATGCATGACATGTCGGTGCGTGCGAACGCTTAGAAACGCTAAGAAACACGTCATGAGGCAGCCATGCTCCTCTCTCGCGTTTGCTGCGGGACACACTGCGGCATCTACTGGCGCTGTGGAGAAGTCGCCGCGTAGTCTTCGAGACGAGAAATGGTGGTGCACAGGTGCCCGCGTACGCTGACAATTGTTCCTTGGCTTGCCTCGCACTCAGTGGCGCATACTCAGCGACGCAAACTGAACATGTGTTAATTAACAGGTTACACGTATCGAGTGCATGTGTCTCCCAGCCTGCTAAACCATGTCGTTTATTAATGCCATCAATTCAATAACGTAATGACCATGCTCGTCATGCCATCGTCGTCATACTGCTTTTTTGTTCTATCCACGTCAACCTTTTTTTTGTCATTATATTCTAATAATGCAGTCACGAAAGAGTCGCGATTATACCGACCTTGTCATGCTGTCATCATTTGACAGTCGCTGTCAAACCTCCATTGTCAGCTCGCCGTCGTAATTTCACCATGGTCGCGCCATCGTCGTCATGACAGCTTTGACATCCGATGCTCGTCATGGCGTCGCCGTCACGCTAGCGTCGTCATACGTGGTACGGCCGCCGTCACGCAATTGTCAACAAACACTCGTTATCATGCTATTGTTCTGACGCTGTTGTCAGGCCATCGTCGTCACTGCATCGTCGTCATGCTGTTGTGGTCGTTCTGTCGTCATCATTGTAACTTCGGCAACCGGCTGTCATCATGCCATTAATTTCATGCAGTTCTCGTGACGACATCGTCGTCACACCGTCGTCTCACCTTCTTAATCACTTCGGTATCACCATCCAGTTTAACTCTCCTTGTCTCCAAACAGAGTGAAGCCACTGCGAGTGCACCTCCCAACTGCCGTCGTTTCGAATTGAATTCTGGGGTGCTAGATGCCTAAACAACGATTTGATTATAAGGGACGACGTAGTGGGTGAATCTGCATTAACTTTGATCCCCAGGAGATTTTCAACGCGCCCCAAACGCATGGGATACGGGCATTTGTACATTTCGCCCCCATCCGAATGCGGCTGCCGCGGCCGGGAATTGAGACTATGACCTCTGGCTTAGCGGCGCAACACCACAGCTACTAGGCCACCGCAGCGGCTCCGCCGCAATTTTGAAGTCAGCATTGATTCTCAAAAAAAAAAATTCATCCGGTCTGTTCTCTCTGTGTAAGAGCGATGTTGGTACATCAACTGCCGCGATTATAATTCCGGCATATTACTATTTCTTGCCGTGGCATCATCTAGAAACTCTGCTTAGAAAGTACAACCGCCCATGTTTTACCGACAAACAACGTAGCATTGTTGCCGAGGGCATGTTTCCATTTGTGAGCTTGTAGTGATTTCGTAAGAATGCGCCTCTTCCGTAAACCAAACAACCAGATAAAAATTCGATAACGCGATAGCGTTATCGCAACCCGTTCGCAACGCCCACTCATTCGCTCGGCATGCTCCTTACGAGACGAAGGGGAAAAGCGGGCGTGTGGTGAGCCACCTGTCGGGGCAGCGCCGTACATTGCGAGGAGGAGGTTTTGTGTGTTTGCCGCAAGATGGCTCTGCGCGAGCGCCAAGCGCAGAAGAAATGTAGCGTAAACGTACTTCCCTACTCGTTTAACTGCGACTTCTGTAATTTACATGCTCATAATTACCGATATACACCGCAGTATAATTTTCTACGGCACGTTTCTAAGACAACACCGCATTCACTAGAGGCGCTTTTGTCCCGCTTTGAACTATCAAACTCATGGCAGCCTGGTAGCATCTCCGTCTCACACTTCGGAGACCCTGGTTCGATTCCCACTCCGCCCATCTTGCAAGTGGTTTTTATTTATGAATTGTCTTCCGGCGTTTTTCGCTCACTGCCAACGCCGCCGACACCGGCTTTTCTGCGACAAGAGCTCCTTAACGCTTTCGCATTAAAATTATCAATCTTCGAAAGTGAACATTTTATCGCAGAAGATGCACATTTTAGGGGGGGGGGGCGCGAATGGCACATCGCCTAAATGACTGGAGTTTGGACAAAAAATTCCGTTTACTGTCGCGGAAGTTCGAATTTGCGCCAAAGTTACATTGTAGTGTTAAACGATATGCAAGAGCAACTTTGTCTGCAACTAACAGTCATAACCATCACAGCTGTTCGGTGGAGTTGTACCCTGTGGTGGCGCCTAAATTCACTTAGCACGTGCTGGTGGGCTAGTTGGTTATGCATGGTTAGCCTACGTGGCTTTCTCGTGTCTCCTTACTTCGTCCGTTGTTTTATTTGGCGCCTTCGTTGTAATCATGCCTAAATTCAGATCAGGGAGGAATGAAAAAAGAGCACGCTTGTTACCGTGCTTTACAAGCAACCCCAAGTCGCGATAGTTAATCCGGTGTCTTTCCTTGAAATGTCCCTAATGAGCTGCTGTGCTGCTTAAGGTTGTCAAACACGATAATTTAACTTTAATTTTTATTGGTTGTACTGTGTATGTAAAAAGCAAAAGAGTACATAAATACCTAATCTGCTGTGCATTAACTTCCCCATGCCTGATGCATATAAAATGCTTGCTGCCTTCCTTTGATGCTCTCAACTTTATAAGACCGAACGCCTGCATGTTTTTACACATTTATAAGGCATAAAGTTCATACCGCACAGGTAAGTATCACAATAAAAAAAGGAAAGTTTTGCTTAGGACTCGTGATATCTGCGCTAAAACGTAATACCATCAGCAGTTTGCCTTTTGTGCATTCCCCACGGTGAAATGTAATCACGCAGCTTAGACAGTGGTCAAATCATGCTAGAAGCTCATTTATCGTCATAACTTTCAGTCCATGGATTATTCTGAAACGAAGCCTTCTCCTTTTTCATTTCTTCTTAACTCATCGTAGAGCGCACTGAGATACATGCCCTACCTAATCACGGCGCCTCATTCATTCTTAACTGTACAAAATTTACAAATGCTGAAGTTATACCCGCGCATGATCACTACGACTGGCCTTACTAGACGCAACACTCGTCCGCACACACGCACGCACACGCACGCACACACACGCACGCACACGCATACACGCACACATACGCACACGCACGCACACACATACGCACACGCACGCACACAGGCACACGCATACACGCACGCACACGCATACACGCACACGCACATACACGCACACACACACGCACGCACACGCATGTACGCACGCACGCACTAGTAATGTGTGTCGTTTTCTTATTCAAAGATGAGCCGATATCGTCGCTATTTTTGCCACTTTGCCAGTCTACAACAAACGTTACGCACTTAAACTTTGACAGGACAAGAGGTGGTTAAGGTTCGCAAGTAAGAAATGCTAGCGCCACCAGAATGTCATCCCCATGTTTAACACAAATGGGCTGCTGAGCACGAGGTCGCGGGATCGAATCCCGGCCACTGCGGCCGCATTTCGATGGGGGCGAAATGCGGAAACACCCGTGTGCTTAGATTTGGGTACACGTTAAAGAACCCCAGGTGGTCGAAATTTCCGGAGTCCTGCACTACGTCGTGCCTCATAATCAGAAAGAGGTTTCGGCACGTAAAACCCCATAATATAATTTCTTTTGAACGCACACGCATGTTCTCCGGCGCACAATACTGCCAATCTGCTTGACAAGAGAGCTGTGCAGTTTCACGTAAAAAAAAAACGCGCGTCATCGTGTCACCCACCTAGGCTAAGCACTTCGCGACTGCAACAAGTCGCAAGCCATCTGTGGTGGTGTTTTGCGTACCAAGATGAGCGCATGCACCGGGAACGTCACGCTGTGACGTCGCCGGCGCGGTGTGACGTGCCCCAGAAGAGGTCTACTGTCGTCATGCTGCCGTCATCAGACGACCTTTTCTGATCTATCGAGGTCATTCCTCTTACGTTATTCGGTTATAACTACGTCTTCGTTACGGAGTCATGAATATGCCGCCGTTGTTGTGCTGCCGTCATCATGCTATCGCTATCCTGCCATTGTCGTCATTCGCGCTGCTTCATCTGGTGTCGTTATACCGACGCCTTCACAATATCATGGTAATGAAGTCATCGTAATTATGTTGTCGTCGTGTTACTATCGTCATAATTTAATAATCGGCATCTCAATGTCGGTATGCTGTCTCGTTACATGCTTTTTACGTTCCATTCATATAATTCCTTCTATCTATCGTCACTTCGTCGGCGTCGTACTGTTGGCGTCATGCCTCTATATATATTCTTAGTTAACATTGTAAAGCGAGTGCCAGAGAAAATTGGGAAAGTACCGAAGTATGCGGCATACAACACAATAAACTAAATTTTAGAATTATCACTACGCGTGTTACATCCACGTGACTTACACACCAGTGTTTTTCGGTACATCGCTGGATTGGTATTGGCATTGCGCTCGAAAACTACCACGAGATTAGTTCAGAAGTAATTTTTCCTCTAAGCACCGCTTGTTATTGTACCTACTGTTTTAATAACCTTCACTATCATGAGTCACCATTAACTCTCTGACGAACTGTTTAACCCGCACATTTTTTTTCTTTTGTGCACGCATGAATTGCTTCAAAACAAAGTTTCGCGGCAGCCCAGTGCATTACATTTCGGTTGCGGCAATCTTGTTGTAATTTCGTCGGCGAAGGGCTGTCACTGTAACTTCCGCGTCGTCAGCCTGATGAAAAAAACAAGTGTGCTCCGCCTACGACACGAGGCACTTCAAAAAGCTGACAGCTCGACTCTGTCATGCGAAGTCACCTGTCCGAGTTCATATTGTGCGTCGCGTGCACCGGCTATGTTGCACATTTTGAAGTTTCAGAGCTGAGTACCATTCACCAGCACTTACTGGCGTTATTTTTCACGTTGCACCACAGCGAATATTTTAGATGATTTACCAAAGTCCGCATTCATCTTCGGCAATAGCAGCATAGAGATCTCGTAGGTTTTAGACAGCCCAAATTGGGCGCAGCATCTTTGCAATGTGCTTCGTTTAGTATGGAGAAGCAGCTTGTTTCATGATGATAATCTTTATCCAGCTTAGCGAATTCATTGTTCTTTAAACTTCAAAAAAAAAGCATTTAGCTGCCACCATACGAAGATGGTGAGTCTGGAGTCTCCTGCTGATGGCCCTTTTCATTTGTTTTTCAGTGCATTGAACATGAAAGGATTTGACAACTTCAAATGCTTCATACTTCTCTACGCAACATGTGAGTGAGCACCTAAGATTCCTTCTTTAACATTTAGCGAGGGGAATGAATAGAAACAAAGCTCTCGTTTGTTGTATTACAACTACAGGAAGACAATGAATGCAGAGAAACACAGAAATTAACTATTATTTTTAAGTTAAGTGCCAAGCTAACCAGAAAAGAGAACGGAAAGTGGAGGGAGAGGCTAGTTGCCGCATATGAGAGCTGAACCGACATCTTCCATTTTTCGCGTACCGTACTTTACCATTGGCAACGACTTATACATCTGGAAAACTTAATTTTGCGCGCTATAAGGGCCCACGCAAGGGGGAAATACGCGAGCGCCAACTACCGACTGATGTATTGAACTAGAAGATGGGGGGCATGGTGCCACTCCTGCACACGCGCCACACAAGAGACATGACGTGACAGTGAAGTATTATCTCTGGCGATACATCTAAGCGCCACAGAAGTGTAATGTATATATATATATATATATATATATATATATATATATATATATATATATATATATATATATATATATATATATATATATATATATATATATATATAATGTATGTATACAGTGAAAGAAAGGGTGCATGTACAATTTACTCGTGGTGACTGCTTATGTCTATGCAACTCTAGGATATGGCGTAGTACTCCTTGCCACGAGGGCTATTGGACCGGCAGCATTTCAGAAGTGCGTGCGGTGTAGTAACAAGCAAAAAAAAAGAACAAGTAAAGAAAACGCGTTTTATTGTTTCTCTTTCGATACGGCTCTCTTTGTGGTAGCGATCGTGGTGATGCACAGCTTACTGCAGTTTGAAGCACAAGAAAAATTAAGAGAAACAAACTAGTTACATCCCTGTCACGAATCTGAATTCGTGTTACATTCCCGTCGGTAGCTCAAGGCGTGTTGCGTTTTATTTAGAAAAATATAAAAACTAGTCACGTTATATTTGTGCTGGTAATTCATTTTGGATGCTTTGGTTCTTGTCCCTTTATGTGAAATCTTATGCAGTTCTTCACAAGAACAGATTCCCATATTATTTGCTCACATATGGCCTTACGTTTGTGGGCTCTTGAACTGACGGGTACCGCCTCAAGTGCGAAATTCTTTCTAACATGATTCCTGATTACTCAATGAGAATGATATAACAGCAATCGTCTACTTTTTCGCTGTTTTCTAGGTGTTCCTATGCTGTAAGTACCCACTTGTTCAACGCGTCTTCAGGCGAGTTTTTCTAATATCATAATTCGCTAGAAGCTATGCTCCAAGAGGGCAAACAATTGCATGTCCACAGACGTGTCACTGTTTTTCCAGAGCATCATCGGCAATAGTACGGATATGTCCTAAAACTGAACAAGGTACGTGTTTATTTCTTAAACACATTTCATCGTATTTTTATGTGTGTTTGTTCCGCAAGAACATTAACATGTGTATGTCTCTCGGCTTTCGTGGAGCTATTAGGAGGTAGCTCCTGGTCCTTGTGAAGCGCACAACGCGATTCCCGAGGCCTTAAAGTATGCTCTGCCTTATATTCAAGAGATAACGTTCTTTGAGAAAGAAATGTAAGCGACACAGTATCTTTTCGAAATGCCGTAAGGGAAAAGCGAGATAGCCGCTTGTGCATAATTGATCTATATTACTGTTCTCTCTTTTCTAACCGCAAAATTCTATAGCGTGGTTACACTGTTGTTAACTTTACTAATCAAAACTTTCTACAAAATACTTATGAGCTGCGGTCCTGCTCTGCAAGTTTTTTAAAATGTGTCTGAGGCCTGTCATGATTGAACTAAATATTTCTGGTATTTTTCTGCGTCGCGTGTCGCAGGTAGAAGCTGCAATAATTAGGTTGGTGCACTCTCAAGGCTGTTACTTGCGGATAGAAAAAGGCTACGTCCACGCATTCATATTTACCTTAAAATCCATGTTCAGTTCTATGCGGTAGGTTGATTTTGAACTAGTTTGTTTGCAAATCCCTTTGCTGATACAATCACAAGGGCATGTTCTTTTTTCTGTGATCGCAGCAGATTTTTAACACGCGTCGATATTTTCTGGAGACAAAAAGATGCAGACGGCCCTGGCGTTGGTCTTCCAAGCGGTGGACAACTGGGTAGATGCCTACAGCGGCTCGGAACCAGAAGTGGTGCTCGGACATTTCAAGCAGCTGGTCGACGAGTCTATGGAACAGCACGAAGCACTCGCACACATTGAGCTTGAAAATGATGATGACGAAGGTGATGTGGGAAGGTCGCACGGATTTGGCAAAAAGTTGAAGAAGTGGAGGAAGAAATTGGAGAAGACTATAGGTGGCGCAGCAGAAGCCGCCGTCAGCAACAAGATCGTCGGTGCAATTACAGCGGCTATCTAATGCAAAGTTAGTTTGCGCCGAATTTCTTCGACAATCTCCCTATAGCTCGGATCAATACGTTTCGTGAAAGACGACGTAACAATTGTTCTCTTGTCAGATTCAGAAGCTGTTTATGCTATTCACGAGAAAAAATGTTGAATAAGAAATATATAATTACGTTACGCGAAAGTGCGCCATGAACTTGAGTATTTTTTTTTAGTTTACATCCACGTATTTGAAGGTGATGTGATCTGAATAAAAAAAAATTTTGTGTGACTCTTTATGGAAGGTTTTTGAGAAGCGACAAGCGTAAACAAGCGTGAAAAAATATGGGTCACCGTATCTGTCAGGGTGCGGTCATCCAAAATTATCTTAAGAATAAGGAGTTAATAAAAGGCACAAGCTTTATCAATAAAATATGGTATTAAAATGTGTGTTTTAGTCAATGACGTTTTTTAGTAGTGCATCATTTTCTGACTCGAATAAAACGGCAACATAAAGTTTTAAGAAATTTACAAGCATCTATTTACGAAGCTTCTTCTAACTGTGCGCGATGATAGTAGGTTTCAGTTGCACTGTTCTATTGTAAGTATTTTTCATTGCACTCTGATGGTTTAGCGTGCAATGAGCTTGACGTGAACTATATTGCAGTTCTCTACATCGGTATATTTAGCCTGCGTCGTACCCACGGAAACTATGTGACTGCAGTCTCAGGAACTCCTATGTGCTAGTAACCTTGTATTAAGCGGGTGACTTGAGAACCTGATCTTACGTGCGTAAAAGCTTTCTGCTTACGAAAACAGTGTGGCTTGTTATACTTCATATCTCACCGTGATCACGCATAGTTATATACAGATATGATTTTTCCATTATTGTTCTTGAGGAAAGATTGGCGCTTTTAGGTTGCACTCGGTTCTCCTCGACGCACGAAGAACTCATTAAAGTATCGAATAGAGTGCCATTTTTATAGTCGTGCTATTTACATAATTGTTAGGCCACTTTACACCACTCTTTCATGTTATAACGAATATTTTGTTTGGGTGCCCTTAGACTTGTCTTGCGCATTTGGCAACACATATGACTCACTGAAAATTCACCGGCAAAACTAGTTGTACACGTGCCGTGGAGGCCTAGTGGATATGATATTGCGCTGCTGGGCCCGATCTCGCAGAGGGCACATTTCGGTGGAAGCGAAATGCACGAAAGTACATGTACCATGGATTCGGTGCACTTGAAAGACCTCATGTGGTCATAATTTCCTGGAGTCCCCTAACATGGTGTGCCTCGTAATGGGATCGTCGTTTTGGCAAGTAAAACGCGAAGAGGTTTTTTTAGCTAGTTGCGCCAGGTGACTTAAGTATGGCATTGTTCTGAGGCGACGGCCCAAAGGCTTTGCTAAGGGTGAAGGGCCAATCTGGACTACAAAACGGGATGGTGGCTTTTGTCACCGAGCCATTAATGAAAAGGTACGATTACATAGCTGCCAAAAAATGACGTAGATACCCTAACCGCTTTTGTTGAATGTTATTTCTCGCACAAATGCAGCCTCAAGGGGGGTACTGCTGCGGAATTGATACGAAGAGGACTCTCACAAAAGTTGACTGTTGGCCTAGTCGGCGTTTCTTTATTCATATTGCTACGGAACAGCCACCACAGTGTGGCTGCACTGAGGAGAAAGATGGCGACGCTATATCAAGCGGGGCCACGTCGTCTTCTTTCTCCTCAGTGCAGCCACACTGTGGCGGCTTGCACATCAGCTACACGTAACAATATCTTCCTTGCACACAAAGCCCACATAATCGACACACACAGGGCTGAACTAACAACTATACTTTATTTCTCTGACCACAAGTGTAAATGCGGTTTGAACAGGAAAAGAGGAAAAGAATGAATAAAGTAAACACACACAAACACACCAACACACACACGCACACACGCACGCACGTGCGCGTGCAAACGCACACGCAGGCCGGCACTGCACATGAAACAATTTGCAATAGACATCGTTCGCCATTACACGCGCTTGATCATGGCAACGCAAATGGTGGCAATGTACTCCAAGGGGGCCCTACTAGTAATCGTATAAAAATATACCTATGTTCTCCAAGACGGTCATTTAAAAAAATTGTGAGGTTGTAGCCGTAGTGGTGGACCTGGCGTTCTTTATCGTGCTCCTATATCTAAGTACCACGGGTGTTTTTGCATTTCGCCCAATCCAAATGCCGCCGGCGGGATTCTATTCGGCGACCTCGTGGTTAGCATGGAAACAACATAGCCACTTTGCAACCTCAGAGTCCGTCTAGTTGAACCTGCATACTCGTGCACGATGACGGAAGAAGTTAAACGACGCGTTAACCATGCGGTGGAAGCTTCTTTACGCTTGGTGGGGCATCTTTTTGTTATATGGGAAGCACTTCCTTGCTCAGGCCGCGCCAAATTCAAACGCAATACGGTCCAGGTTGACAAGCTTGTCACTGATGCGCCCACTCGGGGACGGCTACAAAC